>NW_027521702.1:0-300000 GCF_052094955.1 Ictidomys tridecemlineatus
AGAAAGCAGAAGTTGGAGACGGAGTTCCAGAATAATCATTGCAGAGAGCAGAGGTGGAGACTGGGCTGCAGAAAGATCGTTACAGAGAGCAGAGGTGGGAGACTGGGGTGCAGAAAGACTGTTACAGAGAGAACAGGTTAAAGCCTGGGGTACAGAAGGAATGTTGCAGAAAGCAGAGGTTGAAGACTGTTGTGCAGAAGCACTTTCTCAGATAGCAGAGTTTGGAAACTGGGGTGAAAAAGGACTGTTGCAGGGAGCAGGTGTTGCAGACATGGGTGCAGAAAGACTTTTTCAGAGAGTAGAACTTGGAGAATGAGGTGCAGAAGACTGTTGCAGATAGCAGAGGTTCAAGACTGGGTTGTAGAAAAACTGATACAGAAAGCAGAAGTTGGGGACTGAGATGCAGAAGTACCATTACAGACAGCAGTGTTTGGAGACTGCAATACAGGAGGACTGTTACAGTGAGCCGAGGTTGGAGACTGGAGTGGAGAAGAACTGTTTCTGAGTGAAGACTTTGGAGACTGGTGTTCAGAAGAACTGTTGCAGAGAGCAGAGTTAGGAGACTGAGATGTAGAAGGCTTTTACAGAGAGCAGAGTTTGGAGACTGTGTACAGAAGGGCTGTTACACAGAGGAGAGTTTGGAGACTCAGTTGCAGAAGTATATTACCTAGAGCAGAGTTTGGAGACTGTGGTGCAGAAGGATTGTTACAGAGAGCAGAGGTTGGCGACTGGGGTGCAGTAGGATTTTTGCAGAGAGCAGAGGTTGGAGACTGGTGTGAAGAAGGATCGTTGCAGAGAGCAGATGTTGGAGACTGGGATGCAGAAGGATCATTGCAGAGAGCAGAGATTGAAAACTGTGTTGCAGAAGGTTTGTTACAATGAGCAGAGTTTGAAGACTGGAGTGTAGAAGGACTGTTGCAGAGAGCAGAGTTTGGAGACTGTGGTGCAGAAGGACTTTTGCAGATAGCAGAATTTGGAAACTGGCGTGAAGAAGGACTGTAGCAGGGAGCAGGTGTTGGAGACATGGGTGCAGAAGGACTTTTCCAGAGTAGAATTTGGAGACTGGGGTGCAAAAAGACTGTTGCAGATAGCAGAGGTTGGAAAATGGGTGCAGTAGGGCTGTTACAGAGAGCAGAGTTTGGAGACTGGGTTGCAGAAGAATATTACGTAGAGTAGAATTTGGAGAATGTGGTGCAGAAAGATTGTTAAGAGAGCAGAGGTTGTCAACTGGGGTGCAGTAGTATTATTGCAGAGAGCAGAGGTTGGAGACTGGTGTGCAGAACGATCGTTGCAGAGAGCAGATTTTGGAGACTTGGGTGCAGAAGGACGGTTACAGAGAGCAGATGTTATAAACTGGGATGCAGAATGATTGTTGCAGAGAGCAGAGATTAAAAACTAGTGTGCAGAAGGACTGCTACACAGAGCAGAGGTTGAAGACTGGAGTGTAGAAGGACTGTTGCAGAGAGCAGAGTTTGTAGACTGGGGTGCAGAAGGACTGTTATAGTGAGCAGATGTTATAGACTGACATGCAGAAGGACTGTTACAGAGAGCAAAGGTTGGAGACTGGGGTGCAGATGGACTGATACAGAGAGCAGAGTTTGGAGACTGGGGTGCAGAAGGCTGTTACAAAGAGCAGACGTTGGAGACTGGGTACAGAAGGGCTGTTACAGAGAGCAGAGTTTGGAGACTGGGTTGCAGAAGAATATTGCGTAGAGCAGAGTTTGGACACTCTGGTGCAGAAGGATTGTTACAGAGAGCAGAGGTTGGCGACTGGAGTGCACTAGCATTATTTCAGAGAGTAGAGGTTGGAGTCTGGTGTGCAGAAGGACTGTTGCAGAGAGCAGAGGTTGGAGACTTGTGTGCAGAAGGACAGTTCCTGAGAGCAGAAATTGGAGACGGGGATGCAGAAGGATCGTTGCAGATAGCAGAGATTGGAAACTGGGTTGCAGAAGGACTGTTGCAGAGAGCAGAGTTTGGAGACTGGGGTGTAGAAGGACTGTTGCAGAGGGCAGAGTTTGGAGACTGGGGTGCAGAAGGAATGTTATAGAGAAAAGATATTAAAGACTGAAATGCAGAAGGACTGTTACAGAGAGCAGAGGTTGGAGACTTGTGTGCAGAAGGACAGGTACAGAAAGCAGAGGTTGAAGACTTGGGTTTAGAATGAACTTTACAAAGAACAGAGGTTGGAGACTGCAGTACAGAAGGACTGTTACAGAGAGTAGAGTTTGGAGACAAGGGTACAGAAGGACTGTTTCAGAGTACAGAGGTTGGAGAATGGGATGCAGAAAGACTGTTTTAGAGAGTTGATGTTAAAGATTTGCATGCAGAAGAACTGTTGCAGAGAGCTGAAGTTGGAGACTGGGGTGCAGAAGGATTGCTGCAGGGAGCAGAGGTTGGAGACTGGGGTGAAAAGTACTGGTACAAACGTCAGAGTTTGGAGACTGGGGTGCAGAAAGATCTTACAGAGAGCAGAGGTTTGAGAGTGGGGTGCAGAGGAACTGTTGCACAGAGCAGAGGTTGCAGACTGGGGTGCAGAAGGACTGTTACAGAGAGCAGAGATTGGAGACTGGGTAACACAAGGATCTTACATAGAGCAGAGGTTGGAGACTGAGGTGCAGAAGAAATGTTGCTGAGAGGAATGGATGGAGACTGGGGTGCAGAAAGATTTTTGCAGGGAGCAGGCGTTGGAGACTGACATGCAGAAGGACTCTTGCAGACAACAAAGGTTGGAGAATGAGGTGCAGAAGGACCATTGCAGAGAGCAGATGTTGGAGACTGAGGTGCAGAAGGATTGTTACAGTAAGCAGAGGTTGCAGACTGTGGTGCAGCAGAGCTGTTACAGAGAGGAGAGTTTGGAGACTGGGGTGCAGAAGGACTGTTATAGAGAGCAGAGTTTTGAGACTGAGTTCCTGAAGGATCTTACAGAGAGCAGAGGTTGGAGACTGAGGTACAGGTGGACTGTTACAGAGAGCAGTGCTTGGAGACTGGGGTGAAGAAGGATCGTGCAGAGAGCAGAGGTGTTAGACTGAGGTGCAGATGGACTGTTGCAGAGAGCAGAGGTTGGAAACTGAGGTGCAGAAGGATAGATACAGAGAGCAGAAGTTTGAGACTGGGTTTTAGAAGGTTCCTACAGAGAGCAGAGGTTGGAGATTGAAGTGCAGAAGGACTGTTGCAGAGAACAGAATTTTGAGACTGAGGTGCAGAAGGATTGTTATAGAGAGCAGAGTTTGGAGAATGGGGTGCAGAAGGACTGTTGCAGAGAGCAGAGGTTGGAGACTGGGGTGCATAAGGACCCTTATGGCGAACAGCGGTTTGAGACTGTGGTACAGAAGGACTGTTACAGAGAGCAGAGATTAGAGACTGGGGTACAAAAAAACGAATGTAGAGACTAGAGGTTGAAGACTGTGGTGCTGAAGGATTATTGGGGCGAGTAGAGTATGGAGACTGAGGGGTATAAGGACTGTTGCAGAGAGCAGAGTTTGGAGACTGCCGTGTAGAAAAACTTTTTCAGAGAGCAGACGTTGGAGACTGGGGTGCAGAAGGAACATTGGTGGGAGCAGAGTATGGAGAATGGGTTCTAGAAGTACTGTTGCAGAGAGCATAGGTTGGAGACTGGGGTGTAGAAGGACTGTTTCAGAGAGCAGATGTTGGAGACTTGTGTGCAGAAGGACTGTTGCATAGAGCAGAGGTTGGAGACTGAGGTACAGAAGGACTGTAAAAGAGAGCAGAGGTTGGAGCCTGGGGTGCAGAAGGATTATTGCAGAGAGCAGAATTTTATGACTAAGGTACTGAAGAACTGTTGCAGAGAGCAGATGTTGGAGATTGGGGTTCAGATGAACTGTTGCAGCGAGCAGAGTTTTGAGACTAGGGTGAAGAAGGATCGTTGCAGAGAACAGAGGTTTAAGACTGGCGTGCAGAAGGATGGTTGCAGAAAGCAGAGTTTGGAGACTGAGGTGAAGAAGGACTGTAAAGAGAGCAGAGGTTGGTTACAGGGGTGCAGAAGGACTCATACAGAAAGCAGAGGTTGGAGACTGGGGTCCAGAAGTAATGTTGCAGAAAGCAGAGTTTGGAATCTGAGGTGGAGAAGGACTGTTGCAGAGAGCAGATTTTGGAGACTTGGGTGCAGAAGGATCTGTGGTGCGAGCAGAGAATGGAGACTGGGGTGTAGAAAGACTGTTGCAGAGAACAGAGGTTGGAGTCTGAGGTGCAGAAGGACCATTGCAGAAAGTAGAGTTTGGAGACTGGGTTTCAGAAGGATCCTACAGAGAGCAGAGTTTGGACACTGAGGTGCAGAAGGACTGTTGCAGAGTGGAGAGGTTGGAGATTGGGGCGCAGATGTACTTTTGCAGAGAAAAGAGGTTGTATTCTGAGGTGCAGAAAGACTGTTACAGAGAGCAGAGGTTGGATTCTGAGGTGCAGAAAGACTGTTACAGAGAGCAGAGGTTGGAGACTCCTGTGCAGAATGACTGATACATTATGCAAATTTTGGAGACTCAGGTGCAGAAAGACTGTTACAGACAGCAGTGGTTGGAGACTGCAGTACAGAAGGACTGTTACAGAGAGCAGAGGTTGAAGACTGGGGTGCAGAGGAATTGTTGCAGAGAGTAGAGGTTTCAGAGTGAGGTGCAGAAGCACTGTTACAGAGAGCAAAATATGGAAACTGTGGTGGAGAAAGATTGATACAGAAAGCCGAGATTGGAGAATGGGGTGTAGAAAGACTGTTGCAGAGAGCAGAGTTTGGAGACTGGGTTGGAGAAGGACTGTTGCAGACAGCAGATGTTGAAGACTGGGGTGCAGAAGGAATGTTGCAGAGAGCAGAGGTTGCAGAGTCAGGTGCAGACGGACTGTTACAGAGAGCAGAGTTTGGAGACTGGATGCAGAAGCACTGATACAGAAAGTAGAGTTTGGAGACTGGGGTGAAGAAAGACCCTTACAGAGAACAGTGGTTGAAGACTGCGGTACAGAAGGACTGTTACAGAGAGCAGAGGTTGGAGACTGGGGTGCAGAAGGACCATTGCAGAAAGCAGAGGTTGGAGACTGGGTTGTAGAGAGACTGTTGCAGAGTAGACGTTGGAGACTGAGGTGCAGAAGGATCGTTGCAGAGAGCAGATTATGGAGACTGGGGTATAGAAGGACTGTTCCAGAGAGAAGAGTTTGGAGACTGGGGTCTAGAAGGACTTTTGCAGAAAGCAGTTGTTGAATACTGAGGTGCAGAAGGACTGTTTCAAGAGCAGAGTTTGGAAACAGGGATGCAGAAGGACTGATACAGAGAGCAGAGATTAAAGACTGAGGTGCAGAAGCACCTTTGTAGAGAGCAGAGGTTGGAGACTGAGCTGCAGAATTATTGTTACAGAAAGTAGAGTTTGGAGACTTCGGTGCAGAAGAACTGTTACAGAGAGTAGAGATTTGAGACTCAGGTGAAGAAGGACCATTACAGAGAGCAGAGATTGGAGACTGGGGTACTAAAGTACTTTTACAGAGAGCAGATATTGGAGACTTGGGAGCAGAAAAACTGTTGCAAAAACAGAGGTTTAAGACAGAGTTGCAGAAGGACCATTGCAGAGAGCAGAGGTTGGAGACTGAGGTGCAGAAAGATTGTAACATAGAGCAGAGTTTGGAGACTGCGGTGCAGAAGAACTGTTACAGGGAGTAGAGTTTGGAGACTGGGGTACAGAACCATATTACAGGGAGCAGAGGTTGGAGACTGGGGTGAAGAAGGACTGCTGCAGAGAGCAGAATTTGGAGACTGGGGTGTAGAAGGATTGATACAGAGAGCAGAGGTTGGATACTGGGGTGCATAAAGACTTGTGCATAGAGCAGAAGTTGGAGATTTGGGTGCAAAAGAAACTTTTGCAGAGAGTAGATGTTGGAGACTGAGGTGCAGAAGGACTGTTATAGAGAGCAGAAGATTGAGACAGGGGTGCAGAAGAAATGATTCAAAAAGCAGAGGTTGAAGAATGGGGTACAGGAGGACCATTACAGAGAGCAGAGGTTGGAGTCTCCAATACAGAAGGACTCTTACAAAGAGCAGAGGTTGGAGACTGGGGTGCAGAAGGACTGTTGCAGAGAGTAGATGATGGAGACTGTAGTCCAGAAGAACTGTAGCAGAGAGCAGACGTTGGAGACTAAGGTGCAGAAGGACAGTTACACAGAGCAGAGTTTGAAGAGTGGGATGCAGAAGCACTGACAAGGAAGCAGAATTTGGAGATTCGGGTGCAGAAGTATCCTTACAGAGAGCAGAGTTTCGAGAATGCAGCACAGAAGAACTCTTACAGAGAGCAGAGTTTGGAGACTGGGATGGAGAATGACTGTTGCAGATAGCAGACATTGGAGACTGGGGTGCAGAAGGAATGTTGCAGAAGCAGAGGATTTTAGACTGGGGTGCACAAGGAGTGTTGCAGAGAGCAGAGGATGGAGATTGGAGTGTAGAAGGTCTGTTGCAGAGAGCATACGTTGGAGACAGGTGTGCAGTAGGATCGTTTCGGCGAGCAGAGAATGGAGACTGGGGTGCACAAGGACTGTTGCATAGAGCAGAGTTTGGAGAATTCAGTCCAGAAGAACTGTTACAGAGAGCAGAGATTGGAGACTGGGGTGAAGAATGAGTGTTGAAGAGACCAGATGTTGGACACTGGGGTGCAAAAGGACTGCTGCAGAGAGCAGACGATTGAGACTGGGGTGCAGAAGGACTGTTGCAGAGAGTGAAGGTTAGAGTCTGAGGTGCAGAAGGATCGTTACAAAGAGCAGAGGTTGGAGACTAGGGTGCAGACGGACTTTTACAGAGAGCACAGGTTTGATACTGGGAAGCAGAAGGAATGTTTCATAGAGCAGAGGTTGGAGACTGGGATGCAGAAGTAGTGCTGCTGAAAGCAGAGGTTGGAGAATGAGGTGCAGAAAGACTGTTAGAGAGAGCACAGGTTGGAGACTGGGGTTCAGAAGGATTATTGCAGACAGCAGAGTTTTTAGACTGAGGTACAGAAGAAATGTTGCAGAGAGCAGTTGTTGTAGACTGGGTTGCACAAGGACTGTTGCAGCGAGCAGAGGTTGGAGACTGGGGTGCAGAAGGATCGTTACAGTGAGAAGACTTTAGAGACTGGGGTGCAGATGGACTGATACAGAGATCAGAGGTTGGAGACTGGAATGCAGAAGGCCTGTTACAGCGAGCACAATTTGGAGATTGGGGTTATGAAAGACTGCTACAGAGAGCAGAGTTTGAAGACTTGGTTGCAGAAGGATCTTACAGAGAGCAGAGAATGGAGACTGAGGTGCAGAAGCACTGTTACAGAGAGTAGAAGTTGGAGACTGAGGTCCAGAAGGACTGTTGCAGAGAACAAAGGTTGAAGACTGAGGAACAGAAGGATTATTACAGAGAGCAGAGGTTGAAGACAGGGGTGCAACAGGACTGATGCATAGAGCAGAGGTTTTAGACCGGGATGTACAAGGACTGTTGCAGAGAGTCGAGGTTGGAGTTTGGGGTTCAGAAGGACTGTAGCAGAGAGCAGAGGTTGGAGACTAAGGTGCAGAAGGAGAGTTATGCAGAGCAGAGGTTGGAGACTGGGTTGCAGAAGGACTGACACAGAAAGCAGAGGTTGGAAATTGGGGTGCAGAAGTACCCTTATAGAGAGCAGAGGTTGGAGAATGCAGTACAGAAGGAATGTTACAGAGAGCAAAGTTTGGGGACTGGGGTGCAGAATGACTGTTGCAGAGAGAAGATGTTGGAGACTGGGGTGTAAAAGGACTGTTGCAGAGAACAGAGGATGGAGACTGGGGTGCAGAAGGAGTTTTGCAGAGAGCAGAGGTTGCAGACTGAGTTGCATAAAGACGGTTACAGAGGGCAGAGTTTGGAGACTGTGGTTCAAACCACTGATACAGAAAGCATAGGTTGGATACTGGGGTGCATAAGGACCCTTACAGAGAACAGAGGTTGGAGACTGTGGTACAGAAGGACTGTTACAGAGAGCAGAGGTTAGAGTCTGGGTTGAAGAAGAACTGATGTAGAGAACAGAGTTTGGAGACTGGGGTGCAGAAGGACTGTTGCAGAGAGCAGTGATTGGAGACTGAGTTACAGAAGGACTGTTACAGAGAACAGAGTTTTGAGACTGGGGTGCAGATGGATTATTGCAGAGAGCAGAGTTTTCAGACTGAGGTACAGAAGAACTGATGCAGGAAGCAGATGTTGGAGACTGGGGTTCACAAGGACTGTTGCAGCTAGCAGAGGTTTCAGTCTGGGGTCAGAAGGATCGTTGCAGAGAGCAGAGCTTGGAGACTGTGGTGAAGAAGGATTGTTATAGAGAGCAGATGTTGGAGACTGGGGTGCAGAAGGACTGTTGCAGAGAGCAGAGGTTTTAGACTGGGATGTAGAAGGACTGTTGCAGAGAGCAGAGTTTTCAGACTGAGGTACAGAAGAACTGTTGCAGGAAGCAGATGTTCGAGACTGGGGTTCACAAGGACTGTTGCAGCTAGCAGAGGTTTCAGACTGGGGTCAGAAGGATCGTTGCAGAGAGCAGAGGTTAAAGACTGAGGTGCAGAACGATTGTTACAGAGAGCAGATTTTGGAGACTGGGGTGCAGAAGGACTGTTGCAGAGAGCAGAAGTTTTAGACTGGGATGTAGAAGGACTGTTGCAGAGAGTAGAAGTTAAATATTGGGGTCCTGAAGGACTGTAGTAGAGAGTAGAGGTTGGAGATTAAGGTGCAGAAGGAGAGTTACGCTGAGCAGAGGTCGGAGACTGGGTTGCAGAAGGACTGACACAGAAAGCAGAGGTTGGAAATTGGGGTGCAGAAGTACCCTTATAGAGAGCAGAGGTTGTAGAATGCAGTACCGAAGGAATGTTACAGAGAGCAAAGTTTGGAGACTGGGGTGCAGAATGACTGTTGCAGAGAGCAGATGTTGGAGACTGGGGTGCAAAAGGACTCTTGCAGAGAACAGAGGATGGAGACTGCGGTGCAGAAGGACTGTTGCAGAGAGCAGAGGTTGTAGACTGAGTTGCAGAAAGACGGTTACAGAGGGCAGAATTTGGAGACTGTGGTTCAAACCACTGATACAGAAAGCATAGGTTGGATACTCGGTTGCATAAGGACCCTTACAGAGAACAGAGGTTGGAGACTGTGGTACAGAAGGACTGCTACAGAGAGCAGAGTTTAGAGACTTGTGTGCAGAAGGACTGATGCAGAGAGCAGAGTTTGGAGACTGGGGTGCAGAAGGCCTTTACAGAGTGCAGAGGTTGGAGACTGTGTACAGAAGGGCTGTTATAGAGAACAGAGTTTGGAGACTCGGTTGCAGAAGAATATTATGTAGAGCAGAGTTTGGAGACTGTGGGGCAGAAGGATTGTTACAGAGAGCTGATTTTGGAGACTGGTGTGCAGAAGGATCGTTGCAGAGAGCAGAGGTTGGAGACTTGGGTTCAGAAAGACGGTTTCACAGAGCAGATATTATAGACTGGGGTGCAGAAGGATCGTTGCAGAGAGCAGAGATTAAAAACGAGTTTGCAGGAGGACTGTTACACAGAGCAGAGGTTGAAGACTGGAGTGTAGAAGGACTGTTGCAGAGAGCAGAGTTTGGAAACTGGGGTGCAGAAGGATCGTTGCAGGGAGCAGAGTTTGAATATTGGCGTGTAGAAGGACTGTTGCAGAGGGCATAGTTTGGAGACTGGGGTGCAGAAGGACTGTTATAGAGAGCAGATGTTAAAGACTGAGATGCAGAAAGACTGTTACAGAGAGCAGAGGTTGAAGACTTGTGTGCAGAAGGACTGATACAGAAAGCAGAGGTTGGAGACTTGGGTCCAGAATGAACCCTACAAAAAGCAGAGGTTGGAGACTGCAGTAGAGAAGGACTGTTACAGAGAGTAGAGTTTGGAGACAAGGGTACAGAAGGACTGTTTCAGAGTACAGAGGTTGGAGAATGGGATGCAGAAAGACTGTTTTAGAGAGTAGATGTTAAAGATTTGGATTCAGAAGAACTGTTGCAGAGAGCGGAATTTGGAGACTGGGGTGCAGAAGGATTGCTGCAGGGAGCAGAGTTTGGAGACTGGGGTGAAAAAGGACTGATACAAAGGTCAGAGTTTGGAGATTGGGGTGCAGAAGGATCTTCCAGAGAGCAGAGGTTGGAGAGTGGGGTGCAGAGGAACTGTTGCACAGAGCAGAGGTTGCAGACTGGGGTGCAGAAGGACTGTTACAGAGAGCAGAGATTGGAGACTGGTGGCACAAGGATCTTACATAGAGCAGAGGTTGGAGACTGAGGTGCAGAAGATATGTTGCCGAGAGTAATGGTTGGAGACTGGGGTGCAGAAGGATTTTTGCAGGAAGCAGGGGTTGGAGACTGACATGCTGAAGGACTCTTGCAGACAACAAAGGTTTGAGAATGAGGTGCAGAAGGACCGTTGCAGAGAGCAGATGTTGGAGACTGAGGTGCAGAAGGATTGTTACAGTGAGCAGAGGTTGAAGACTGGGGTTAAGAAGGACTGTTGCGGAGATCAGAGTTAGGACACTGGGGTGCAGAAGGATCTTTTAGAGAGAAGAGGTTGGAGACTGTGGTGCAGACGAACTGTTGCACAGAGCAGAAGTTTGAGACTGGGGTGCAGAAGGACTGTTAGAGTGAGCAGAGTTTGGAGATTGGGTTGCAGAAAGATCTTACATAAAGCAGAGGTTGGAGACTGAGGTGCAGAAGAAATGATACCCAGAGCAGAGTTTGGAGACTGGGGTGTAGAAAGACTGTTGCCGAGAACAGAGTTTGGAGACTGTCGGGCACAAGGACCGTTTCACAGAGCAGAGGTTGGAGACTGGGGTCCATAAGGACTGTTACAGAAAGCAAAGTTTGGAGACTGAGTTGAAGAATAACTGTTTAAGAAAGCAGAATTTAGAGACTGTGGTGCATATAGATCCTTGCAGAGAGCAGGGTTTTCAGACTGATGTCAGAAGGACTGTTGCAGAGAACAGATGTTTGAGACTGGGGTGCAAAAGGATCGTTGCAGAGAGCAGAGGCTATAGACTGGGGTACAGTAGGACCATTGCAGAGGTCAGTGTTTGGGAACTGAGGTGCAGAAGGATTGTTACAGAGAACAAAAGTTGAATACTGGGGTGCAGAAGGACTGTTGCAGAGGGCAGAGGTTGCAAACTGGGGTTTAGAAAGACTGTGACAGAGAGCAGAGGTTAGAGACTGGGGTGCAGAATTTCTGTTACAGAGAGCACAGTTTGGAGACAGGGTTGCAGAAGGATCCTACAGAGAGCAGAGTTTGGAGACTGAGGTGGAACAGGACTGTTACAGAGAGCAGAGTTTGGAGACTGGGGTGCAGAATGATTGTTGCAGAGAACCGAGTTTTCAGACTGAGGTGCAGAAAGAATATTGGAGATTACAGATGTTGGAGACTGGGGTGCAGAAAGATCTTAGTAGAGATCAGAGTTTTGAGACTGGGGTGCAGAAGGACTGTTACAACGAACAGAGGTTTAAGACTGCGGTGCAGAAGGACAATTGCAGAGAGCAGAGTTGGAGACAGAGATTAAGAAGGATTGTTACAGAGAGCAGAGGTTTGAGTCTGCAGTGCAGAAGGACTGTTGCAGATAGCAGAGTTTGGAGAATGGGGTTAAGAAGGACTGTTGCAGGGAGCAGGTTTTGGAGACTTAAGTGCATAAGGACTGTTGCAGAGAGCAGAATTTGGAGACTGAGATGCAGAAGGACTGTTACATAGAGCAGAGGTTGGAGACTGGTGTTCAGAAGGACTGATACAAAAAGCAGAGGTTGGAGACTGGGGTGCAGAAGGACCGTTGCAGATAGCAGAGTTCGGAGACTGCAATAAAGGAGGACTGTTACAGAGAGCAGAGGTGGAAGAATGGTTTATTGAAGAACTGTTTCAGAATGCAGATGTTGAAGACTGGGGTGCAGAGGGACCATTACAGAGAGCAGAGGTTGGACACTGCGGTACAGAAAGACTGTTACAGAGAGCAGAGTTTGGAGACTGGGGAGTGGAAGGACTGATGCAGAGAACAGATGTTGGAGACTGGGTTGCAGCAGGACCGTTGAAGAAAGCAGAAGTTGTAGACTGGGTTGGAGAAGAACTGTTGCAGAGAGCAGATGTTGGAGACAGGGGTGCATAAAGATCTTTGCAGAGAGCAGAGTTTGGAAACTGGAATGCAGAAGGAGTGTTTCAGAGAGCAGAGTTTGGAGACTGGGGTGCAGAACGACTGTTATATAGAGCAGAGTTTTGAGGCTGGGTTGCAGAAGGATCTTACAGAGAGGAATGGTTGGTGACTGTGGTGCAGGACGAATGTTACAGAGAGCAGTGATTGGAGACTGGGGGGCAGAAGGATAGTGCAGAGAGCAGAGGTTTCAGACTGAGGTGTAGAAGGACTGTTACAGAGAGCAGAGTTTGGAGACTGAGGTGCAGAAGGACTGTTACAGAAATAAGTGGTTGGAAATTGGGGTGCATAAGGACCGTAACAGAGACCATAGTTTTGAGACTGCGGTATAGAAAAACTGTAACAGAGAGCAGAGGTTGGATACTGAGGTGCAGAATAATAGATACAGAGAGCAGAGTTTTGAGACTGTGTTTTAGAAAAATCCTACAGAGAGCAGAGGTTGGAGAGTGAAGTGCAGAAGGACTGTTACAGAGAATAGAGGTTGGAAACTGAGGTGCAGAAGGACCGTTGCAGAGAACAGAGTTTGGAGACTGAGGTGCAGAAGGATTGTTACAGAGAGCAAAGTTTGGAGACTGGGGGGCAGAAGGACTGTTGCATAGAGCAGAGGTTGGAGACTGGGTTGCACAAGGAAAGTTGCAGAGAGCAGAAGATGGAGAGTGGGCTTCAGAAAGAATGTTGAAGAGAGTAGATGTTGGAGACTGAGTTGCAGAAGGACTCTTAGAGAGAGCAGAAGTTGAAGACTGGGGTGCAGAAGGACTGTTTTAGAGAGCAGAGCTTGGAGACTGAGGTGCAAAATTTTGTTACATAGAGCAGAGGTTGGACTCTGGGGTGCAGAAGGATCGTTGCAATAATCAGAGCTTTGAGACAGGGGTGCAGAAGGATCTTACAGAGAGCAGAAGTTGGAGACAGAGTGGCAAGTGGACTGTTGCAGAGATCAGAGGTTGGAGACTGTGGCGCAGTAGGATCATTGCAGAGAGCAGAGTTTGGAGACTGGGGTGTAGAAGGACTGTTGCAGAGAGCAGAATTTGGAGATAGGTTCCAGAAGGTCTGTTACAGCGAGCAGGGCTTGGAGACCGGTGTGCAGAAGGATCTTATAGAGAGCAGAGGTAGGAGACTGGCGTGCAGAAGGACTGTTTTAGAGAGAAGAGGTAGGAGACTGGGGTGCAGAAGCATCGTTGCAGATATTAGAGCTTGGAGAATGGGGTGCAGAAGGCCTCTTACAGAGAGCAGAGGTTGGAGACTAGGATGCAGAAGGCCTGTGTCAGAGAGCAGAGTTTGGAGACTGGGGTGGAGAAGGTCGGTTGCAGAGAGCAGATGCTGGAGACTGGGGTGCAAAAGGAAAGCTGCAGAGAGCAGAGGATGGAGACTGGGGTGCAGAATATTCTTTGGGCGAGCAGAGTATGGAGAATGGGGTGTATAAGGACTGATACAAAGAGCAGAGTTTGGAGACTAGGGTTTAGAAGGACTTTCTCAGAAAGCAGACATTGGAGAGTTGGGTGAAGAAGAACTGTTGCATAGAGCAGAGGATGGAGACTGAGATGCAGAAGATGGTTACAGAAAGCAGAGTTTGAAGACTGGGGTTCAGAAGGACAGTTACAGAGATAAGAGTTTGGAGACTGGGTTGCAAAAGAATCTTACAGAGAGCAGAGGTTGGAGAATGAGGTACAGAATGACTGTTAGAGAGAGCAGAGGTTGGAGACAGGTGCAGAAGGATCGTTGGAGAGAGTAGTGTTTGGAGACTCTGGTGCAGAAGGACTTTTACTGAGAGCACAGGTTGGAGACTGGGGTGCAGAAGGACTTTTACAGAGAGCACAGGTTAAAGACTGAGGTGCAGAAAAACTGTTGCAGAGAGCAAAGTTAGAAGACTGGGGTGCAGAAGGAGTGTTGCAGAGAGTAGAAGTTGGAGACTGAGGTGCAGAAGGACCCTTACAGAGAGCAGATGTTGGAGACACGTGTGTAGAAGGATCTTACAGGGAACATTGGTTTGAGACTGGGGTGTAAAAGAACTGTTACTAAGAGCAGAGGTTGGAGACTGGGGTGGAGAAAGATCATTGAAGAGAGAAGAGTTTGGAGACTGGATGCAAAAGGCCTGTTACATACAGCAGAGGTTAGAGACTGGGGTGAAGAAGGCCTGTTACAGAGAGCAGTTCTTGGAGACTGGGGTGCAGAAAAACAGTTACAGAGATCAGAGTTTGGAGACTGGGTTGCAAAAGAATCTTACAGAGAGCAGAATTTGGAGAATGAGGTACAGAATTACTGTTAGAGAGAGCAGAGGTTGGAGACTGAGGTGCAGAAGGATTCTTGGAGAGAGCAGTGTTTGGAGACTGCAGTGCAGAAGGACTGATACTGAAAGCAGAGATTTAAGACTCGGGTGCAGAAGGACCCTTACAGAGAACAAATGTTGGAGACTGAAAGACTCTTACAGAGAGCAGACGTTGGAGACCTGGGTGCAGAATTACTATTGTAGAGAACAGAGGTTGGAGACTGGTTAACAGAAGGAACATTGAAGAAAGTAGAGGTTGGAGACTGGGTTTCAGAAAAATCTTAGAGTGAGCAGAGTTTTGACACTGAGGTGTGACTGTGGCAGAGAGAAGTGTTTGAAGATTGGGGCGCTAAAGGACTGTAGCAAAGAGCAGAGGTTGGAGTCTGAGGTGCAGAAAGACTGTTACAGAGAGCACAGGTTAGAGACTGGAGTGCAGAAGGACTGATAAAGAAAGCAGATTTTGGAGACTGGGGTGCAGAAGGACCCTTACTGAGAGCAGAGGTTGAAGATTGCAGTACAGAAGGAATGTTAAAGAGAGCAGAGGTTGGAGACTGGGGTGGAGAACGACTGTTGCAGAGAGCAGAGGATGGAGACTGGGGTGCAGAAGGACTCTTGCAGAGAGCAGAGTTTTAAGACTGGTTGCAGTAGGACTGTTTCAGAGAGCAGAGGTTGTAAAGTGAGGTGCAGAATGACGGTTACAAAGAGCAGGGTTTTAAGACTGTGGTCTCGAAGGACTGATATAGAAATTAGAGGTGGGAGACTGGGTTGCAAAAGGACCCTTACAGAGAACAGAGGTTAAAGACTGCAGTACAGAAGGACTATTGTAGAGAACAAGGTTGGAGACTGGGGTGCAGGGGTACCAATGCAGAGAGCAGAGGTTGGAGACTGGCGTGCAGAAGGAATGTTACAGAGAGCACAGGTTGGAGACTGAGGTGCAGAAGTACTGTTACAAAAAGCAGAGGTTGGAAATTGGGGTGTAGAAAGACCATTACAGAGAGCAGAGGTTGGAGACTGCGGTACAGAAGGACTGTTACAAAGAGCAGATCTCGGATACTGGGGAGCAGCAGGACTGTTGCAGAGGAAAGAAGTTGGAGACTGGGGTGGAGAAGGAATGTTACAGAGTGCAGAGTTTGGAAACTGGAGTGCAGAAGGATCTTACAGAGAGCAGAGTCTTGAGGCTGTGGTGCAGAAGGACTGTTGCAGAGAGCAGAATTTGGAGACTGGGGTCCAGAAGGATCGTTGCAGAGACTAGATTTTAGAGACTGAGGTGCAGATGGACTGTTACAGAGAGCAGAGTTTTGAGACTGAGGAGAAGAAGGACAGTTACAGAGAGCAAAGTTTGGAGACTGGTGTGCAGAAGAACTGTTACAGAGAGCAGAGTTTGGAGACTGGGGTTAAGATATATCTTACAGAGATCAAAGTTTGGAGACTGGGGTGCAAAAGGACTGTTTCAGAGAGCAGATGTTGGAGACTGGGATGGAGAAGAATCGTTGCAGAGAGGAGTTGGAGACTGGAGTGCATAAAGATCTTACAGAGAGCAGAGGTTGGTGAGTAGGGTGCAGAACGACTGTTGCAGATAGCGGACTTTGGAGACTGGGGTGCAGAAGGACTGTTATGGAGAGCAGAGGTGGAAGACTGGGTTGCAGAAGGACTGATACAGAAAGCAGAGATTGGAGTCTGGAGTCTAGAAAGACCGTTACAGAGAGCAGAGGTTGGATTCTGCAGTACAGGAGGACTGTTACAGAGAACAGAGGTTGGAGACTGGGGTGGAGAAGGACTGTAAAAAAGAGCTGATGTTGGTAACTAGGGTGCTGAAAGACTGTTGGAGAGAGCAGAGTTTGGAGACTGTGGTGCAGAAAAAGTGTTGCAGAGAGCAGAGGTTGGAGACTGGGGTGAAGAAGGACTGTTACAGAGAGCAAGTTAGGAGACAGCAGTGCAGAAAGATCTTACAGAGAGCAGAATTTGGAGACTGAGGTGCAGAAGGACTGTTGTAGAGATAAGAGGTTGGAGACTGGGGTGCAGTAGGATCATTGCAGAGAGCAGAGGTTGGATTCTGCAGTACAGAGGTCTATTACAGCAGCAGAAGCTGGAGACTGGGGTGGAGAAGAACTGTTGCGGAGAGCAGAGGTTGGAGACTGGGGTAAAGAAGGACTGTTACAGAGAGCATAGGTTGGCGACAGCGGTGCAGAAGGATCTTACAGAAAGCAGAATTTTGAAACTGAGGTGCAGAAAGACTGTTGTAGAGATCAGAGGTTGGAGACTGGGGTGATGTAGTATCATTGCAGAGAGCAGAGGTTAACGACTGGGGTGCAGAAGGATCGCTGCAGAGAGCAGAGGTTGGAGGCTTGCGTGCAGAAGGCCTGCTAAAAAGAGCACATTTGGAGACTGGCGTGCAGAAGGCCTGTTACAGAGAGGAGAGGTTGTAGACTTGGGTTCAGAAGGACTGGTACAGAGAGCAGATTTTGAAGACAGGGTGGCTGAAGGATCTTACAGAAAGCAGAGGTTGGAGACTAAGGTGCAGGTGGACTGTTACAGAGAGCAGTGGTTGGAGACTGGGGTGCAGAAGAATCGAGGAGAGAAGAGGTTTCAGACTGAGGCGCAGAAGTACTGTTACAGAGAGCAGAGGTTGGAGATTGAGGTGTAGAAGGACTGTTATAGAGAGCAGAGTTTTGAGACTGAGGTTCAGAAGGACTGTTACAGAAAGGAGAGGTTGGAAATTGTGGTGCAGAATGACCTTACAGAGAGCAGAGGTTGGAGACTATGGTATAGAAGGATTGTTACAGAGAGCAGAGGTGGGAGACTTGGGTACAGACGGACTGTTACAGAAAGCACAGGTTGGAGACTGAGGTGAAGAAGGATAGACACAGAGAGCAGAGGTTGGAGACTGGGGTTAAGAAGGACTGATACAGAAAGCAGAGGTTTAAGATTGGGGTGAAGAAGGACTGTTACATAGAGCAGAGGTTGGAGACAGTGGTGCAGAAGGATCTTACAGAGAGCAGAATTTGGAGACTGAGATGCCGAAGGACTGTTGTAGAGATCAGAGGTTGGAGACTGGGGTGCAATAGGATCATTGCAGGGAGCAGAGGTTAAAGACTCGGGTGCAGAAGTATCGTTCCAGAGAGCAGAGGTTGGAGACTGGGGTGCAGAAGGACTGTTACAGAGAGCAGAGCTTGGTGAAGGCAGTACAGAAGGACTGTTACAGAGAGCAGATATTGGAGACAGGGTTGCAGAAGGATCTTATAGAGAGCAGAATTTGGAGACTGAGGTGCAGAAGGTTTGTTGCAGAGATCAGAGATTGGAGACTGGGGTGCAGCAGGATCATTGCAGAGAAAAGAGAATGGAGAGTGGGGTGCAGAAGGCCTGCTATAGAGAGCAGAGTTTTGAGACTGGAGTGCAGAAGGCCTGTTACAGTGAGGAGAGGTTGGAGACTGGGGTGCAGAAAAACTGTTACAGAGAGCAGAGTTCAGAGATTTGTTTGCTGAAGGAACTTACAGAGAGCAGATGTTGGAGACTGAGGTGCAGATGGACTGTTAAAGAGAGAAGTGGTTTGAGACTGGGGTGCAGAAGAATCGTGGAGAGCAGAGGTTTCAGACTGAAGTGTAGCAGGACTGTTACAGAGAGTAGAATTTAGAGACTGACGTGCAGAAGGACTGTTAAAGAAAGCAGAGGTTGGAATGTGGGGTGTAGAAGGACCGTTACAGAGAGCAGAGGTTGGAGTCTGTGGTATAGAAGGACTGTTACAGAGAGAAGAGGTTGAAGATTGGGGTGCAGAAGGATTGTTACAGAAAGCACAGGTTGAAGACTGAGGTGCAGAAGGATAGATACAAAGAGCAGAGGTTAGTGACTGGGGTTCAGAAGGACTGATTCAAAAAGCAGAGGTTGGAGACTGGGTTGCAGAAGGACCTTTACAGAGAGAGGAGGTTGGAAACTGCGGTACATAAGGTCTGTGACAGAGAGCAGATCTTGGAGACTGGGGAGCAGAAGGACTGTTGCAGAGGACAGAGGTTTGAGACTGGGGGGAGAAGAAATTTTACAGAGAGCAGAGTTTGAAAACTGGAGTGCAGAAAGATCTTACAGAGAGCAGAGGTTGAAGACTGTATTGCAGAAGGACTGTTGCAGAGAGCAGATTTTGGAGACTGGGGTCCAGAAGGTTCGTTGCAGAGAGCAGAGTTTGGAGACTGGGGTGCAGAAGGACTTTGCAGAGAGCAGATGTTTGAGACTAGAGTGGAGAGGCACTGTTGCAGAGAGCAGATTTTAGAGACTAGGGTGCAGAAGGATTGTTACAGAGAGCAGGGGTTGGAGACTGAGGTGTGGAAGGACTGTTACAGAGAGCAGCGTTTGGAGACTGGGTGCAAAAGGACTGTTACAGAGAAGAGAGGTTGGAGACTTCCGTTCAGATGGATGTTACAGAGAGCAGAGTTTGCAGACTGCGGTGGAAAAGGACAGTTGCAGAGAGCAGATGTTGGAGACTTGGGTGGAGAAGAATCATTGCAGAGATAAGAGGTTGGAGACTGGGGTGCAGAAGGCCTATTACAGAGAAAAGAGGTTTAAGACTGAGGTGCAGGACTGTTTAAGAGATGAGAGGTTGGAGACTGAGGTTTAGTAGGATCATTTCAGAGAGCAGAGGTTGGAGACAGGAGTGCAGAATGATCGTTGCATAGAGCAGAGTTTGGAGACATTTGTGCAGAAGACCTGTTACAGAGAGAAGAGGTTAGAGACTGGGGTGCAAAAGGACTTTTATAGAGACCAGAGTTTGGAGACTGGGTTGCTGAAGGATCTTACAGAGAGCAGAGGTTAGAGACTGATGTGCAGGTGCACTGTTACAGAGAGCAGTGGTTGGAGACTGGGGTGCAGAATAATCGTGGAGAGCAGAAGTTTCAGACTTAGGTACAGGTGGACTTTTACAGAGAGCAGTGATTGGAGACTGGGGTGTAGAAGGACTGTTACAGAGAGCAGAGTTTGGAGACTCAGGTGCAGAAAAACTGTTACAGGAAGCAGAGTTTGGAAATTAAGTTGCAGAAGGACCGTTACAGAGAGCAGAGTTTGGATACTGTGGTATAGGACTGTTACCTAGATTAGAGGTTGGAGACTGGAGTGCAGAAGAACTCTTACAGAGAGCATAGGTTGGAGACAGAGATGCAAAGGATAAATACAGAGAACAGATTTTGGAGACTGTGGTTCAGGCAGACTGTTACAGAAAGCAGAGGTTGGAGACTAGGTTGTAGAAGGACCTCTACAAAGAGCAGAGGTTGGAGACTGCGAAACAGAAGGACTGTAACAGAGAACAGATCTCGGAGACTGGGAGCAGAAGGACTGTTGCAGAGAGTAGATTTTAGAGCCTGGGGTGCAGAAGGACTGTTACAGAGAGCAGAGTTTGGAGACTGTAGTGCAGAAGGACTGTTACTGAGAGCAGAGGTTGGAGACTGGGGTCCAGAAGAATCGTTGCAGAGAGCAGAGTTTGGAGCCTGGGGTGCAGAAAAAGTGTTTCAGAGAGAAGATGTTGAAGACTGGGGTGCAGAAGGAATGTTGCAGAGAGTAGATTTTAGAGACTGGGGTGCAGAAGGACTGTTACAGAGAGCAGAGGTTGGAGACTGACGTGCAGAAGGACTGTTACAGAGAGCAGAGTCTGGAGATTTGGGTGTAGAAGGACTGTTACAGAGAGCAGAGTTGGGAGACTGGGGTTTAGATGGATCTTACACAGAGCACTGTTTGGAGACTGGGGTTCAAAACGACTGTTGCAGAAAGCAGATGTTGTAGACTCGGGTGAAGAAGAATCCTTGCAGAGAGAAGAGGTTGGAGACTGGTGTGCAGAAAGCCTGTTACAGAGAGCAGAGTTTGGAGACTGGGTTGCAGAAGTCCTGTTACAGAGAGCAAAAGTTAGAGACTGTTGTGCAGAAGGACAGGTAAAAAGTGCAGAGTTTAAAGACTGGGTTGCAGAAGGATCATGCAGAGAGAAGAGTTGGGAGACTGAGGTGCAGAACAACTGTAACAGAGATCCGACGTAGGAGACTGGGGTGATGAAGGGTCATTGCAGAGAGCAGAGTTTTCAGACTGAGGTGCAGAATGACTGTTGCAGAGAGCAGATGTTGGAGACTTGCATGCAGAAGGACTGTTAGAGAGAGCAGAGGTTGAATACAGGGGTGAAGAAGCATCTTACAGAGAGCAGAATTTGGAGACTGAGGTGCAGATGGACTGTTGCAGAGATCAGAGGTTGGAGACTGGGGTGCAGAAAGATCGTTGCAGAGAGCACATCATGGAGACTGGGGTGCAGAAGGCCTGCTACAGAGAGCAGAGTTGGGAGACTGGCGTCCAGAAGGCCTGTTACAGAGAGGAGAGGTTGGACACTGGGGTGCAGAAGGACTGTTATAGAGAGCAGAATTTGGAGACTGGGGTGCAGAAGGCCTGCTACAGAGAGCAGAGTTGGGAGACTGGTGTTCAGAAGGCCTGTTACAGAGAGCAGAGTTTGGAGACTGGGTTGCTGAAGGATCTTAAGGAGAGAAGAGGTTGGAGACTGAGGTGCAGAGAGCAGTGGTTGGAGACTGAGGTACAGAAGGATCATGTAGAAAGGAGAGGTGTCAGACTGAGGTGCCGAAGTACTGTTACAAAGAGCAGAGGTTGGAGACTGAGGTGTAGAAGTACTGTTAGAAAGAGCAGCGTTTGGAGACTGAGGTGCAGAAGGACTGTTACAGAAAGCAGAGTTTGGAAATTGGGGTGCAGAAGGACCGTTACAAAGACCAGAGTTTGGAGACTGCGATATAGAAAAACTGTTACAGAGAGCAGAGGTTGGAGACTGGGGTGTAGAAGGAATGTTACAGAGGGCACAGGTTTGAGACTGAGGTGAATAAGGATAGATAGAGAGCGCAGAGTTTTGAGACTGGTGTTCAGAAGGACTGATATAGAGAACAGTGTTTGGAGACTGGGGTGCAGAAGAATCGTGCAGAGAGCAGAGGTTTCAGACTGAGGTGCAGAAGGACTGTTACAGAGAGCAAAGGTTGGAGACTGAGATGTAGAAGGACTGTTACAGAGACCAGAGTTTGGAGACTGAGGTGCTGAGGGAATGTTACAGAAATAAGTTGTTGGAAATTGGGGTGCAGATGGACCTTAACAGAGACCATAGTTTGGAGACTGCGGTATAGAAAAACTGTAACAGAGAGTAGAGGATGAAGACTGAGGTGCAGAATAATAGATACAGAGAGCAGAGGTTTGAGACTGGGTTTTAGAAAAATTGTACAGAGAGCAGAGGTTGGAGAGTGAAGTGCAGCAGGACTGTTACAGAGAATAGAGGTTGGAGACTGAGGTGCAGAAGGACAGTTGCAGACAACAGAGTTTGGAGACTGAGGTGCAGAAGGATTGTTTCAGAGAGCAGAGTTTGGAGACTGGGGTGCAGAAGAACTGTTGCAGAGAGCAGAGGTTGAAGACTGGGGTGCAGAAGGACTGTTGCAGAGAGCAGAAGATGGAGACTGGGCTGCAGAATGAATGTTGAAGAGAGTAGATGTTGGAGACTGAGTTGCAGGAGTACTCTTAGAGAGAGCAGAAGTTGGAGACTGGGGTGCAGAAGGACTGTTGTAGAGAGCAGAGCTAGGAGACTGAGGTGCAAAATTTTGTTACAAAGAGCAGAGGTTGGAATCTGGGGTGCAGAAGGATCATTGCAATAAGCAGAGCTTTGAGACGGGGTGCAGAAGGATCTTACAGAGAGCAGAAGTTGGAGACTGAGTTGCAAATGGACTGTTGCAGAGATCAGAGGTTGGAGACTGTGGTGCACTAGGATCATTGCAGAAAGAAGAGGTTGGAGACTGGGGTCCAGAAGGCCTGCTACAGAGAGAAGAGTTTGGAGACTGGCGTGCAGAAGAGCTGTTACAGAGAGGAGAGGTTGGAGACTAGGGTGCAGAAGGACTGTTATAGTGAGCAGAGTTTCGAGACTAAGTTCCTGAAGGATCTTACAGAAAGCAGAGGTTGGAGACTGAGGTACAGTTAGACTGTTACAGAGAGCAGTGCTTGGAGACTGGGGTGAAGAAAGATCGTGCAGAGAGCAGAGGTGTTAGACTGAGGTGCAGATGGACTGTTACAGAGAGCAGGTGTTGAAGACTGAGGTGCAGAATGATAGATACAGAGAGCAGAGTTTTGAGACTGGGTTTTAGAAGGATCCTACAGAGAACAGAGGTTGGAGACTGAAGTGCAGAAGGACTGTTACAGAGAGTAGAGGTTGGAGACTGAGGTGCAGAAGGGCCGTTGCAGAGAACAGAGTTTGGAGACTGAGGTGCAGAAGGATTGTTATAGAGAGCAGAGTTTGGAGACTGGGGTGCAGAAGGACAGTTGCAGAGAGCAAAGGTTGGAGACTCGTATGCAGAAGGACTGTTACAGAGAGCAGTGGTTGGATACAGGAGTGCAGAAGGATCTTACACAGAGCAGAATTTGGAGACTGAGGTGCTGAAGGACAGTTGCAGAGATTAGAGGTTTGAGACTGAGTTGCAATAGGATCACTGCAGAGAGCTTAGGTTATAGACTGGAGTGCAGATGGATCGTTGAAGAGAGCAGATATTGGAGACTGGGGTGCAGAAAACCTTCTACAGAGAGAAGAGTTTGGAGACTGGTGTGCAGAAGGCCTGTTACTAAGAGGAAAGGTTGGAGACTGGGGTGCAGAAGGACAGTTATAGAGAGCAGAGTTTTGAGACTGGCTTCCTGAAGGATCGTGAAGAGAGCAGAGGTGTCAGACTGAGGTGCAGAAGGACTGTTGCAGAGAGCAGTTTTTGGAGACACGGGTGCAGAAGGACTGTTGCAGAGAGTAGACGTTGGAGACTGGGGTGAAGAAAGATGGTCCTAGAGAGTAGAGGTCTGAGACTGGAATGCAGAAGGACTGTTACAGAGAACAAAGGTAGGAGACTGGGGTGCAGAATTCCTGTTACAGAGAGAAGAGTTTGGAAAAAGGATGCAGAATGACTGTTACAGAGGGAAGAGTTTGGAGCCTGGGTTACAGAAAGATCTTACACAGAGCAGAGGTTGGAGACTGAGGTGCAGAACGACTGTTACAGAGAGCAGAGTTTGTAGATTGGTGACCAGAAGAACTGTTACAGAGAACAGAGGTTGGAGAATGGGGTGCAGAAGGTCTGTTACAGAGAGCAGAGCTTGGAGACTGGGATGCAGAAGAACTGTTGCAGAGAGCAGAGGTTGGAGACTTAGGTGCAAAAAATCGCTACAGAGAGCAGAGGTTGGAGACTGGGGTGAAGCAGGACAGTTGCAGAGAGCACTGGTTGGAGACTGGGGTGCAGAAGAAATTTTGCAGAGAGCAGATGTTTGAGACTGGGGTGAAGGATAGTAGCGGAGAACAGAGGTTGGAGACTGGGGTGCAGAAGGACTGTAGCAGAGAGCAGATGTTGGAGACTGGGGTGCAGAAGGACTTTTGCATAGAGCAGAAGTTGGAGACTGAGGTGCAGAAGGACTCTTATAGAGAGCAAATTTCGGAGACCGGGATGAAGAAGTATCTTACAGAGAGCAGAGGTTGGACACTGGTGTTCAGAAGAACAGTTGCAAGGAGCAGAGTTTGGAGAGTGAGTTGCAGAAAGACTGTTACAGAGAGCAGAGGTTGGAGACTTGGGTGCAGAATAACTGATATGGAAAATAGAGTTTGGAGACTGAGGTGCAGAATGAACGTTACAGACAGCAGAGGTTGGAGACTGCGGTACAGAAGAACTGTTACAGACAGCAGAGTTTGGAGCCTGGGGTGCAGAAGGACTGTTGCAGTAAACAGAGGTTGGATACTTGGGTGCAGAAAGACCATAGAAGAGAGCAGAGTTTGGAGAATGAGGTGCAGAAGGACTGTTATAGAGAGTAAACTTTAGAGGCCGGGATGAAGAAGGATCTCACAGAGAGCAGAGGTTGGAGACTTGGGTGCAGAAGGACTGTTGCAGAGAGCAGAGGTTGGAGACTGAGGTGGAGAAGGATCATTGCAGAGAGAAGAGGTTGGAGACTGGGGTGCATTAGGCCTGTTACAGAGAGCAGAGTTTCGAGACTGGGGTGCATAAAAAATGTTGCAGAGAGCAGACGTTTGAGACTGGGGTGAAGAAGGACTGTAGCGGAGAGCAGAGGTTGGAGACCAGGGTGCAGAAGGACTGTTGCAGAGAGCAGATGTTGGAGACTGTGATTCAGAAGGATCATTGCAGAGAGCAGAGTTTGGAGACTGTGGTGCAGAAGGATTGTTAGAGAGAGCAGAGATTGGAGACTGAAGTGAAGAAGGACTCTTACATAGAGCAGAGTTTAAAGACTGGGGTGCAGAAGGATCATTGCAGAGAGGTTAGAGACTGGGGTGCAGAAGGGCTTTTTCCGAAAGCAGTGTTTGGCAAATGCGGAGCAGAAGAACTGTTACAAAGAGAAGAGGATGGAGACTGCAATACAAAAGGACTTTTACAGTGAGCAGAGGTTGGAGACTGGGTAGAAGAAGAATCGCTGCAGATTGCAGATGTTAGCAACTGGGGTGCAGAAGGTCTGTCACAGAGAGCAGAGGTTGGAGACAGTGTTGCCGAAGGATTGTTACAAAAAGCAGAGTTTGGAAACTGAGGTGCAGAAGGATCGTTGAAGAGAGAAGAGGTTGGAGACTGGGGTGCAGAAGGCCTGTTACAGAGAGCAGAGTTTGAGACTGGGGTGCAGAAAAATTGGTACAGAGAGGAGAGGTTGGCGACTGAGGTGCAGAAAGATTGTTACAGATACCACAGTTTGGAGATGGGGTGCAGAAGGATCGTTGCAGAGAGTAGAGGTTTCAGACTGAGCCTTAGAAGGACTGTTACAGAGAGCAGAGTTTGGAATCTGAGGCTCAGAAAGACTGTCCCAGAAAGCAGAGTTTGGCAATTCGCGTGTAGAAGAACCATTGTAGAGAGAAGAGGTTGGAGACTGCGGTACAGAAGGACTGTTACAGAGAGCAGAGTTTGGAGACTAAGGTGCAGATGGACTTTTAAAGAGAGCAGAGTTTGGATACTGAGGTGCAAAAGAACTGCTATAAAGAGCATAGGTTGGAGACTGGAATAAAAAATGATCTTCCAGAGAGCAGAGTCTGGAGACTGGGGTGCAGAAGGACTGTTGCAGAGAGCAGAGGTTGGAGTCTGAGGTGCAGAATGATCGTTACAGATAGAAGAGGTTGGAGACTGGGGTGCAGAAAGACTGTTACAGAAAGCAGAGGCTGACAATTGGGGAACAGAAGGACCGTTACAAAGAGAAGAGGTTGGAGACTGCGATACAAAAGGACTGATACAGAGAGCAGAGGTTGGAGACTGGGTAGAAGCAAGATCCATTCAGAGAGCAGATGTTGGAGACTAGGGTGCAGAAGGACTGTTACAGAGAGCAGAGGTTGGAGACTGAGTTGCAGATGGATCGTTACAAAGAGCAGAGGTTTTAGACTGGGGTGCAAAAGGACCGTTAGTGAGAGCAGAGGTTGGAGACTGAGGTGCAGAAAAACATTTACAGAGAGCAGAGGTTAAAGACTGGTGTGCAGAAGGATTCTTACAGAGAGCAGAGAATGGAGACTGGGGTGCAGAAGGAGTGATACAGAGAGCAGAGTTTGGAGATTGGGGTGCAGAAGAACTGTATAGAGAGCAGACTTTTGAGACTGGGGTGCAGAAGGATTGTACAGAGAGCAGAGGTTGGAGACTCAGGTGCCGAAGGACTGTTACAGAGAGCAGAGGTTCGAGACTGTGGTGCAGAAGAACTGTTACAGAGAGCAGAGGTTGGAGACTGGGGTGTAGAAGGCCTGTTACAGAGAGCAGAGGTTGGAGACTGAGGTGCAGAAGGATTGGTACAGAGAGGAGAGTTTGGCGACTGAGGTGCAGAAGGACTGTTACAGAGAGCAGAGGTTGGGAACTAGGGTGCAGAAGGACCGTTGCAGAGAGTAGAGCTTGGAGCTTGGGGAGAAGAAGGATTGTTGCAGAGAGCAGATGTTGGAGACCGGGGTGCAGAAGGACTTTTACAGAGAGCAGAGGTTGGAGACTGAGGTGCAGAAGGATCGTTTCAGAGAGTAGAAGTTGGAGACTGGGGTACAGAAGGACCGTTACAGATTGCAGATGTTGGATACTGAGGTGCAGAAGGAGTTTTACAGAGAGGAGAGGTTGGAGCCTGGGGTGTCAAAAGATTCTTACAGAGAGCAAATGATGGATACTGGGGTGCAGAAGGAGTGTTACAGGGATCTGAGTTTGGAGATTGGGGTTCTGAAGAACATTTAAAGAGAGAAGAGGTTGGAGACTGTGGTGCCGAAGGATCATTGAAGAGAGCAGAGGTTGGAGACTGAGGTGCAGAAGGATTTTTACAGAGAGCAGATTTTGGACACTGATGTGCAGAAGGATTGTTACAGAGAGCAGAGCTTGGATTATGGGGTGCAGAAGGACTGTTGCGAAGAGCAGAGTTTGGAGACTGGGGTACAGAAATATCATTACAGAGAGAAGAAGTTGGAGACTGAGGTGTAGAAGGATTGCTACAGAGAGCAGAGTTTGGAGACCAGTGTGCAGTAGGATAGTTACAAAAAACACAGGTTGGAGACTGGGGTGCAGAAGAAATGTTGCAGAGAGCAGAGGTTGGAGACTGGGATGAAGAAGGACTGTAGCATAGAGCAGAGGTTGGAGACTGGGATGTAGAAGGACAGCTGCAGAGAGCAGACGTTGGAGATTGGGGTGCAAATGATTCTTGCAGAGAGCAGAGGTTGGAAATTGGTTAGCAGAAGGTCCGTTGAAGAGAGCAAAGTTTGGAGACTGGGTTGCAGAAGACCTTATACAGAGAGCAGATGTTGGAGACTTGGGTGCATAAGGATTGTTACAGATAGCACAGTTTGGAGACTGGGGTGTAGAAGGTTCGATGTAGAAAGTAGAGGTTTCAGATTGAGGCTTAGAAGGACTGTTACAGAGAGGAGACGTTGGAGTCTGAGGTTCAAAAGTACTTTTATAGAAAGCAGAGGTTGGCAATTGGGGTGCAGATGGACCGTTACAATGAGAAGAAGTTAGAGACTGAGATACAAAAGGACTTTTACAGAGAGCAGGGTTTGGAGACTGGGTAGAAGAAAGATTATTGCAGAGAGCAGATGTTGGAGACTGGGGTGCCGAAGGACTGTTACAGAGAGCAGAGGGTGGAAACTGGGGTGCAGAAAAACCGTTGCAGAGAGAAGCGGTTGGAGACTGAGGTGCAGAAGGTTTGATACAGACAGCAGACGTTGGAGACTGGGGTCCAGAAGGACTGTTGCAGAGACCAGAGTTTGGAGACAGAGGTGAAGAAAGATCGTTGCAGAGAGAAGAGGTTTGAGACTGCGGTGAAGAAGGCCTGTTACAGAGAGAAGAGATTGGAGACTGGGGTGTAGAAGGATCGTTGCAGAGAGCAGAGATTGAAAACTGTGTTGCAGAGGGACTTTTACACGAAGCAGAGGTTGAAGATTTGAGTGTAAAAGGACTGTTGCAGAGAGCAGAGTTTGGAGACTGTGGTGCAGAAGGACTGTTGCAGATAGAAGAGGTTGGAAACTGGGGTAAAGAAAGACTGTTGCAGGGAGCAGAGTTTTCAGACTTAGGTGCAGAAGGACTGTTGCAGAGAGCAGATGTTGGATCCTGAGGTGCAGAAGGACTGTTGCAGAGAGAAAAATTTTAGACCGGGGTGCAGTAGGCCTGTTACAGAGAGCACAGGTTGAATACTGGGGTGTGGTAGGCATGTTACAGAGAGCAGAGTTTGGAAACTGGGGTGCAGAAGGACTGTTACAGAGATCAGAGGTTGAAGACTTGGGTGCAGTAGGCCTGTTACAGAGAGCAGAGTTTGGATACTGGGGTGCAGAAGGACTGTTACAGATAGCAGCATTTGGAGAATGCGTGGCAGAAGGATCTTACAGAGAACAAAGGTTGGAGACAGAGGTGCAGAAGGACTTTTACAGAGAGTACAGGGTGGAGACTGGGGTGCAGAAGAACTGTTACTGAGAGCAGAGTTTGGAGACTGGGGTGCAGAAGGACAGTTTCAGAGAGAAGATTGTGGAGACTGAGGTGCAAAAGGACTGTTACAGAGAGCAGAGTTTGGAAACTGGGGTGTATAAGGACTCTTGCTGTGAGCAGAGATTGGAGCCTGGGGAGAAGAAGGATCATTGCAGAAAGCAGATGTTGGAGACTGGGGTGTAGAAGGACTGTTAAGGAGACCAGAGGTTTGAGACTGAGGTGCATAAGGACTTTTACAGAGAGCAGAATTTGGAGACTAGGTGCAGAAGGATCGTTACAGAGAGCAGAGGTTGGAGACTGTGTTGCAGAAGGACTGATACAGAGATCAGAGGTTGAAGACTGAGGTGCATAAGGACTTTTAAAGAGAGCAGAATTTGGAGACTAGGTGCAGAAGGATCGTTACAGAGATCCAAGTTTTGAGACTGTGGTACAGAAGGACTGTTACAGATGTGGTGCAGAAAGACTGATGCAGAGAACAGAGTTTGGAGACTGGGGTGCAGACAGACCATTTCAGAGAGCACAGGTTGGAGAGGCAATTGCAGAAAGATTGTTAAAGAGAGCAGAGATAGGAAACTGGGTTGCAAAAGGACTGTTCCATAAAGTATAGGTTGGAGAATGGGGTTCAGAAGGCCTGTTACAGAGAGCAGCGGTTTGAGACTGAAGTTCTGAAGGTTCATTACAGAGAGCATAGGTTGGAGACTGAGGTGCAGTAGGACTGTTACAGAGAGCAGAGTTTGCAGACTGGGTTTCAGAATGGTCTTACAGAGAGCAGAGTTAGGAGACAGAGGTACAGAAAGACTGTTACAGAGAGCAGAGGTTGGAGACTGGGGTACAGAGGAATTGTTGCAGAGAAAAGATTTTTCATACTCAGTTACAGAAGAACTGTTGCAGAGAGCAGATGTTGGAGACTAGGTTCCACAAGGACTGTTGCAGTGAGCAGATTTTGGAGACTGGGGTGCAGAAGGATCGTTGCAGAGAGCAGAGGTTGGAGACTAGGGTGCAGATGGACTGATACAAAGAGCAGAGGTTGGAGATTGGGGTGCAGAAGGCCTGTTACAGAGCACAGTTTGAAAACTGTGGTTCAGAAAGATCTTACAGAGAGCAGAGTTTGGAGACTGAGGTGCAGAAGCAATGTTACAGAGAGAAGATGTTGGAGACTGGGGTGTAGAAAAACTTTTGCTTAGAGCAGAGGGTTGAGACTGGGGTGTAGAAGGACTGTTGCAGAGAGTAGAGGTTGGAGATTGGGGTCCAGAAAAACTGTTACAAAGAGCAGAGATTGCAGACTGGGGGGGAAGAAAGACTGTTGCAGAGAGCAGATGCTAGAGACTGGGGTGCAAAAGGAAAGTTGCAGAGAGCACAGGATGGAGACTGGGGTGCAAAAGTATCCTTAGGGCGAGCAGAGTATGGAGAATGGGGTGTAGATGGACTGTTACAGATAGCAGAGGTTAGAGACTAGGGTTTAGATGGACTTTTTCAGAGAGCAGACAATGGACACTTGGGTGAAGAAGAACTGTTGCATAGAGCACAGGATGGAGACTGAGATGCAGAAGATGGTTACAGAAAGCAGAGTTTGAAGACTGTGGTGCAGAAGGACAGTTACAGAGATCAGAGTTTGGAGACTGGGTTGCAAAAGAATCTTACAGAGAGCAGAGGTTAGAGACTGTGGTGCAGAAGGATCTTTGGAGAGAGCAGTTTTTGGAGACTGTGGTGCAGAAGGACTGTTACTGAGAGCACAGGTTAGAGACTGGGGTGCAAAATGACTGTTGCTGAGAGCAGAGGTTGGAGACTGGGGTGGAGAAGGATCATTGAAGAGAGAAGAGTTTGGAGACTGGGTGCAAAAGGCCTGTTACATACAGCAGAGGTTGGAGACTGGGGTGAAGAAGGCCTGTTACAGAGAGCAGTTCTTGGAGACTGGGGTGCAGAAGGACAGTTACAGAGATCAGCGTTTGGAGACTGGGTTGCAAAAGAATCTTACAGAGAGCAGAGGTTAGAGAATGAGGTACAGAAGGACTGTTAGAGAGAGCAGAGGTTGGAGACTGAGGTGCAGAAGGATCGTTGGAGAGAGCAGTGTTTGGAGACTTCAATGCAGAAGGACTGATACAGAAAGCTGAAGTTTAAGACTGGGGTGCAGAAGGACCCTTACAGAAAACAGAAGTTGGAGACTGAAAGACTCTTACAGAGAGCAGACGTTGGAGACTGGGGTCCAGAATGACTGTTGTGGAGAACAGAGGTTGGAGACCGGTTTACAAAAGGACAATTGCAGAAAGTAGAGGTTGGAGACTGGGTTTCAGAAGGATCTTACAGAGAGCAGAGTTTTGACACTGAGGTGCAGTAGGACTGTGGCAGAGAGAAGAGGTTGGAGATTGGGGCGCAGAAGGACTGTAGCAGAGAACAGAGGTTGGAGTCTGAGGTGCAGAAAGACTGTTACAGAGAGCACAGGTTGGAGAATGGGGTGCACAAGGACTGATACACAAAGCAGAGTTTGGAGACTGGGGTGCAGAAAGACCCATACCGAGACCAGAGGTTGGAGATTGCAGTACAGAATGAGTGTTACAGAGAGCAGAGGTTGGAGACTAGGGTGGAGAAGGACTGTATCAGAGAGCAGAGGATAGAGACTCTGATGCAGAAAACCTCTTGCAGAGAGCAGAGTTTGAAGACTGGTTGCAGAAGGACTGTTTCAGAAAGCAGATGTTGCAGAGTGAGGTGCAGAATGACGGTTACAGAGACCAGAGTTTGGAGACTGTGGTGCAGAATGACTGATATAGAAAGTGGAGTTAGGAGACTGGGTTGCAAATGGACCCTTAGAGAGAACAGAGGATGGAGACTGCAGTATAGAAGGACTGTTGTAGAGAACAAGGTACCAATGCAGAGAGCAGAGGTTGCAGACTGGGGTGCAGAAGGAATGTTAGAGAGAGCACAGCTTGGAGACTGAGGTTTATTAGGAGTGTTATAGAGAGCAGAGTTTGGAGACTGAGGTGCAGAAGTACTGTTACAGAAAGCAGAGGTTGGAAATTTGGGTGTACAAGGACCGTTACAGAGAGCAGAGTTTGGAGACTGCGGTACAGAAGGACTGTTACACAGAGCAGATCTCGGAGACTGGGGAGCAGCAGGACTGCTGCAGAGGACAAAAGTTGGAGACTGGGTTGGAGAAGGAATGTTACAGAGAGAAGAGTTTGGAAAGTGGAGTTCAGAAGGATCTTACAGAGAGCAGAGTCTGGAGACTGAGGTGCAGAAGGACTGTTGCAGAGAGCAGAAGTTGGTGACTGGGGTCGAGAAGGATCGTTGCAGAGAGCATATTTAGAGACTGAGGTGCAGATGGACTGTTACAGAGAGCAGAGTTTAAAGACTGAGGTGCAGAAGGACAGTTACAGAGAGCAGAGTTTGGAGACTGGTGTGCAGAAGGACTGTTACAGAGAGCAGAGGTTAGAGACTGGGGTGGAGAAAAATCATTGCAGAAAGAAGAGGTTGGAAACTGGGGTTCTGAAGGCCTGTTACAGAGAGCAGAGGTTCGATACTGGGTTGCAAAATTCCTGTTACAGAGAGCAGAAGTTAGAAAATATTCTGCATAAGTACTTTTACAGAGAGCAGAGTTTAGAGACTGGGTTGCAGAAGTGTATTACAAAGAGCATAGGTAGTAGACTGAGGTGCAGAACGATCGTTGCAGAGAGCAGAGTTTATAGACTGAGTTGCTTAAGGAGTATTGAAGAGAGCAGATGTTGGAGACTGGTGTGCAGAAGAATCTTTGCAGAGAGCAGAGGTTTGAGAGTGAGGTGTAGAAGGATCCTTGGAGAGAACAGAGTTTGGAGACTTGGGTGCAGAAGGATGGTTACAGAAAGCAAAGGTTAGAGATTGGGTTTGTGAAGGATTCTACAAAGAGCAGAGGTTGAAGAATCAGGTGCAGAAAGACTGATACAGAGAGTAGATGTTGGAGACTGAGGTGCAGAAGTAACGTTGCAGAATACAGAGTTTGGAGACTGAGGTGCAGAAGGATTGTTACAGAGAGCAGAGGTTGGATACTGGGGTGCAGAAGGACTGTTGCAGCCAGCGGATTTTGGAGACTGGGGTGCAGAAAGACATTTATAGAGAGCAGAGTTTGGAGACTGGGGTGCAGAAGGACTGATACAAAAAGCAGAGATTGGAGACTTGGGTGCAGAAAGACCGTTACAGAGAGCAGAGGTTGGATTCTGTAGTACAGGAGGACTGTTACAGAGAGAAGAGGTTGCAGACTGGGTTGCAGAAGGACTGTAAAAGAGAGCTGATGTTGGTAACTAGGATGCCAAAGTACTGTTGCAGAGAGCAGAGTTTGGAGACAGGGGTGCAGAAGAACTGTTGCAGAGAGCAGAGTATGGAGACTGGGGTGCAAAAAGACTGTTCCAGAGAGCAGAGGTTAGAGACAGCGTTGCAGAAGAATCTTACAGAGAGCAGAATTTGAAGACTGAGTTTCAGAAGGACTGTTAAAGGGAGCAGATGTTGGAGACTGAGGTATCGAGGGACTGTTACAGAGAACAGAGGTAGGAGACTGGGGTCCAGAAGGTTCGTTCCAGACAGCAGAGTTTTCAGACTGAGGTACAAAAGGACTGTTGAAGAGAGCATATGTTGAAGACTGGGGTGCATAAGGACTGTTGCAGAGAGCAGAGGTTGGAGACTGGGGTGTAGAAGCACTGTTAGAGAGAGCAGAGTTTGGAGATTCAGATGCAAAAGGACTGTTACAAGAAGCAGAGTTTGGAAATTGGAATGCAGAAGGACTATTAAAGAGAGCAGAGGTTGAAGACTGCGGTATAGAAGTTTTACAATAGCAGAGGTTGGAGACTGGGGTGCAGAAGGACTGTTACAGAGAGCAGAGGTTGGAGACTGAGGTATAGAATAAGTGTTACAGAGAGCAGAGTTTGGAGACTGCGGTACAGAAGGACTGTTACAAAAAGCAGATCTCGGAGACTGGGGAGCAGAAGGACTGTTGCAGAGGACAGAAGTTGGAGACTGGGGTGGAGAAGGAATGTTACAGAAAGCAGAGTTTAGAAACTGGAGTGCAGAAGGATCTTACAGAGAGCAGAGGTTGGAGACTCTGGTGCAGAAGAACTGTTGCTGAGAGCAGAAGTTGGAGACTGGGGTCCAGAAGGATCGTTGTAGAGAGCATATTTTAGAGACTGAGGTGCAGATTGACTGTTACAGAGAGTAGAGTTTCGAGACTGAGGTGCAGAAGGACAGTTACAGAGAGTAGAGTTTGGAGACTGGTGTGAAGAAGGACTGTTACAGAGAGCAGAGTTTGGAGATTGGGGTTCAGATGGATCTTACAGAGAGCAGAGTTTAGAGACTAGGGTGCAAAAGGACTGTTGCAGAGAGCAGATGTTGGAGACTGGGATGGAAAAGAATTGTTTCAGAGAAAAGAGGTTGGAGACTTGAGTGCATAAGGAACTTACAAAGAGCAGAGGTTGGTGACTAGGGTGCAGGACTGTTGCCGAGAGCAGAGGTTGGAGACTGGGGTGGAGAAAAATCATACCTGAGAGAAGAGGTTGGTGACTGGGGTTCTGAAGGCCTGTTACAGAGAGCAGAGGTTCGAGACTGGGCTGCAAAATTCCTGTTACAGAGAGCAGAGTTTGAAAACTATTCTGCAGAAGGACTGTTACAGAGAGCAGAGTTTGGAGACAGGGTTTCAGAAGGGTCTTACAGAGAGCAGAGGTAGGAGATTGAGGTGCACAAGGATCGTTGCAGAGAGCAGAGTTTTTAGACTGAGTTGCTGAAGGACTGTTGCAGAGAGCAGATGTTGGAGACTGGTGTGCAGAAGGACTGTTGCAGAGAGCAGAGTTTGGAGACTGGGTTGGAGAAGGATCCTACAGAGAGCAGAGGTTGAAGAATCAGGTGCAGAAAGACTGTTAAAGAGAGTAGATGTTGGAGACTGAGGTGCAGATGTAACGTTGCAGAGTACAGAGTTTGGAGACTGAGGTGCAGAAGGATTGTTACAGAGAGCAGAGGTTGGAGACTGGGGTGCTAAAGGACTGTTGCAGATAGCGGACATTGGAGACTGGGGTGCAGAAGGACTGTTATAGAGAGCAGAGGTGGGAGACTGGGTTGCAGAAGGACTTATACAGAAAGCAGAGATTGGAGTCTGGGTTGCAGAAATACCATTACAGAGAGCAGAGGTTGGATTCTGCAGTAAAGGAGGACTGTTACCGAGAGAAGAGTTTGGAGACTGGGGTGCAGAAGAACTGTTGAAGAGAGCAGAGGTTAGATACTGGGGATAAGAAGTACTGTTACAGAGAGCAGAGGTTGGAGACAGCGGTGTAGAAGGATTTTACAGAGAGCAGAATTTGGAGAGTTAGGTGCAGAAGGACTGGTGTAGATATCAGAGGTTGGAGATTGGAGTGCAGTAGGATCATTGCAGAGAGCAGAGGTTAAAGACTGGGGTGCATAAGGATCGTTGCAGAGAGCAGAGGTTGGAGACATGTGTACAGAAGGCCTGCTAAAGAGAGCAGATTTGGAGACTAGCGTGCAGAAGGCCTGTTAGAGAGATGAGAGGTTGAAGACTTCGGTGCAGAAGGACTGGTACAGAGAGCAGATTTTGAAGAAAGGGTTGCTGAAGGATCTTACAGAGATCAGAGGTTGGAGACTAAGGTGCAGGTGGACTGTCACAGAGAGCAGTGGTTGGAGACTGGGGTGCAGAAGGATCGTAGAGAGGAGAGGTTTTAGACTGAGGTGCCGAAGTACTGTTACAGAGAGCAGAGGTTGGAGATTGAGGTGTAGAAGGACTGGTACAGAGATCAGATTTTGGAGACTGAGGTGCAGAACGACTGTTACAGAAAAGAGAGGTTGGAAATTGGGGTTCAGAAGGATCGTTACAGAGAGCAGAGTTTGGAGACTTGGGTGCAGAAAGACTGTTACAGAAAGCACAGATTGGAGACGGAGGTGAAGAAGGATAGACACAGAGAGCAGAGGTTGGAGACTGGGGTTCAGAAGGACTGATACAGAAAGCATAGGTTGGAGACTGGGGTGCTGTAGGACCCTTACAGAGAGCAGAGTTTGGTGAAGGCGGTACAGCAGGACTGTTACAGAGAGCATATATTGGAGACTGGGAAGCAGAAGGACTGTTGCAGAGGACAGAGTTTGGAGACTGGGGTGCCGCAGGAACCTTGCAGAAAGCAGAGTTTGGCGACTAGGGTGGAGAAGGATTTTTAAAAAGAGCAGAGTTTCGAAACTGGAGTGCAAAAAGATCTTACAGAGAGCAGAGGAGACTGTGGTGCAGAAGGACTGTTGCTGAGAGCAGACGTTGGAGACTGGAGTCCAGAAAGATCATTGCTGAGAGCATAATTTGAAGACTGGGGTGCAGAAGGCTATTGCAGAGAGCAGAGGTTTGAGACTGAGGTGCAGAAGGACTGTTACAGAGAGCAGATGTTGGAGACTGGGGTTCAGATGAATCTTACAGAGAGCAGATTACGGAGACTGAGGTGCAGAAGGATTGTAACAGACAGCAGAGTTAGGAGACTGGGGTGCAGGAGTTTCGTTTCAGACAGCAGAGTTTTCAGACTGTGGTGAAGAAGGACTGTTGCAGAGACCAGATGTTGAAGACTGGGGTGTAGAAGGACTGTTGCAGAGAGCAGATGTTAGAGACTGGGGTGCAGAAGGACCGTTGCAGAGAACAGAGTTTGCAGACTGAGGTGCAGAAGGATTTTTACAGAGAGCAGAGTTTGGAGACTGGGGTGCAGAAGGACTGTTGCAGAGAGCAGAGGTTGGAGACTGAAGTGCAGAAGTCCTCTTGCAGAGAGCAGAGGATGGACACTGGGGTGCAGAAGGACTGTTGCAGAGAGCAGAGGTTGGAGACAAAGGTGCAGAAGGACACTTAGAGCAGAAGTTAGAGACTGGGCTGCAGAAGGACTGATACAGAAATCAGAGACTCTAGTATGAGGTGCAGAAAGAACGTTACAGAGAGTAGAGTTTGGAGAATGCAGTACAGAAGGACTGTTGCAGAGAGCAGAATTTAGAGGCTGGGGTGCAGAAGGACTGTTGCAGAGAAAAGAATTTGGAGACTGAGGTGCAGAAGTCTTGTTACTTAGAACAGAGGTTGGAGTCTGGGGTGCAGAAGGATCCTTGCAAATAGGAGAGCTTGGAGACAGGGGTGCAGAAGGATCTTACAGAGAGCAGAAGTTAGAGACTGAGGTGCAGAAGGACTGTTGCAGAGATAAGAGTTTGGAGACTGGGGTGCAGTAGAATCATTGAAGAGAGGAGAGGTTGGAGATTGGGATTCAGAAGGACCGTTGCAGAGAACAGAGTTTGGAGACTGAGGTGCAGAAGGATTGTTATAGAGAGCAGAGTGTGGAGACTGGGGTGCAGAGGGACTGTTGCAGAGATCAGAGGTTGGAGCCTGGGGTGCAGAAGGACTGATGCAGACAGCAGAAGATGGAGAGTGGGCTGCAGAAAGAATGTTGCAGAGAGCAGAGTTTGGAGACTGTTGTGCAGAAGGACTCTTAGAGAGAGCAGAAGTTGGAGACTGGGGTGCAGAAGAACTTTTGCAAAGAGAAGAGGTTGGAGACTGAGGTGCAAAATCCTGTTACATAGAGCAGATGTTGGACACTGGGGGGCAGAATAATCGTTGAAATAAGCAGAGCTTGGACACAAGGGTGCAGAAGGATCTCACAGAGTGCAGAAGTTGGAGACTGAGCTGCAGAAGGACTGTTGCAGAGATCAGAGGTTGGAGACTGGGGTGCAGTAGGATCATTGCAGAGAGCAGAAGTTGGAGACTGGGGTGCAGAAGGCCTGCTACAGAGAGCAGAGTTTTGAGACTGCTGTGCAGAAGGCCTGCTACAGAGAACAGAGTTTTTAGACTGGTGTGCAGAAGGCCTGTTACAGAGAGGAGAGGTTGGAGACTGGGGTGCAAAAGGACTGTTATAGAGAGCAGAGTTTGGAGACTGGGGTGCAGAAGGATCATGCAGAGAGCAGAGGTGTCATACTGAGGTGCAGATGGACTGTTACAGAGAGCAGAAGTTGGAGACTGAGGTGAAGGTGGACTGTTACAGAGAGCAGTGTTTGGAGACTGGGGTGCAGAAGGATCATGCAGAGAGCAGAGGTGTCATACTGAGGTGCAGATGGACTGTTACAGAGAGCAGAGGTTGGAGACTGAGGTGAATAAGGACTGTTACTGACAACAGAGTTTGGAGACTGAGGTTCAGAAGGACTGTTACAGAAAGAAGTGGTTGGAAATTGGGGTGCAAAAGGACCGTAAGAAAGACCAGAGTTTGGAGACTGCGGTATAGAAAAACTGTAAAAGATAGCAGAGGTTGGAGACTGAGGTGCAGAAGGATAGATACAGAGAGCAGAGGTTTGAGACTGGGGTTCAGAAGGACTGATACAGAAAGCAGAGTTTGGAGACTGGGGTGCTGTAGGACCATTACCGAGAGCAGAGTTTGGAGACTGCGGTACAGAAGGACTGTTACAGAGAGCAGATGTTAAAGACTGGGAAGCAGAAGGACTGTTGCAGAGAACAGAGGTTGGAGACTGGGGTGTTGCAGGACATTTTCAGAAAGCAGAGGTTTAAAAATGGGGTGGAGAAGGAATGTTACAGAGAGCAGAGTTTGGATACTGGAGTGCAGAAAGATCTTACAGAGCAGAGGTTTGATACTTTGGTGCAGAAGGACTGTTGACGAGAGCAGAGGTTGGAGACTGGGGTGGAGAAGGACTTTTGCAGGGAGCAGAGGTTGGAGATTGGGGTGCAGAAGGACTGTTGCAGAGAGCAGAATTTGGAGACTTGGCGTTCAGAAGTCTTGTTACATAGAGCAGAAGTTGGAGACTGAGGGGCAGAAAGATTGTTACAGAGAGCAGAGTTTGCCGACTGGGGTGCAGAAGGACTGTTGCAAAGAGAAGAGTTTGAAGACTGGGGTTAAGAAGGACTGTTGCAGAGAGCAGAGTTTTGATACTGGGGTGCATAAGGACTGTTGCAGAGAGCAGAGGTTGGATACTGAGGTGAAGAAAGACTCTTAGAGAGAGCAGAATTTGGAGACAAGTGTGCAGAAGGACTGTTGCAGAGAGCAGAATTTGGAGACTTGGCGTTCAGAAGTCTTGTTACATAGAGCAGAAGTTGGAGACTGAGGGGCAGAAAGATTGTTACAGAGAGCAGAGTTTGCCGACTGGGGTGCAGAAGGACTGTTGCAAAGAGAAGAGTTTGAAGACTGGGGTTAAGAAGGACTGTTGCAGAGAGCAGAGTTTTGATACTGGGGTGCATAAGGACTGTTGCAGAGAGCAGAGGTTGGATACTGAGGTGAAGAAAGACTCTTAGAGAGAGCAGAATTTGGAGACAAGTGTGCAGAAGGACTGATACAGAAAGCAGAGTTTGTAGTCTGTGCTGCAGAAAGACCTTTGCAGAGAGCAGAGTGTGAAGACTGCATTATAGAAGGACTGTTGCATAGAGAAGAGGTTGGAAACTGAGGTGCAGGAGGATAGATACAGAGAACAGAGGTTGGAGACTGAGGTTCAGAAAGACTGATACAGAAAGCAGAGTTTGGAGACTGGGGTGTAGAAGGACTGTTACAGAGAGCAGAGTTTGGAGACTCAGGTGCAGAAGAACTGTTACAGAAAGCAGTGTTTTGAAATTGGGGTGCAGAAGGACTTTTACAGAGAGCAGATTTTCGAGACTGTGGTTTAGGACTGATATCCAGAGCAGTGTTGGAGACTGGGGTGCAGAAGGACTCTTACATAGAGAACAGGTTGAAGACTGAGGTGCAGAATGATAGATACAGAGAACAGACGTTTGAGACTGGGGTTCAGACAGACTTATACACAAAGCAGAGGTTGGAGACTGGGGTGTAGAAGGACCGTTACGAAGAACAGAGGTTGGAGACTGCTGTACAGAAGGACTGTTACAGAGAGCAAATATTCGAGACTGGAGCGCAGAAGGACTGTTGCAGAGAGCAGATTTTGGTAACTCAGGTGCAGAAGGACTGTTACAGAGAGCAGAGGTTGGATACAGGGGTTCAGAAGGATCTTACAGAGAGCAGAATTTGGAGACTGAGGTGCAGAAGGACAGTTGCAGAGATCAGAGGTTTGAGACTGAGGTGCAGTACAATCATTAAAGAGAGCAGAGTTTGGAGACTTGAGTGCAGAAGGCCTGCTACAGAGAGAAGAGTTTGGAGACTGGCGTGCAGAAGGCCTGTTACAGAGAGGAGAGGTTGGAGAATGGGGTGCAGAAGGACAGTTATAGAGAGCAGATTTTGGAGACTGGGTTGCTGAAGGATCTTACAGAGAGAAGAGGTTGGAGACTGAGGTGCAGGTGGACTGTTACAGAGAGCAGTGTTTGGAGACTGGGGTGCAGAAGGATCGTGAAGAGAGCAGAGGTGTCAGACTGGGGTTCAGTAGGACTGTGACAGAGAGCAGAGGTTGGAGACTGAGGTGTAGTAGCACTGTTACAGAGAGCAGAGTTTTGAGACTGAGTTGCAGAAAGACTGTTACAGAAAGCAGAGGTTGGAAATTGGGGTGCAGTAGGAATGTTACAGAGAGCACAGGTTGGAGACTGAAGTGCAGAAGGATAGAAACAGAGAGCAGAGTTTGGAGACTGGGGAGCACAAGGAATGTTGAAGAGGACAGAGCTTGGAGACTGGGGTGTCGCAGGACACTTGAAGAAGGCAGAGGTTAAAGACTGGGGTGGAGAAGGAATGTTACTTAGAGCAGAGTTTGGAGACTGGGGAGCACAAGGAATGTTGAAGAGGACAGAGCTTGGAGACTGGGGTGTCGCAGGACACTTGCAGAAGGCAGAGGTTAAAGACTGGGGTGGAGAAGGAATGTTACAGAGAGCAGAGTTTGGAAACTGGAGTGCAGAAGCATCTTACAGAGAGCAGAATTTGTAGACTGTAGTGCAGAAGGTTTCTTACAGAGAGCAGAGGTTGGAGACTGGGAACTAGAAGGATCGTTGCAGAGAGCAGAGTTTGGAGACTGGGGTGCAGAAGGACTGTTGCAGAGAGTAGACGTTAAACATGAGGTGCAAAAGGACTGTTGCAGAGAGCAGAGGATTGAATCTGATGTGCAGAAAGACTCTTACAGAGAGCAGAGTATGGAGACTGGGGTGCAGAAGGACTTTTACAGAGAGCAGAGGTTGGAGACTGTGGTGCAGAAGGATTGTTGCAGGAATCAGAGGTTAAAGACTGTGGTGCCGTAGGTTCAATGCAGAGAGCAGAGATTGGAGACTGGGGTGAAGAAGGATCCTTGAAGAGAGCATATTTTGAAGACTGGGGTGCAGAAGGCCTGCTACAGAGAGCAGAGTTTTGAGACTGAGGTGCAGAAACACTGTTACAGAGACTAGAGGTTGGAAATTGGGGTGCAGAAGAAACGTTACAGAGACCAGAGTTTGGAGACTGCGGTATAGAAAAACATTTACAGAGCGCAGAGGTTGGAAACTGGGGTGCAGAAGGACTGTTGCAGAGAGCAGAGGTTGGAGACTGGGGTCTAAAAAGATCGTTGCAGAGAGCAGAGTTTGGAGACTGGGGTGCAGAAGGACTGTTGCAGAGAGCATAGGCTGGAAACTAGGGTGTAGAAGGACTGTTGCAGAGTGCAGATGTTGGAGACTGGGGTGCAGATGGACTCTTGCAGAGAGCAGAGGTTGGAGACTGAGGTGCAAAAGGAATGTTACAAAGAGCAGAGTTTGGAGACTGGGGTGCAGAGGACTGTTAAAGAGAGCAGAGGTTGGATACTAGGGTTCAAATGGATCTTACAGAGAGCAGAGGTTGAAGACTGGGGTGCAAATGGATTGTTGCAGAGAGCAGAGGTTGGAGACTGGAGTGCAGAAGGTCTGTTACAGAGAGCAGAGTTTGGAGACTGAGGTGCAGAAAGATCGTTGCAGAGAGCAAAGCTTGGATAATTAGGTTCAGTAGACTGTTGCAGAGAGCAGAGGTTGTAGACTGAGGTGCAGAAGGAATGTTACAGAGATTAGAGTTTGTAGATTTGGGTTCAAAAGGCCTGTTACAGAGAACAGAGATTGAAGTCTGGGGTGCAGAAGGACTGTTACAGAGAGCAGAGTTTGGAGACAGGGTTGCAGAAGGATCTTAAAGAGAGCAGAGTTTGGAGACTGAGGTGCAGCAGGACTATTACAGAGTGCAGAGTTTGGAGACTGGGGTGCAGATGGATCATTGCAGGTCACAGAGTTTTCAGACTGAGGTGCAGAAGGACTGTTGCAGAGAGCAGTTTTTGGAGACACGGGTGCAGAAGGACTGTTACAGAGAACAGAGCTTGGAGACTGGGGTGCAGAAGGCCTGTTACAGAGAGAAGAGTTTAGAGAAAGGGTGCAGAAGGACTGTTACAGAGGGAAGAGTTTGGATACTGGGTTACAGAAAGATCTTACACAGAGCAGAGTTTGGAGACTGAGGTGCAGAACGACTGTTACAGAGAGTAGAAGTTGAAGACTGAGGTGCAGAAGGATTGTTACAGAAAGCAGATGTTGGAGACTGGGGTGCAGAAGGACTGTTGCAGATACCAGATGTGTGAGACTGGGGTGCAGAAGAACAGTCGGAAACAGCAGAGGTTGGAGACTGATGTGCAGAAGGAATGTTACAGAGAGCAGAGTTTGGAGACTGGGGTGCAGAAGTACTGATACAGAGAGCAGAGATTGGAGACTGGGGTGCAGAAGGAACGCTAGAGAGACCAGAGTTAAGTGACTGCAGTACAGAAGGACCGTTACAGAGAGCATACGTTGGAGACTAGGGTACAGAAGGACTGTTCCAGGGAGCAGATTTTGGAGACTTTGATTTAGAAGGACTATTGCAGAGAACAGAGGATAGAGAATGGGGTGTAGAAAAACTATGGCAGAGAGCAGAGGTTGAAGACTGAGGTGCAGAAGGACTGTTACAGAGAGAAGAGGTTGGAGACTGAGGTTCAGAAGGACTGTTAGAGAGAGCAGAGTTTGAAGACTGGGGTACAGAAGGATCGTTGCAGACAGAAGAGGTTTGAGACTGGGGTGCAGATGGACTGTTACAGAGAATAGAGTTTGGAGACTGAGGTGCACAAGAATCGTTGTTGAGAGCAGAGTTTGGACACTGAGGTGCAAAAGGACTGTTACCGAGAGCCGAGGTTCAGAGACTAGGGTGCAGAAGAACTGTTACGAAGAGCAGACTTTTTAGACAAGGTTGCTCAAGAATCTCACAGAGAGCAGAGGTTGTAGACCGAGGTGCAGCAGGACTGTTACAGAGAGCAGAGGTTGGATACCAGGGTGCAGTAAGATCGTTGCAGAGAACAGAGTTTTCAGACTGAGGTGCAGAAAGACTATTGCAGAGAGAACATGTTGGAGACTGGGGTGCAGAAGGACTGTTGCAGAGAGCACATGTTGTAGACTGGGGTGCAAAAGGATCGTTGTAGAGAGCAGAGGTTGGAGACTGGGGTGCAGAATGATTGTTATAGAGAAAAGAAGTAGGAGACTGGGGTGTAGAAGGCCTGTTACGGAGAGCAGAGTTTGGAGAAGGGGTGCAGAAGTACTTTTACAGAGAGTAGAGTTTGGAGAATGAGGTACAGAAGGATCGTTATAGAGAGCGGAGTTTGGAGACTGCGTTGCACAGGGACAGCTGCAAAGAGCAGAGGCTGGACATGTGGTGTAGAAGAACTGTTGCGGAGAGCGTAGGTTTGAGATATGTGTGCAGAAGCACTGTTGCAGAGAGTAGAGTTTGGAGACTGCCTTTCAGTAGGACTGTTACAGAGGCAGAGTTTGGAGACTTTGGTGCAGAAGGACTGTTGCGGAGAGCAGATGTTGGAGACTGGGTTGAAGAAGGAGTGTTGCAGAGAGCAGAGTTTGTTGACTGAGGTGCAGAAAGACTGTTACAAAGAGCAGTTGTTGGAGATTGGGGTGCAGATGGACTGATACAAAAAGCACAGTTTGGAGACTCCGGTGTAGAAGGACTGATGCAGACAGCAGAGGTTGGAAAATGGAGTGCAAAAGGCCTGTTACACAGAGCAGAGTTTGGAGACTGGGGTGCAGATGGACTGTTACAAACAGCAGAGTTTGGAGACAGGGTTGCAGAAGGATCTTAAAGAGAAAAGATTTTAGAGACTGTGATACAGCAGGACTGTTATACAGAGAAGAGGTTGGAGACTGGGATGCAGAAGGACTGTTGCAGAGAGCACAGGATGGAGACTGAGGTGCAGAAAGACTGTTGCAGAGAGCAGATATTGGAGACTGGGGTGCAGAAGGACTTTTGTAGAGAGCAGAGGTTGGAGACTGTCCTCTAGAAGGATCCTTGTAGGGAGCAGTGGTTTGAGACCGGCGTGCAGAAGGACTGTTACAGAGAACAGAGGTTGGAGAAGGTGTGCAGAAGGACTGTTCCAGAGGGCAGAGTTTTCAGAATGGTTTGCAGAAGGATCTTACAGAGAAAATATGTTGGAGACTGAGGTGCAGAAGGACTGTTACAGAGAGTAGAGTTTAGAGACTGAGGTTCAGAAGGACCGCTGTAGAGAGCAGTGTTTGGAGACTAGGGTGCAGAAGGACTGTTGCAGATAGCAGAGTTTGGAGATTGGGGTGTAGAAGGACTGTTGCAGAAAGCAGAGGTTTGATACTTGGGTGCAGAAGGACTGTTACAGAGAGAAGAGTTTAGAGACTGAGGAGAAGAAGAACTGTTACCGAGAGATGAAGTTGGAGACTGGGGTGCAGAAGGACTGATACAGAAAGCCGAGGTTGAATACTGGGGAGCAGAAGGAGCGTTATAAAGAGCAGATTTTAGAGACTGCACTACAGGAGGACTTTTACATAGAGCAGAGGTTGGAGACTGGTGTGGAGAAGGACTGTTTCAGAGTGGAGACCTTGGAGTCTGGGGTGCATTAGAACTGTTGCAGAGAACATAATTTGGAGACTGGGGTGCAGAAGAACTGTTGCAGAGAGCAGAGGTTGGACACAGAGTTGCATAAGTAATGTTACAGAGAGAAGAGGTTAAAAACTGTGGTGCAGAAGGAATGATATAGAAAGGAGAGGTTGGAGACTGGGGTGCAGAAGGATCGTTGCAGACAGCAGAGTTTTAGGACTGCGGTACAGAAGGACTGTTACAGAGAGCAGAAGTTGGAGACTGGGGAGCAGAAGGACTGTTACAGAAAACCGAGGTTGGATTCTGGGGAGCAGAACGAATGTTCCAGGGAGCAGATTTAGAAACTGTCTTGCGAAAGGATCTTACGGAGAGCAGAGGTTGGAGGCTGGGGTCCAGAAGCACTGTTACAGAGAGCGGATTTTTGAGACTGAGGTGCAGAATGACTGTTACAGAAAGCAGATTTGGGAGACTGCTGTGTACAAGGATCGTTGCAGAGAGCAGAATTTTCACACTGAGCTTCAGCAGAAGTTTCAGACTGAGGATTAGAAGAACTTTTAAAGAGAGCAGAAGTTGGAAATTTGGGTGCAGAAGGACCGTTATAGAGAGAAGAGGTTGAAGATTTCCATACAGAAGGACTGTTACAGAGAGCAGAGTTTGGAGACTGGCGTGCAGAAGGACCATTGCATAGATCAGATGTGGGAGACTGGGGTCCAGAAGGACTATTAAAGAGAGAAGACGTTGGAGACAGAGGTGCAGAAGGATTGTTACAGAGAGCAGATTTGGAGACTGATGTGCAGAAGGAGAGCAGAGGTTGGAGAATGAGGTGCAGAAAGTTCGTTACTGAAGGAAGAGTTTGGATATTGGGGTGCAGAAGGACTGTTACAGAAAGCACAGGTTGGCAATTGGGGAGCCGATGGACCGTTACAAAGAGAAGAGGTTGGAGACTGCAATACAAAAGGACTTTTACAGAGAGCAAAGTTTGGAGACTGGGTAGAAGAAGGATTGTTGCAGAGAGCAGATGCTGGAGACTGGTGTGTAGAAAAATTTTTGCAGAGAGCAGAGGTTGGAGACTGGGGTGCAGAAAGACTGTTGCAGAGAGCAGAGGTTGGAGACTGAGGTGCAGAAGGACTATTACAGAGAACAGAGGTTTTAGACTGGGGTGCAGAATAACTGATACGGAAAGTAGAGTTTGGAGACTGGGGTGCAGAAAGACTGTTACAGATAGCAGAGTTTGTAGCCTGGGGTGCAGAAAGACTGCTACAGAGAACAGAGGTTGGATACTGGGGTGCAGAAGTGCCATTGAAGAGGGATGAGGTTGGAGACTGAGGTGCAGAATGACTGTTATAGAAAGCAAAGTTTGGAAAACGGGGTGCAGAAGGATCTTACAGAGAGCAGAGTTTGGAGACTGGGGTTCAGAAGGACTGCTGCAGAGAGCAAAGGTTGGAGACTGAGGTGCAGAAGAATCGTTGTAGAGAGATAAGTTTGGAGACTGGGGTGCAGAAGGCCTGTTACAGAGAGCAGACTTTGGAGACTGAGTTGCAGAAGACCTGTTACAGAGAAGAGATGTTTGAGACTGGGGAGCAAAAGGATTGTTATAGATAGCACAGTTTGAAGACTGGGGTTTAGAAAGATTGTTGCAGAGAGCAGGGGTTTCAGACTGTTTCTTAGAAGGACTGTTACAGAGAGCAGAGTTTGGAGTTTGAGGTGCAGAAAGAATGTTTCAGAAAACAGAGGTTGGCATTTGGGGTGCAGAAGTACCGTTATAGAGAGAAAAGGTTGGAGACTGCGGTACAGAAGGACTGTTAGAAAGAGCAGAGTTTGGAGACTGGGGTGCAGAAGGACTGTTACAGAGAGCAGACGTTGGAGACAGAGGTGCAATAGGATTGTTACAGAGAGCAGAGATTGGAAACTGGGGTGCAGAAGGACCATTAGAGAGAGCAAAGAATGGAGACTGAGGTGCATAAGGACTTTTAAAGAGACCAGATGTTGGAGACTGAGGTGCAGAACGATCATTGCAGAGAGAAGAGTTTGGAGACTGGGGTGCAGAAGGACTGTTACAGAAAGCAGAGGTTGGCAATTGGGGAGCAGATGGACCCTTAAAAATAGAGGAGGTTGGAGAATGCTATACAAAAGGACTTATACAGAGAGCAGAGGTTTGAGACTGGGGTGCAGCAGGACAGTTACAGAGAGCACAGGTTGGAGACTTGGGTGCAGAATGACTGTTGCAGATAGCAGACGTTGAAGACTGAGGTGCAGAATGATTGTTACAGAGAGCAGAGGTTCCAGATTGGAGTGCAGAAGAACTGTTACAGAGAGGAAAGTTTGGAGACTGGGGTGCAGAAAGCCTGTTACAGAGAGCACAGTTTGGAGACTGAGGTGCAGAAGGACTGTTAAAGAGAGCAGAGGTTGGAGACTGAGGTGCAGAACAATTGGTACAGAGAGGAGAGGTTGGAGACTGAAGTGTAGAAGGACTGTTACAGAGAGCAGACGTTGGAAACTGGGGTGCAGATGGATCGTTGCAGAGAGCAGAGGTTGGAAACTTAGGTGCAGAAGGATCGTTGCAGAGAGCAGAGGTTGGAAACTGAGGTGCAGAAGGATCTCTACAGAGAGCAGAGTTTGGAGACCGGGGTGCAGTAAGATAGTTACAGAGAGCACAGGTTGGAGACTGTGGTGAAGAAGAAATGTTGAAGAGAGATGAGTTTGGAGACTGGGGTGCAGAAGGACTGTAGCAGAGAACAGAGGTTGGAGACTGATGTGTAGAAGGACTGTTGCAGAGAGTAGACGTTGGAAACTGGGATGCAGAAAGATCGTTGCAGAGAGGAGACGTTGGATACTGGGGTATAATAAGACGTTTGCAGAGAGCAGAGGTTGGAGACTGGGGTGCAGAAGGACTTTTGCAGAGAGCAGAGGTTAAAGAATGGGGTGAAGAAGGCCGGATACAGAGAGCTCAGTTTGGAGACTGGGTTGCAGAAAACCTGTTACAGAGAGCAGGTGTTGGAGACTGGGGTGCAGAAGGATTGTTACAGATAGCACAGTTTGGAGACTGTTGTTTAGAAGAATTGTTTCAGACAGCAGAAGTTTCAGACTGAGGCTTAGAAGGACTGTTACAGAGAGGAGAGGGTGGAAATTTGGGTGCAGAAGGAGCGTTATAGAGAGAAGAGGTTGGAGACTGGGGTACAGAAGGAGCATTGCAGAGAGCAGATGTGAGAGACTGGGTGCAGTAGGACTGTTACAGAGAGCAGATGTTGGAAACAGAGGTGCATAAGTATTATTATAGACAGCAGAGATTGGAGACTGGGGTGCAGAAGGACAATTACAGAGAGCAAATGATGGAGACTGAGTTGCAGAAGGACTTTTACAGAGAGCAGAGGTTTAAGACTGAGGTGTAGAAAGAACGGTGCAGAGAGAAGAGTTTGGAGACTGGGGTGCAGAAGGACTGTTACACAAAACAGAGGTTGGAGACTGGATGGAAAAAGGATCATCAGAGAGGAGATGCTGGAGACTGGGGTGCAGAAGGACTGTTACAGAGAGCACAGGTTGGAGACTGGGATGCAGAAGAAATGTTGCAGACAGCAGAGTTTGAAGACTTGGGTGCATAAGGTCTTTGGCAAAGAGCAAAGTTTGGAGAATGTGGTGCAGAAGGACTGATACAGAGATCAGAGATTGAAGACTTGGGTGCAGAAGATTCGTTTCAGAGAGCAGAGGTTGGAAACTAGGGTGCAGTAGGATCGTTACACAGAGCAGATTTTGGTTACTGGGGTGTAAAGGAATGCTTCAGAGAGCAGACGTTGGAGACTGAGTTGCAAAATGACTGATACAGAGAGCAGATGTTTGAGACTGGGATGCAGAAGTACTGTAGCAGAGAGCAGATGTTGGACACTGGGGTGCAGAAGGACTGTTGCAGAGAGCAGAGGTTGGAGACTGGGGTGCAGAAGGACTGTTGCAGAGAACAGAGTGTGGAGACTGGGGTTCAGAAGAACCGTTGCAGAGAGCCAAAATTGGAGACTGAGTATAAGAAATATTGTTACACAGACCAGAGTTTGGATAATGGGGTGCAGAAGGACTATTGCAGAGAGCAGAGGTTGGAGACTGAGGTGAAGAATGATCGGTGCAGAGAGAAGAGGTTGGAGACTGGGGTGCAGAAGGCGTGTTACAGAGAGCAGAGATTAGAGACTGGGTGCAGGACGCCTGTTACAGAGAGCAGAGTTTAGAGACTGGGGTGCAGAAGGACTGTTAAAGATAGCACAATTTCGAGACTGGGTTGCAGAAGGATCTCACAAAGAGCATTTTGTAGACTGAGGTTCAGAAGGACTGTTACATACAGCAGAGTTTGGAAACTCGGTTGCAGAAGGATTTTTGCAGAGAGCCGAGTTTTCAGACTGAGGTGCAGAAGGACTGTTTCAGAGAGCAGATGTTGGATCTTGGGGTGCAGGGCGACTGAAACAGCGAGCAGACTTTGGAGACTGGGGTGCAGAAAGATTGTTGCAGAGAGCAGAGTTTGGCGACCGCGGTTTAGAAGGACTCTTGCAGAGAGAAGTGTTTAGAGACTGAGGTGCAGAAGGATCGTTGCAGTGGGAAGAGGTTGGGGACTGGGGTTCAGAAAGCCTGTTACAGAGAGCAGAATTTGGAGACTGGGGTGCAGAAGACCTGTTACTTAGAGCAGAGGTTGGAGACTGGGGTGCAGAAGGCCTGTTAAAGAGAGCAGAGTTTGGGGAGTTGGTTGCAGAAGACTGTTACAGAGAGTAGCGTTTGGAGAATGGGTTGCAGAAGGATCTTACAGAGAGCAGAGGTTGGAGACTGAGGTGCACAAGGACTTTTACAGAGAGTAGAGGGTGGAGACTGGGGTGCAGAAAGAGTGTTACACAGAACAGAGTTTGGAGATTGGGGTGCAGAAGAACTGTTACTGAGAGCAGAGTTTGGAGACAGGGGTGCAGAAGTACTGTTTCAGAGAGCAGAGTTTGGAGACTGAGGTGAAGAAGGACTGTTACAGAGAGCAGATTTTGGAAACTCGGATGTATAAGGACCCTTGCTGAGAAAAGAGTTTGGATCCTGGGGAGAAGAAGGATTTTTGCAGAGAGTAGATGTTGGATACTGGGGTGCAGAAGGACTATTAAAGAGAGCAGAGGTGCAGAAAGATCATTTCTGAGTGCAGAGGTTTGAGACTGGGGTGCATAAGGACTGTTACAGATTGCAGAACTTGAAGACTGAGGTTCAGAAGGACTTTTACAGAGAGGAGATATTCGAGACTGGGGTGCAAAAGATTCTTACAGAGACCAAAGGATGGAGACTGGGGTGCTGAAGGATCGTTGCAGAGAGCAGAGTTTGGAGACTGGGGTGCAGCAGGACAGTTACAGAGAGCACAGGTTGGAGACTTTGGTGCATAATGACTGTTGCAGAGATCAGACGTTGGAGACTGAGGTGCAGAAGGATTGTTACAGAGAGCAGAGGTTCGAGATTGGGGTGCAGAAGAACTGTTACAGAGAGCAAAGTTTGGAGACTGGGGTGCAGAAAGCCTGTTACAGAGAGCAGAGTTTGGAGACTGAGGTGTAGAAGGACTGTTAAAGTGAGCAGAGTTTGCAGACTGAGGTTCAGAACAATTGGTACAGAGAGGAGAGGTTGGAGACTGAATTGTAGAAGGACTGGTACAGAGAGCAGAGGTTGGAAACTGGGGTGCAGATGGATCGTTGCAGAGAGCAGAGGTTGGAAACTTAGATGCAGAAGGATCGTTGCAGAGAGCAGAGGTTGGAGACTGAGGTGCATAAGGATCATTACAGAGAGCAGAGGTTGGAGACTGGGTCAGAAAGACAGTTACAGAGAGTACAGTTTGTAGACTGGGGTTCAGAAGAAATGTTTCAGTGAGCAGAGATTGGAGACTGTGGTACAGAAGTACTGTTACAAAGAGAAGAGGGTGGAGACTGAGGTGCAGAAGGAATGTCACCTACAGCAGAGTTCGGAAACTTGGGTGCAGAAGGATGTTACAGAGAGCAGATGCTGGAGACTGGGGACAGAAGGACTGTTGCAGATAACAGACGTTGGAGACTGGGGTAAAGAAGGATCGTTACAGAGAGCAGAGGTTGGAGACTGAGGTGCAGAAGGATTGCTACAGAGAGCAGAGTTTGGAGACCGGGTTGCAGTAGCATAGTTACAGAGAGCACAGTTTAAAGACTGGGGTGCAGAAGAGATGTTGCAGAGAGCAAAGGTTGGAGACTGGGGTGCAGAAGGAATGTAGCAGAGAGCAGAGGTTTGAGACTGCTGTGTAGAAGGACTGTTGCAGAGAGCAGACATTGGAGACTGGGATGCAGAAGGATCGTTGCAGAGAGCAGATGTTGGAGTCTGGTGTGTAGAAAAATTTTTGCAGAGAGCAGATGTTGGAGACTGGGGTCCAGAAAGACTGTTGCAGAGAGCAGAGGTTGGAGACTGAGGTGCAGAAGGACTGTTACAGAGAGCAGAGGTTTTAGACTGGGGTGCAGGATAACTGATACGGACAGTAGAGTTTGGAGTCTGGGGTGCAGAAGGACTGTTACAGAGAGCAGAGTTTGTAGCCTGGGGTGCAGAAGGACTGCTGCAGAGAACAGAGGTTGGATACTGGGGTGAAAAAGGGCCGTTGCAGAGGGATGAGGTTGGAGACTGAGGTGCAGAATGACTGTTATAGGGAGAAAAGTTTGGAAAACGGGGTGCAGAAGTTTCTTACATAGAGCAGGGGTTGGAGACTAGGGTGCAGTAGGAATGTTGCAGAGAAATGAGGTTGGAGACTGGTGTGCAGAAGGCCTGTTACAGAGAGCAGACTTTGGAGACTGAGTTGCAGAAGACCTGTTATGAAGAGCAGATGTTAGAGACTAGGGTGCATAAGGATTGTTACAGATAGCACAATTCGGAGACTGGGGTTAAGAAGGATTGTTGCAGACAGCAGAGATTTCAGAATGAGGCTTTGAAGGTCTGTTACAGAGAGCAGAGGTTGGAGTCTGAGGTGCAGAAGAACTGTTTCAGAAAGCAGAAGTTGGCGATTAGGGTGCAGAAGGGCCGTTATCGAGAGTAGAGGTTGGAGACTGCGGTACAGAAGGACTGTTACAGAGAGCAGAGTTTGGAGACTGGGGTGCAGAAGGACTGTTACTGAGAGCAGAAGCTGGACACAGAGGTGCAGACGGATTGTTACAGAGAGCAGAGATTGAATACTGGGGTGCAGAAATAGCATTATAGAGAGCAAAGAATGGAGACTGAGGTGCAGAAGGACTTTTACATAGAGCAAAGTTAGGAGACTGAGGTGCAGAAAGATCGTTTCAGAGAGAAGAGTTTGGAGACTGGGGTGCAGAAGGACTGTTACAGAAAGCAGAGTTGGCAATTGGGGAGCAGATGGACCGTTACAAATAGAAGAGCGACGAGACTGTGAAACAAAAGGACTTTTACAGACAGCAAAGTTTGCAGACAGGGTAGAAGAAGGATCATTGCAGAGAGCAGATGTTGGAATTTGGGGTGCAGAAGAACTGTTACAGAGAGTACAGGTTGGAGACTGGGGTGCAGAAGAAATATTGCAGAGAGCAGAGTTTGGAGACCTGGGTGCAGAAGGACTTATACAGAGAGAAAAGGTTGGAGACTGTGGTGCAGAAGGATCTTACAGAGAGTAGAGTTTGGAGACTGCGGTGCAGAAGAACTGTTGCAGAGAGCAGAGGTTGGAGACTGGGGTGCAGAAGGACTGTTACAGATAGCACAGTTTCGAGACTGGGTTGCAGAATGGTCTTACAGAGAGCATTTTGGAGACAGAGGTGCAGAAGAAGTGTTACAAGAGCAGAGGTTTAAGACTGGGCTGCTGAAGTATTGTAGAGAGCAGCGTTTTCAGACTGAGGTGCAGAAGTACTGTTGCAGAGAGCAGATGTTGGATCCTGGGTTGCAGAAGGATCGTTGCAGAGAGCAGAGGTTGGAGACTTGGGTGCAGAAGGCCTATTAAAGAGAGCAGGGTTATAAGACTGGGGTACAGAAGGCCTGTTACAGAGAGCAGAGTTTGAAGATTGGGGTGCAGAAGGACTATTACAGAGAGCAGAGTTTGGAGAATTGGTTGCAGAAGGATCTTACAGAGAGCAAAGTTTTTAGACTGAGGTACAGAAAGACATTTACAGATAGTAGAATTTGGAGACTGAGTAGCAGAAGGAACGTTGTAGAGAGCAGAGGTGGGAGACTGATGTCCAGACGAATTGTTACAGAGATCACAGGGTAGAGACTGGAGTGCAGAAGGAGTGTTACAGAGAGCAGAGTTTGGATATTGGGGTGCAGAAGAACTGTTACCGAGAGCGGAGGGTGGAGACTGGGGTGCAGAGGACTGTTGCAAAGTGCAGAGTTTGGAGACTGAGGTGCAGAAGAACTGTTACAGAGAGCAGAGTTTGGAGACTGGGGTGCAGAAAGACTAATACAGAAAGTAGAGGTTGGAGACTGGGGTGTAGAAGGACCGTTACAGAGAGCAGAGTTTGGAGACTGCTGTACAGAAGGACTATTACAGGGAGCAGAGTTGGAGACTTGGGTTCTAAAGGATCATTGCAGAGAGCAGATGTTGTAGACTGGTGTGCAGAAGTATCTTACAGAGAGCATAGGTTGGAGAATGAGCTGCATAAGTACTATTACAGAGACCAGTGGTTGAAGACTTGGGTGAAGAATGATCATTGCAGAGAGCAGAGTTTGGAGACTGAGGTGCAGAATGATCGTTGAGGAGAGCAGAGGTTGGAGACTATGGTGGAGAACGATACTTACAGAGAGCAGATGTTGGAGACTGGGGTGAAGAAGGCGAGTTACAGAGAGCACAGGTTGGAGACTGGGGTGCAGAAGAAATGTTGCAGAGAGTAGAGGTTGATAACTACGTTGCAGAAGGGCTGTTACAGAGAGCAGAGGTTGTAGACTGAGGTGCAGAATGACTGTTACAGAGAGCAGAGGTTGGAGACTGGGGTACAGAAGAACTGATACAGAAAGCAGATTTTGGATACTGTGGTGCAGAAGGACTGTTGCAGAGAACAGAGTTTGGAGACTGGGATGCAGAAGGACCGATGCGGAGAGCTGAAGTTAGAGATTTAGGTGCCTAAGATTGTTACAGAGAGAAGAAGTTAGATACCGGGGTGCATATAGACTGTTACAGAAATCAGAGGTTGGAGACTGAGGTGCAGAAGAATCTTACAGAGAGCAGAGTTTAGAGACTGGGGTGCAGAATAACTGTTGCAGAGAGTAGAGGTTAAAAACTGAGGTGCAGAAAGATCGTTGCTGAAAGAAGACGTTGGAGACTGGAGTGCAGAAGGCCTGTTACAGAGAGCAAAATTTGGAAACCGGAGTGAAGAAGGCGTTTGACAGAGAGCAGAGGTTGGAGACTGGGGTGCAGAAAGACTGTTACAGATAGCACAGTTCAGAGACTGGGGTACAGAAAGATCGTTGCAGATAGCAGAGGTTTCAGACTGAGGTGCCTATGGACTGTTACAGAGAGCATAAGTTAGAGTCTGAGGTGCAGAAGCACTATTATAGAAAGAAGAGGTTGGCAATTGGGGTGCAGAAGGACCGTTACAGAGAGAAGAGATTGGAGACTGCGCTACAGAATGACTGTTACAGAGAGCAGAGTTTGGAGACTGGGGTTCAGAAGGACCATGGCAGAGAGCAGAGGTTGGAGACTGGGGAGAAGAAGTATCATTGCGGAGAGCAGAGGTTGAAGACTGGGATGCAGAAGGACTGTTACAGAGAGCAGAGGTTGGAGACTGAGGTGCAGAAGTACCTTTACAGAGAGAAGAGTTTGGAGACTGGGGTGCAGAAGGATTCTTACAGAGAGCAGAGGATGGAGACTGGGTTGCATAAAGAGTGTTACAGAGAGCAGAGTTTGAATATTCTGGTTCAAAAGAACTGTTAAAGAGAGCAGAGTTTTGAGACTGGGGTTCAGAAGGATTGTTACAGAGTGCAGAGTTTTGATTCCGGTGCAGCAGGACTGTAATAGAGAGTAGAGCTTGGAGACTGGGGTGCAGAAGAACTGTTACAGAGAGCAGAGGTTGAAGACTGCAGTGCAGAAGGCCTGTTACAGAGAGCATTGATTGGAGACTGAGGTGCAGAAGGATCATTACAGAGAGCAGAGGTTGGATACTGAGGTGCAGAAGGACTGTTACAGAGACCAGAGGTTGGAAATTGAGTTTCAGAAAGATTTTTACAGAGAGCAGAGGTTAGAGACTGAGGTGCAGAAGGACTGTTACAGAGAGCAGAGTTTGAAGACTGGGGTGCAGAAGTATCATTTCAGAGAGCAGAAGTTGGAGACTGGCGTGCAGAAGGATCTTACAGAGAGCAGAGGTTGGATACTGGGGTGCAGAAGAAATGTTGCAGAGAGCATAGATTTGAGACTTGGGTGCAGAAGGACTGTTACAGAGAGCAGAGGTTGGAGACTGAGGTGCAGAAGGAGTGTTACAGAGAGAAGAGGTTGGATTCTGTGTTGCAGAACGACTGATACACAAAGCAGAGTTTGGAGCGTGGGTGTGGAAGGACTGTTAAAGAGAGCAGAGTTTGGAGACTGAGGTATAGAAGGACTGTTACAGAGAGCAGAGGTTGGAGACTGAGGTGCAGAAGGACTGTTGCAGAGAACAGAGGTTGGAGACTGGGGTGCAGAAGAACCGTTGCACAGAGTAGAGTTTTGAGACTGAGGTGCAGAAGGTTTTTTACAGAGAGCAGAGGTTGGATACTAGGGTGCAGAAGGACTGTTACAGAGAGCAGAGTTTGGAGACCTGGGTTCAGAATGATGTTACAAAGAGCAGAGTTTGGAGACTGAGGTTCAGAAAGACTGTTGCAGAGAGCAGACATTTGAGACTGAAGTGCAGAATGATCATTTCAGAGAGAAGAGGTTGGAGACTGGGGTGAAGAAGGCCTGTTATAGAGAGCAGAGTTTGGAGACTGGGGTGCTGAAATTCTGTTACAGAGAGCAGAGGTAGTAGACTGGGGTGAAGAAGGACTGTTACAGATAGCACTGTTTGTAGACTGGTGTGCAGAAGGATATTATAGAGAGCAGAGTTTGGAGACTTAGGTGTCGAAGGACTGTTACAGAGAGCAGAGTTTGGAGACTTGGTTGCAGAATGATTGTTTCAGAGAGCAGAATTTTCAAACTTAGGTGCAGAAGGACTGTTGCAGAGAGCAGATTTTCGAGAGTGGGGTGCAGAAGGACTCTTTCAGAGAGCAGAACTTGGAGACTGGGGTGCAGAAGGATTCTTTCAGGGAGAAGAGGTTGGAGACTGGGGTGCAGAAGGCCTGTTACAGATATCACAGTTTGGATACTGGTGTGCAGAAGGATATTATGGAGAGCAGAGTTTGGAGACTGAGGTGCAGAAGGACTGTTACAGAGAGCAGAGTTTGGAGAGTTGGTTGCAGAATGATTGTTGCAGAGAGCAGAGTTTTTAAACTTAGGTGCAGAAGGACTGTTACAGAGAGCAGATGTTCGAGAGTGGGGTGCAGAAGGACTCTTTCAGAGAGCAGAACTTGGAGACTGGGGTGCAGAAGGATTCTTTCAAGGAGAAGAGATTGGAGACTGGGGTGCAGAAGGCCTGTTACAGATATCACAGTTTGGATACTGGTGTGCAGAAGGATATTATGGAGAGCAGAGTTTGGAGACTGAGGTGCAGAAGGACTGTTACAGAGAGCAGAGATTGGAGACTGGGTTTCAAAATGATTATTGCAGAGAGCAGAGTTTTCAGACTTAGGTGCAGAAGGACTGTTGCAGAGAGCAGATGTTTTAGAATGTGGTGCAGAAGGAATCTTTCAGAGAGCAGAACTTGGAGAATGGGGTGCAGAAGTTTTCTTGCAGGGAGCAGAAGTTGGAGACTGGGGTGCAGAATGATTGTTGCAAAGAGCAGAGTTTTCAGACTGAGGTGCAGAAGGACTGTTGCAGAGAGCAGATGTTCGAGACTGGGGTGTAGAAAGAGTGTTCCCGAGAGCAGAACTTGGAGACTGGGATGGCGAAGGATTGTTGCAGGGAGCAGAGGTTGTAGACGGGGTGCAGAAGGACTGTTACAGAGAGCAGAGGTTTTAGACTGGGGTGCAGAAGGCCTGGTACAGAGAACAGAGCTTTGACACTGTGGTGCAGAATGATTGTGGATAGCTGGTGATCCTCTTTCTGGACACCTTCTTTTCCGCACAGTCCATCATGCCCTCTCTCCTCACCCTGCTCTCTTTTTGCTTTATGAGCACCTTTGACTTCCACAGTCACTCTAAGCCATGACTCCCAGGCCTATTCCCCGTGAACCTGTCCCGCTGCCTCCTGGAATCTCCTTGGGGAGACCACGCAGGTACCCAGACTCCAGGCCCAACCTCCTTTCCACTTTTCCTCTCTCCAGACATGCTCCATCTCATTTTTTATATATTTTAATGAGTGATCCCACTGCCACTCAGCTACCCCACAGACCAGGTGCCCTCTTGTGTCCTCATCACCAGGATTTTAAAGTGCTCCACCCAGGGCTCCTCTTCAGAGCTTTTCCCCAAACTCCAAATGTCACATCTTCAGTTACCAGATATTTCCTTTTAATCTACTTTTGGCACCCGATTACTCTCCCAGACGACATGAAGGTATTCTAACAAAAGCACATGAACTGTAGAGACTATTATGGCTTAGAAATAATGTATCCCCCCACCAAAAGCTCAGGGTCAGCCACAGTAGCAGTGTTATGAGGAGAAATGATTAGACTGTGAGACTTGTGACCTAATCTGTGGATCCATCAATTTTGTGGGTTAATTATCTGAAAGGCCCACTGTACTGAGAGGAGTGTGGGCAGGTGGAGTGTGGCCGGGGACATGCCCTGGGAAATCACATCTTGTCCCCTGCGAACTGTCTCTTCCCGTCCCCTGCCCCGCCCCAACCTTCTGCCTGCCATGAGCTAGGGACGCTTACCCCCTTGCTCCCTTCCACCTCGGCATCCCACCTCATCTCAGGCTGGCAGCAATTGGTCAGCTTGCCCCAGACCAAACCTCCAAGCCCGGAGGCCAGAGTGCATCTCCCCCTCTGGATTGTTCTGGTCAGGCCTGTGGTAACTGTGGCAACCGTGGACTGACCCAGGGAGTAGGTGTTATGAGTGGATTGGACCCACAGCCGTTTCCTAAATCCACAGATTCTTTCATTTTCAGAGCTCAAGCCATTTCCTTCTGGATGGCCTGTTTCCAGCCTGCCCTCACCTAGAATGCGGTCTACTAGTGATTATTGAGATTCTCCAGCCGTCCTTGTCCTGCCCATTTGCACACCACAGCTAGCTTCTAGGCAGCCAGACCCATGAACCTCGTGCTGCCCACTGAGGAGAGAAGAGAAATTTTCTGAGGACCCTATTAGAAGTCCACTTTTATTTTTCTTTTAAAGACCACATTCAGAGGGCATGTTTCAGCCAGTCCTTCACATGCGTCTTTGAGAAATCAGACTCACAATGATTTTTGTGATTCTCTTCCAGGCTCAAAAAACCACCGCTCTACTCCCTACTTCTCTGAGATCAACTTTTTAGCTTCCACCAAGAAGTGAAAAACTGCTATTTCTCTTTCTATGTCTGGCTTATTCCACTAAATATAATGTCTCCCATGAGCTAGTTTTAAATAGAAACTGCAGAACAAATTCTTTTAAGTCAGATTTAAATTTTATTCTGAAAAGATAATTCGAAATGGTCACATATGTTTATGTAGGAAAATGTTCATTAAAATATTTATAGGACTGGAGATGATCTGAATGTTTAGCCAAAAGGGAGAGATTGTAAATCATTTCTTCCATTTGTATTGTCAAGAAATGATTTACAATTTCTCCCCTTTAGCTAAACATTCAGTAGAAGGGGTAGAGAGAGAAAAGGGGAGGGGAGGGGAGGGGAGAAGGATAGTAGAGAATAGGACTGACAGCAGAATACATCAGACACTAGAAAAGCAATATGTCAATCAATGGAAGGGTAACTGATGTGATACAGCAATTTGTAAAAGTTGGGGTAAAGTTGGGAATTCATAACCCACTTGAATCGAACGGTGAAAGATGATGTATTAAGAACTGTGTAATGTTTTGAACGACCAATAATAAAAAAAAATGGTTCATGACACACTAATAAATAAACTACCCTCAAGAAATTGTTTGGATTTGAAAAAAAATACAAAGGGGAGAGATTAAGTTTATTTAATAGAGATGTAAGTTTATTGATAATCTTAATAGATGCAGAAAAAGCATTTAACAAAATATAGCACACCTAACTGTCAAAACAGTAGAAACACTAGGGAGAGAAGGAACTTTGTAAAAGCATTGTAAAAGCTATCTATGCTAAACCCAAGGCAGCATCATTCTAAGTGGAGAAAGGTTGAAAGCATTCACTCTAAAAACTGGAAGCAGACAGGGTGCCCCCTCTTTCACCACTTCTATTCAACTTCATCCTTGAAATTGCCAGAGCCATTGGACAAAAGAAAGAAATTAAAGGTATACAAATAGGTCAAGAAGAATTCAAATCTCACTCTTTGCTGATAGGATCATGTCATCTTCTTAAATTTTTTTAGTAGAGCATAATAGTTATACATAGAAGTTGGGTTGATTTGGAAAAGATCCTACGTGCATGGAATCTGATTTACTCCATTCAGTCCCCACCCCCAATCTCCCTCCCCTTCCCGACCCCATTCTCCTTTCTCTACTGATCTTTCTTTGGGTCATTTATCTGTTAATTTCTGACTGGTGCTTTCTACATATACGTACAGGTGCAGTCCCCTGTGGTAGACTTCCATGTGCACATAACATGATCTGCGTAAAGACCTTTCACATTCCCTCCCTTCACAAACCTCTACGCTCTCTCATTCTCCTTTTACTCCACTGATCTTTCCTGTGTACTTAAGATAGCCAGTCCAACCCCACTTCATCAACTTCTTTCCTCTATTTTGCTCTGGCCTTGATAATTTCAGCATTGTACAGGAATAGTTAACTTCTGCCTTTCCGAACACAGAGATCAAGATTGATGTAAAATGAGAAAAACTCTACATTAGAAAACACTGAAGGCAACACCAACTGCTTCTGCAGATGATGACTCTGCTTTGTAAATTTTTTTCTTAACATTTGCAATGAAAATGAACTTCTCCAAAAATCCTATGTTTAAATAAAAGGACAACAGGAGATAGAGATTACTGAGACAGTGAAAAATGACTTCACACGATGATGAGGTCGAATAGTTTTCTGTTGGCTTCTAGCAATTCTCTGGTTACTCTCACCCACCATCACCCCTGCAAATGTGTGCAGCTCCATGGGTCTGATTCCCTGAGACCAGTCCCACAGGTTATCAGTCTCCAGGCTGCTTTTCATTCGATATTATTTGCCATGTTGCTGCAGATTAAAAAGCCTGTTTGGGGTGCTCTCAGTCCATTCTCATCATGGTCTCTTTTTCTCTGTTTTGTAGCTATGACAACATTAGAAATGAGCAATCAATCATTTGTCACTGAATTCATCTTCTTGGGATTTTCCAAGCAATCAAACCTACAGGGCTGGTTCTTCCTGCTCTTTCTGGTCATTTACCTGACCACTTTCCCGGGGAACATGCTCATAATAGTGGCCACCAGAGTCAATCCTGCTCTTCACACTCCAATGTACTTTTTCCTCAGCAATTTGAGCTTCTTGGACGTCTGCTACACATCCACCACCCTCCCAGTACTGCTGGTGAACATTTTCTGGAAGAAGAAGGCCATTTCTTATAAGGGCTGCCTTTCCCAGATCTTCTTATTGGTGACAAGTGCTTTCAAAGAAGGCGTCTTACTGGCTGTGTGGCCAGTATGACGGCTGTGTGGCCATCTGCCGTCCTCCTCAGTACCCAGTCATCATGAGTGTGAAGGTCTGTATTGGCCTGGTGACTGGTTCCTGGCTTTGTGGGCTGGTGAATTTGGTCACACACAGGTGCTGGCCATCACACTTCCTCTGTGTGGTCCGCACCAGATCAGCCACTTTCTCTGTGAAAACCCATTGCTCCTGAAGCTCTCCTGCTCAGACACCTCTATCAACAAGTCTGCGCTCCACATTTTCAGTACCACCATGGGCCTGAACCCCTGCCTCTTCAATGCAGGCTCCTATTCACTCATCATGGCGGCTATCCTGGGGATTCACTCTGCCCAGGGCAGAAGGCAGGCCTTCTCCACCTGTGCGTCCCCCCTCACTGTGGTGGTGGTCTTTTATGGAACAGCCAACTTCCACTATGACAGGCCCAGAGAAGGCTGGACACGGACACCCTGGTCTCTGTGCTCTTCTGTGTGGTGAACCCCATGTTGAAACACATCATTCACAGCCTGAGAAGCAACGAGGTCCAGAGTGCCCTGAGGAAGCTTGCTGGGAGACAGACTGTATAGTGAGATTAGAACTAGATGATGGTTTCATTCTAGGAAATGTCTTAGTTGTAGAAATATGTGAACTCTTCAGCAGCAATTACAAGAGCGCTCTCTCCATACACAGTGTCTCATGACCACTGTGGTGCCCCTCCAACCAGGGGAAGCACACTGTGCTAAGTATGTGACACATTGTGACCTCACCTGGGTTCTCTAATCCACAGGTATTTCAGAATATTTTTATTGCTTTTCTCTCTAAAAAAAGCCTATACCCAAAGCAGTCAATCTCCTTTCTCCCAATATTGCAGCTCTAGCCAACACTAGTGAATGTGAAGTGCTATGTGCAATGTGACTTTGACTTGCATTCTCCTAATGGATCTTGATTCTAAGTTTTAAATAAACACCATTTCTGTGTTTCTCCTTCACATGTGGAAAGACCTATGTATACACTCGAGTTTCTGTGGATATTTTTAAGGAAGTAATACCATATACGCCTTTTGGATCTGATTCCTTTCACTTAAGATGTTTGCAAATTTCAGTTATATTGTAGCTTGTATTAGTATTTTAGTTTATTTATCCTTATTGTGACTGATTTCCATCTTATGAAATTGCCACATTTCTTTGTTAATTTCCCACTGGATAGTAATTTTTACTTTGTGTCTGTGTGGGTGTCGTACTGCAGATTGAACCCAGAGCCTCCTGCACACTAAACAATGTTCTACCACTAAGCCAAAGCCCAACCCTTTTAAAAATTTTGTTTTGAGACAGGGTCTTGCAAATTTTCCCAGGTTGTCCCTGAATTTGTGATCCTCCTGCCTCAGGTTCTTGAGTAGCTAGATTACAGACCTGCCTGGTCATTTTACTTTTTGACTAATATGAATAAGATTCATATATATAATATGAACATTATATATAATATGAACATTATATGAACATTCATGTACAAATCATTGGTGGACAACTTTTTATTTATCATGAGTTTGTAAGCAGGAGTGGAAGAGGTAGATCGTTAACTCCATATTTAACTTTCTGAAGAAGTTCCAGATCATTTTCTGACCAGTGGAACCAGCTTACCTTATTATTAAAAGTTGTGAATAAAGCTTCCGATTTCTTCACTCCCTTAACAACACATCATTATCATTCCTTTTATTGTGAAGACCCTAAATGTGTGAAGTGCTTCATCAAATGTGCTTTAGCTTTGCCTTTCCCTGATGGCTTATCATTCTAAGATCTTTAAGGAGTACTGTTAATGTGTCTCTCCTAAGCATGAGGAAAACCCCATTGTATTATGAAACATTTTACGTTTTAGAGACTTACCTCTTTATCTAATACTTTTATTTTTATTTTTGTGCAGTAAAATACTACAAGACTTTCAAGCTTCTTGTCTTTTTTCCATCTGTGCCCGAATGAGCTGTTTGATGACTCTTTTTTTTTCCTACTTTTAAACTCCATAGCAAACAATTTCTTAAACAGATCATGAGCATCTACAGGATCATTAAATTAAGGGGCACAAAGTCATACAGGGTTTGGTAAGGGATCAGCCCTTAGCAGGAGTAGATTAGCTGAAGATAGTGGTGATGCTTTTAATATTCTGGCTTCTAATATCTGTCCATCTGGCAAAGTATATAACATGAAGGAAAAACTTTATATGCCGTGCGAAATCCATCCCAATAAGTGTACATCCACCCTGACCCCTTCTCTCCCTAGCGGGAAGGGAAGGCAGTCTTGAGGTTTCAGCCACCCACAAATTCTTAGCAGAAATCTAACTCTGAACTTTGCTCACCCACATCCCAGAAAAGAGAGGCCGCTGATCTTCTCGCTGCATGCTGGGAACAGGTGATTGCAAAGACATTAATAAATCCCACAGCGAATTAACTGCTCTCCATTGTTGCAGTTGAACTCAAGCCATTGCCCTTGAGTTGTGTTTGCACACTGAGGAGTCCCAGAACAGCTGTAGAGGATAGTCTCAATGCATATTCCCAACAGGTCAGCCCCAGACCTCTATAAATGTCCATCACAGGAAAATGAATTGTGAGAGATCAGAGGATTTTGACTCCTTCATGAGGCCACAGATATGCGACAGGCAACACTCAGAATAACAGGTCCGTTTTGTGGTGAATGGAGACCAACAGCCAGTTTTACCAAGAGCTTTCTTTGCAGCCCAGGTGCTAGTATGGAGAGCAGCAAGGGCCACACCAAAACCAGAAATCTACGCCTCTCTGTGAGAGTTGCTGGTAAGTAGTTTATTTACCATCACAATTTTCAAAAACACTATCCCAGAATCAGGATATACCTACACCTTAAAGACATATTACAGAATATTGTACATATTTTCATTACCATTTTGATGGCATTTATGTAATGACCTATCGTAGCAACTTTTCTATGTGTGTATAAGTTTCCACAATACTACTTGTATTGCCAGAGTAGAAATAACTTCAGAGGTCATCATAAAACCTGAGAAATTTAGCATGATACCTCCAGTACTTGAAGAAAACCCAAAACATAACCAGAAACCCTGGGATGCCCAAATTCCTTAAGTGAGAAGATGTGTGTAGAAAATTACTTATGGTAAACAATAGATAATGCTAAGTGTTAATCCTCTGCTTTTGATGAGCAGAACAGAAAGAAATAATTATTAGGGAGAAAGTATAGGGACACATTCCCATTATGATACAATATAGCATAACAATAGACCTATCAAAATATCTGTTTAAATAAAAATCATTATTGTAGAAGAAGTTATGTTTAGAAACGTATTCATTTACTAACTAGGGGTTTTCATCTTTATCTTACAACAAATGGATGCTTGCGGAGGGGAGTTTCAAGCAATTTATTAAGTGTAATAAATCCCTGAATCTTGTGAGTAATCTACTTCATACACAACCCCCCTCCTTTAGAAATATTGTATTTTGGGGTCACTCATAAGTGACTTCATCCCCGGTCACCTGACTTTGAGATGACTGATTGGGAAAGAAAGATGCAGAGCTGCTTGTTCTGTGGGAACTGCCGATGGTCTCCATAAGGGATATTTTTAGGAGACAGGAGACACTGAGTTCCTCAGAAGCCACTGAGCTATGCTTCCTCACTTATGCCCACAGAGGGTTTATTTTTCTCAGCAAGATATCTGCACCAGAACCACCGAACAGAAATTTCCTCTCGCTTTTGTCAAGTCTCTGTTAGATCCTTTAGGTCCCACACGGTACTCTCTTTAAAGAATCCTTTAAATCTCTGCTCCATGGATGTACTTGACAGACCTTCTTCATTCTTCAAACCTTTACTGAGTGCACATTTACACAAGGTGTTGCCTTAGTGTTTAGAACACAATTGAGACGCCCAACTAGGACCTGGAGGAGCACATATTCAAGATGGAATGAGGGGCTTTGAAAGTATTAAGTGCTCCATTCCCAGAGCTGCCCAAGCAAACATTAAAGGAAAATAATGATAATTTGTAGATTACATAGAATTGTTACGAAGTTTCCTGCACATATTGAGTTCATCTTCCCATTAGATTGTAAGTTGGTTGAAGGACAGTGTCGGAGACCAGCTCCAACAGGGGGTCTCAGGAGATGAACTGATGGTGAGGAGTTGGCGAAAGAGGGGGTGCAGAAACAACACAGACACCAAAGTGAAGGTGTTTATCGCAATCTTTACTTGTGAAGTTGATCATATATACTTTTCATTTTGGCAGGCTTTGGTGCAGAAGGACTGTTGCAGAGCAGATGTTGGATACTGGGGTGCAGAAGGACTGTTGCAGAGAGCAGAGGTTGGAGACTGTGGTGCATAAGGTCTGATACAGAAAGCAGATTTTGAAGACTGGGGTGCAGAAGGACCATTACAGAGAGCAGAGGTTAGAGACTTCGGTACAGAAGAACTGTTGTACAGAACAATGTTGGATACTGGGGTGCATAGGGACCATTGCAGAGGGCAGACTTTGGAGACTGCGGTGCAGAAGGAATGTTACAGAGAGCAGAGTGTGGAAACTGGGGTGCAGAAGAATCTTAAAGAGAGGAATGTTTGGAGACTTGGGTGCAGAACGATTGTTGCAGAGAGAAGACGTTGGAGACTGGGGTGCAGAAGGATCGTTGCAGAGAGTAGATTATGTTGACTGTGGTATTGAAAGACTGTTCTAGACAGCAGAGGTTGGAGACTGGGGTGCAGTAGGACTGTTGCAGAGAGCAGAGGTTGGAGACTGGAATGAAGAAGGACTGATACAGATAACAGAGGTTGGAGACTGCGGTGCAGAAAAACTGTTACAGAGAACAGTGTTTGGAGTCTGGCGAGCAGAAGGACTAATACTGAGAGCTGAGTTTGGTGACTGGGGACCAGAGCAATCTTATAGAGAGAAAATTTTTGAGACTGGGGTGCAGAAGGATTGTTGCAGAGAGCAGACTTTGGAGACTAGGGTGCAGAAGGATCGTTGCAGAGAGTAGATTATGGAGACTGGTGTATAGAAGGACTGTTCTAGAGAGCAGAGTTTGGAGACTGGGGTGAAGAAGGACTGTTGCAGAGAGCAGTTGTTGAAGACTGAGGTGTAGAAAAACTGTTACAGAGATCAGTGTTTAGAGACTAAGGTGCAGAAGGACTGTCACAGTGAGGAAAGGTTGGAGACTGGGTACAGAAGGACTGTGCAGAGTGCAGTGTTTGGAGACTGGGGTGCAGAAAGACTGTTACAGAGAATAGAGGTTAGAGACTGCTGCACAGAAGAACTGTTAAAGAGAGCAGAGGTTGGAGACTGGGGTGCAATAGGACTGATGCAGAGAGCAGAGTTTGGAGAATGGGGTGCAGAAGGATTGTTGCAGAGAGAAGAGGTTGGATACTGAGGTGCAGAAGGCCTGTTACAAAGAGCAGAGCTTGGAGACTGCGGAGCAGATGACATGTAACACACAGCAGAGTTTGGAGACTGAGTGGAATAAGGATCTTACAGAGAGCAGAGGTTGGTGACTGAGGTGCCGAAGGACTGTCAGAGAGAGCAGAGGTTGGAAACTGGGGTCCTGAAGGATCGTTTCAGAGAGCAGAGTTTTTAGAATGAGGTTTAGAAAAACTGTTGCAGAGAGCAGATGTAGGGGACTGGGGTGCAGAAGAACTGTTGCAGAGAGCAGAGGTTGGAGACTTGGGTGTACAAGGATTGTTGCAGAGAACATAGGGTGCAGACTGGGGTGCCGAAGGAGTTTTACAAATTGCAGAATTTTGAGACTGGGGTGCAGAAGGACTGTTACAGAAAGCAGATTTTGGAGACTGGTTTTTAGAAGGATCTTACAGAGAGCACACGTTGGCGACTGAGGTGCAGAAGGACTGTTACAGAGAGTAGATGTTGAAGACTGAGGTGCAGAAAGACCTTTGCAAAGAGAAGAGGTTGGAGACTGAGGTGCAGAAGGACTGTTGCAGAGTGCAGAGGTTGGAGACTTGGGTGTAGGACTGTTGCAGAGAGCAGAGGTTGAAGTTTGGGTTTCCAAAAGACTATTGCAGCTAGAGACGTTAGAGACTGAAATGGAGAAGGACAGTTACAGAGCACAGAATGGAGATTGAGTGCAGCAGGACTGATAGAGAAAGCAGAGGTTGGAGAGTTGGGTGCAGAAGGACCGTTACAGAGAGAATAGATTCGAAATTGCTGTACAAAAGTTGTGTTACAGAGAGCATAGGTTCGAGACTGGGGTGGAGAAGGACTGTTGTAGAGAGCAGATGTTGGAGACTGGGGTGCAGAAGGACTGTTGCAGAGAGCAGAGGTTGGAGACTGGGTGCAGTAGGACAATTGCAGAGTGCAGAGATTTCAGACTGTGGTGGAGAAGGACTGTTACAGAGCAGAGTTTTGAGTCTGTGGTGCAGAAGGCCTGTTACAGACAACATAATTTGGAGACTGGGGTGCAGAAGAAGTGTTGTAGAGAACAGAGGTTGAAGACTGGGGTGCAGAAGGATCGTTGCAGAGACCAGAGTTTGGAGACTGTGGTGCAAAAGGACTGATACATAAAGCAGACTTCAGAGACTGGGGTACAGAAGGCCTTTCACAGACAGCAGATTTAGGAGATTGGGGTGCAGAAATATTGGTAAAGAGAGCAGAGTTTGAATACTGGGTTGCAGAAAGATATTAAGGAGAGCAAAAGTTGGAGACTGAGGTGCAGAAGCACTGTTACAGAGAGAAGAGGTTGGAGACTGAGGTGCAGAAGGACCGATGAAGAGAGCAGACATTGGAGACCGAGGTGCAGAATGATTGTTACAGAGAGAAGAGGTTGGAGACTGGGGTGCAAAAGGACTGATACAGAAAGCAGAGGTTGGAGACTCGGGTGCCAAAGGACCCTTACAGAGAGCAGTGGTTGGAGACTGAGGTGCAGAAGGACTGTTGCAGAGAGCAGAGTTTGCAGACTGAGTTGCAGAAGGACTGTTACAGCCGGCAGATTTTCGAGACTGTGGTGGAAAACTACTGATCCAGAAAGCAGAGGTTAGATACTGGGGTGCATAAAGACCCTTACAGAGAGCAGAGGTTGGAGACTGGGGTGCAGAAGAACTGTTGAAGAGAACAGACGTTGGAGACTGTGGTGCAGAAGGATCGTTGTGTCGAGCAGAGTATCGAGACTGGGGGGTAGAAGGACTGTTGCAGAAAGCAGAAGTTGTAGATTGGGGTGTAGAAGGACTGTTGCAGAGAGCAGATGTTGGAGACTTGGGTGCTGAAGGACTGTTGCAGAGACAGAAGTTTGGAGACTGGAGTGCAGAAAGTCTGTTACAGAGAGCAGATTTTGGAGACTGGGGTGCAGAAGGATCGTTATAGAGAGCAGAGATTGGAGACTGTGGTGCAGAAGGACTTTTACAGAAAGCACAGGTTGAAGACTGGGGTGCAGTAGGACTTTTACAGAGAGCACAGGTTGGAGACTCACGTGCAGAAAATCTATTGCAAAGAGCACATTTTGGAGACTGGGTTGCAAAAGGAGTGGTGCAGAGAGCAAAGATTGGAGATTGAAATGCAGAAAGACCCTTACAGAGAGCAGAGATTCGAGACTGCTTTACAGAAGTAATTTTACACAGAGCAGAGGTTGGAGACAGGTGTGCAGAAGGATCTTTAGACAGCATAGCTTTGAGACTAGGGTGCAGGAGTACTGGTGCAGAGAGCAGAGGTTAGAGACTGGGGTGCAGAAGGATAGTTGAAGAGAGAAAAGTTTGAAGACTGGGGTCAAAAGGCCTGTTATAGACAGGTGTGCAGAAGGATCTTACAGATAGCGTAGGTTTGAGACTGGGGTGCAGAAGGCCTGTTACAGAGAGCAGTGCTTGGAGACTGGGGTGCAGAAGGATAGTTACAGAGAGCAGAGTTTAAGGAGTGTGTTGCAAAAGGATCTTACAGAGACAAAATGTTGGAGACTGAGGTACATAAGGACTGTTACACAGAGAAGAGGTTTAGGACTGAGATGCAGAAGGATTGTTCCAGAGAGAAGAGTTTTCAGACTGAGGTGCAGAAGGACTGTTATTGAGAGCAGATGTTGGAGACTAGAGTGGAGAAGGACTGCTGAGGAAAGTAGAGGTTGGAGACTGAGGTGCACAAGGACTGTTACAGAGAGCAGAGTTTGGAGACTGGGGTGCAGAAGGACTAATACAGAAAGCAGAGGTTGGTGACTGTGGTGCAGAAAGACTGTTGCAGAGAGCAGAGGTTGGAGACTGGGGTTCAGATGGATCTTACAGAGAGCAGAGTTTGTAGACTGGGGTGGAAACAGACTGTTTCAGAGAGCAGATGTAGGAGACTTGGGTGCAGAATAATCGTTGCAGAGAGAAGAGATTTCAGACTGAATTGCAGAATGACTGTTGCAGAGAGCAGATGTTGAAGACTGGGGTGCAGAAGGTCTGTTGCAGAGAGCAGATGTTGGCAACTAGGGTACAGAAGGACTGTTTTAGAGAGCAGAAGTTGGAGACTGTGGTGAAGAAGGACTGTTGCAGAGAGCAGAGTTTGGAGACTGAGTTGCGGAAGTCCTGTTACAGAGAGCAGAGGTTAAAGACTCTGGTGCAGAAGGACTGTTACAGAGAGAAGAGTTTAGATACAGGGGTGTAGAAGAATCTTACAGAGAGCAGAAGCTGGAGCCTGAGGTGCAGAAGGACTGTTGCAGAGATCAGAGGTTGGAGACTGGTGTTCAGTAGGATCATTGCAGAGAGCAGAGGTTGGTGACTGGGGTGCAGAAGGATCGTAGCCGAGAGCAGTGGTTGGAGAGTGGGTATAGAAAGATCGCGCAGAGAACAGAGGTTTCAGACTGAGGTGCAGAAGGACTGTTACAGACGGTAGAGGTTTGAGACTGATGTGAAAAAGGAATGTTACAGAGAGTAGAGTTTGGAGACTGAGGTGCAGAAGACTGTTGCAGAGATCAGAGGTTTGAGACTGGGGTGGAGAAGGATCATTGCAGAGAGCCGAGGTTAAAGACTGAGGTGCAGAAGGATCGTTGCAGAGAGCATAGGTTGGAGACTTGGTTGCAGAAGGCCTGCTACAGAGAGCGGATTTGGAGACTGGCGTGCAGAAGGCCTGTTACAGAGAGAAAATGTTGGAGACTGGGGTGCAGACAGACTGTTGTAGAGATCAGAGGTTGGAGACTGGGGTGCAGTAGGATCATTGGAGAGAGAAGAAGTTAAAGACTGGGGTGCAGAAGGATTATTGCAGAGAGCAGTGGTTGAAGACTTGGGTGCAGAAGGCCTGCTACAGAGAGCAGATTTAGAGACTGGCGTGCAGAAGGCCTGTTACAGAGAGAAGAGGTTGGAGACTTGGGTGCAGAAGGACTGTAAGAAAGAGCTGATTTTGAAGACTGGGTTGCTTAAGGATCTTAAAGAGAGCAGAGGTTGGAGACTAAGGTGCAGGTGGACTATTAAAGAGGGCAGTGGTTGGAGACTGGGTTGCAGAAGGATCGTGGAGAGCATAGGTTTCAGACTGAGGTGCAGAAGTACTGTTACAGAGAGCAGAGGTTGGAGATTGAGGTGTAGAAGGACTGTTACTGAGAGCAGAATTTTGAGACTGAGGTGCAGAAGGACTGTTACAGAAAGCAGAGGTTGTAAATTGGGGTGCAGAAGGACCGTTACAGAGAGCAGAGTTTGGAGACTTCAGTATAGAAGGACTGTTACAGAGAGCAGAGGTGGGAGACTTGGGTGCAGAAGGACTTTTACAGATAGCACAGGTTGTAGACTGAGGTGAAGAAGGATAGACACAGAGGGCAAAGGTTGGAGACTGGGGTTCAGAAGGACTCATACAGAAAGCAGAGGTTGGAGTATGGGGTGCAAAAGGACCGTTTCAGAGAGCAGAGTTTAGTGAATGCGGTACAGAAGGACTGTTACAGAGAGCAGATATTGGAGACTGGAAAGCAGAAAGACTGTTGAAGAGGACAGAATTTGGAGACTGTGGTGCTGCAGCACCCTTGCAGAAAGCAGAGGTTGGAGACTGGGGTGGAGAAGGAATGTCAGAGAAAGCAGAGTTTGGAAACTGGAGTGCAGAAAGATCTTACAGAGAGCAGAGTTTGGAGACTGTGGTGCAGAAAGACTGTTGCAGAGAGCAGACGTTGGAGACTGGGGTTTACAAAGATAGTTGCAGAGAGCAGAGTTCGCAGACTGGGGTGCAGAAGGCTGTTGCAGAGAGAAGGGGCTGGAGATTGGGGTTCACATGGATTTTACAGAGAGCAGAGGTTGGAGACTGAGGTGCAGAAGGATTTTAACAGACAGCAGAGGTAGGAGACTGGGGTGCAGGAGGTTCGTTACAGACAGCAGAGTTTTCAGACTGTGGTGCAGAAGGACTTTTGCAGAGACCAGATGTTGGAGACTGGGGTGTAGAAAGACTGTTGCTGAGAGCAGAGGTTGGAGATTGGGTTAAGAATGATCGTTGCAGAGAGAAGAGATTGAAGACTGGTGTGCAGAAGGAATGTTACTAAGAGCAGAGTTTGGAGACTGGGTTTGCGAGGGATCCTACAGAGAGCAGAGGTTGAAGACTGAAGTGCAGAAGTACTGTTACAGAGAGTAGAGGTTGGAGACTGAGGTGCAGGTGGACTGTTACATAGAGCAGTGGTTGCAGACTGGGGTGCAGAAGAATCGTGGAGAGCAGAGGTTTCAGACTGCGGTATAGAAGGACTGTTACAGAGATAAGAGGTTGGAGACTGGGGTGCATAAGGACTCTTACCGAAAGCACAGGTTGGAGATTTAGGTGCAGAAAAATAGATACAAAGATCAGAGGTTGGAGACTGGGGTTCAGAAGGACTGATTAAAAAAGCAGAGGTTGGAAACTGGGTTGCAGAAAGACGGTTACAGAGAGCAGAGGTTGGAAACTGCGGTACATAAAGTCTGTTACAGAGTGCAGATCTCGGAGACTGGGGAGCAGAAAGACTGTTTCAGAGGACAGAGTTTAGAGACTGCGGTCGAGAATAAATGTTACAGAGAGCAGAGTTTGGAAACTGGAGTGCAGAAGGATCTTATAGAGAGCAGAGGTCGGAGACTGTGGTGCAGAAGGACTGTTGCAGAGAGCAGAGGTTGGAGACTGGGGTCCAGAAGTTTCGTTCCATTGAGCAGAGTTTGGAGACTGGGGTGCAGAATGACTGTTGCAGAGAGCAGATGTTGGAGACTGGGGTGGAGAAGGACTGTTGCAGAGAGATGATTTTAGAGACTGGGGTGCAGAAGGACTGTTACAGAGAGCAGCGTTTGGAGACTGGGGTGCAGAAGGACTGTTACAGAGAGCAGAGAGAAGAGGTTGAAGACTGGAAAGCAGATTGCTTGTTACAGAGAGCAGAGTTTGGAAACTGGGGTGCAGAAGGACTGTTACAGAGAGCAGACTTGGAGACTGGGTTTCAGAAGGATCTTACAGAGAACAGAGGTTGGAGACTGAGGTGCACGATGACTGAAACAGAGAGCGGAGTTTAGAGACTGGGGTGCAGAAGGATCGTTGCCGAGAGCAGATTTTTCAGACTGAGGTTCAGAGGGACTGTTGCATAGAGCAGATGTTGGAGACTTGGGTGCAGAAAGACTGTTGCAGAGAGTAGACGTTGGAGACTGGGGTTCAGAAGGATCGTTGCAGAGAGCCGAGTTTGGAGACTGGGGTGCAGAAGGACTCATACAGAGAGCAGAATGTGGAGAATGGGTTGAAGAAGGCCTGTTACAGAGAGCAGAGTTTGTAGACTGGGGTGCAGAAGGACTTTTAGAGAGAGCAGAGTTTGGAAACTGGGTTGCAGAAGGATGTTACAGAGAGCAGAGGTTGGAAACTGAGGTGCAGAAGCACTGTTACAGAGTGAAGAGTTTGGAGACTGAGGTGCAGTCGGACCATTGCAGAGAGGAGACTTGGAGACTGAGGTGCAGAAGGATTGATACAGAGAGAAGAGGTTGTAGACTGGGGTGCAGAAGAACTGATACAGAAAGCAGAGGTTGAAGACTCTGGTGCAGAAGGACCCTGACAGAGTGCAGAGGTTAGAGACTGCAGTACAGAAGGACTGTTACAGAGAGCAGAGGTTGGAGACTGGGCTGGAGAAGAACTGTTTCAGAGAGCAGATGTTGGAGTTTTGGGTACAAAACAACTGTTCTAGAGAGCAGAGGATGGAGTCTGGGGTATAGAAGGACTGTTGCAGAGAGCAGAGGTTGCAGACTGAGTGGCAGAAGGACTGTTACAAAGGGCAGAGTTTGAGGACTGGGGTGGAAAATGACGGATACAGAAAGCAGAGTTTGGATACTGGGGTGCATAAAGACCCTTACAAAGAACAAAGTTTGGAGACTTCGGTACAGACAAACTGTTACAGAGAGCAAAGTTTAAAGACTGGGGTGCAGAAGAACTGTTATAGAGAACAGAGTTTGGAGACTGGGGTGCAGAAAGATTGTTGGGGTGAGCAGAGTATGGAGAATGGTGTGTAGAAGGACTGTTGCAGAGAGCAGAAGTTAAAGACTGGGTTATAGAAAGACTGTTGAAGAGAGCAGAGGTTGGAGACTTCGGTGCAGAAGGACTGTTGCAGAGGGTAGACGTTGGAAACTGGGGTTCAGGAATAATCTTACAGAGAGCAGAGGTTAGAGAATGGGGCGAAGAAGGCCTGTTCTAGAGAGCGGAGTTTGGATACTGGGGTGCAGAATTACTGTTAGAGAGAGCAGAGTTTGGAGACTGGGTTGCAGAAGGATCTTACAAAGAGCAGAGTTTTGAGACTGAGGTGCAGAAGGACTGTTGCAGAGTGCAGAGGTTTGAGACTGGGGTGAAGTAGGACTGTTGAAGAGAACAGAAGTTGGAGACTGGGGTGCAGAAGGACCTTTGTAGAGATAAAAGGTTGGAGGCTGAGGTTCAGAATTATTGTTACAGAGAGCAGAGTTTGGAGACTGGAGTGCAGAAGGACTGTTTCAGCGAGCAGAGGTTGGAGACTGATGTGCAAAAGAATCATTGCAGAGAGCAGGGTTTTCACACTGAGGTGCAGAAGGCCTGTTACAGAGAGCAGAGGTTGCAGACTGGGGTGTGGAACGACTGTTGCAGAGAGTAGAGGTTGGAGACTTGCGTCCAGAAAGATTGTTGCCGACAGCAGAGGTTGGAGACTGGGGTGGAGAAGGACTGCTGCAGAGAGTAGTGGTTGGAGACTGAGGTGCAGAAGGACTGTTAGAGAGAGCATATGTTGGAGACTGGGGTTTAGAAGGACTTATACAGAAAGAAGACCTTGGTGACCTTGGTGCAGAAAGACTGTTGCAGAGAGCAGAATTTTGAGACTGAGGTAGAGAAGGACTGTTGCAGAGAGAATATGTTGGAGACTGGGGTGCAGAAGAACTGTTGCAGAGAGCAGAGATTGGAGACTGGGGTGCAGAAGGAGTATTGCAGAGAGTAGAGGTTGCAGACTGTGGTGCAGAAGAACTGTTACAGAGAGCAGAGTTTGGAGAATGTGGGGCAGAATGACTGATACCGAAAGCAGAGGTTGGAGACTGGGGAGCAGAAAAACCCTTACAGAGAACAGAGGTTGAAGACTGCGGTACAGAAGGACTGTAACAAAGAGCACAGGATGGAGATTGGGGTGCAGAATAAGTGTTGTAGAGAACAGAGTTTGAAGACTTGGGTGCAGATGGATCATTGCAGAAAGCAGAGGTTGGAGACTGGGTTTCAGAAGGATCTCACAGAGAGCAAAATTAGAACACTGAGGTGCATAAGGAGTGTTGCAGATAGCAGAGGTTTGAGATTGGGGCGCAGAAGTACTGTTGCAGAGAGCAGAGTTTGGAGTCTGAGGTGCAGAAGGACTGTTACAGAGACCAGAGTTTAGAGACCAGGGTTCAGAAGGACTGATACAGAAAGAAGAGTTTGGAGACTGGGGTGCAGAAATACTGTTACAGAGAGCAGAGGTTGGAGACTGCAGAACAGAAGGACTGTTACAGAGAGCAGAGGTTGGAGACTGCAGTGGAAAAGGACTGTTACAGAGAGTATATTTTGGAGACTGGGGTGAGGAAGGACTGTTTGAGAGAGCAGAGATTGAAAACTGGGGTACAGAAGGACTGTTGTAGAGAGCAGATTTTGCAGAGTGAGGTGCAAAAGGACTGTTACAGAGAGCAGAGTTTGAAGACAGTGGTGCAGAAGGACTTTTCTAGAGAGCAGATTTTGGAGACTGGGGTGCAGAAGGACTGTTGCATAGAGTAGAGGTTGGAGACTTGGGTGCAGAAGGACTATTGCAGAGAGTAGAGGTTGGAGATTGGTTTGCAGGAGAACTGTTGCAGAGATCAGAGGTTGGAGACTGGGGTGGAGAAAGACTGTTGCAGAGAGTAACATTTGGAGATTGGGGTGCCACAGGACTGTTGCAGAGAGCATAGGTTGGATACTGGGGTTCAGAAGGATCGTTGCAGAGAGTAGAGTATGGAGACTGCGGTATAGAAGGAGTGTTCTAAAGAGTAGAGGTTGAAGACTGGGGTGCAGAAAGAGTGTTTCAGAGATCAGTTGTTGAAGACTGAGGTGCAGAAAAACTGTTACAGAGAGCAGTGTTTGGAGACTGAGTTGCAGAAGGACTTTTAAAGAGAGCAGAGGTTAAAGACTGGGTGCAGAAGGAGTGTGCAGAGTGCAGTGTTTCCAGACTGGGGTGCAGAAGGACTATTACAGAGAGCAGAGGTTGGAGACTGGGGTGCAGAAGGACTGTTATAGAGACCAGATTTCAGAGACTTGGGTGCAGAAGGCCTGTTACAGAGAGCAGATGATGTAGACTGGTTTGCAGAAGGCCTGTTACAGAGAGCAGACTTTGGAGACTGGGGTGCAGAAGGACCGTTACAGAAAGCAGAGTTTGGAGACTTCTTTACAGAAGGATCATACAGAGAGCAGAAATGGAGACTGAGGTGCAGAAGGACTGTTACAGAGAGTAGATGTTGAAGACTGAGGTGTAGAAAGACCATTATAGAGAGCAGAGGTTGGAGACTGAGGTGCAGAAGGACTGTTGCGGAGTGCAGAGGTTGGAGACTTGGGTGTAGAAGGACTGTTGCAGAGAGTAGAGGTTAAAGATTGGGGTTCAGAAAGACTGTTGCAGACAGCAGAATTTGGAGACTGAGGTGCAGAAGAACTGTACAGAGAGCAGAGGTTGGAGACGTGAGTGCAGAAGGACTGATAGAGTAAGCAGGGGATGGAGACTGGTGTGCAGAAGGACAGTTACAGAAAGAAGAGTTTGGAAACTGCAGTACAGAAGGACTTTTAAAGAGAGCAGAGTTTGGAGACTTGGGTTGAGAAGGACTGTTGCAGAGATCAGATGTTGGAGAATGGGGTGCAGAAGGACTGTTGCAGAGAGGTGGTTGGAGACTGGGTTTCAGGAAGACTGTTGCAGAGAGCATAGGTTGAAGACTCTGGTGCAGTAGGACTATTGAAGAGAGCAGAGGTTGCAGACTGAGGTGCAGAAGGACTTTTACAGCAGCAGAGTTTGGAGCCTGTGGTGCAGAAGGACTGATACAGAAAGCAGAGTTTGGAAACTGGGGTGCAGAAGGACCACTAAAGAAAACAGAGGTTGGAGACTGCGGAACAGAAGGACTATTACAGAGAGCAGAGTTTGGAGACTGGGATGCAGAAGGACTGTTACAGAAAGAAGAGTTTGGAGACTGATTTCCAGAAAGATAATACAGAGAGCAGAATTTGGAGACTGAGGTGCAGAAGAACTGTTACAGAGAGTAGATGTTGAAGACTAAGGGGTAGAAAGACCATTGCAGAGAGCAGTGGTTGGAAACTGAGTTGCAGAAGGACTGTTGCGGAGTGCAGAGGTTGGAGACTTGGGTGTAGAAGGACTGTTGCAGAGAGCAGATGTTGGAGATTGGCATGCAGAAGGACTGTTTCAGAGAGAAGAATTTGAAGACTGAGGTGCAGAAGGACTGTACAGAGAACAGAGTTTGGAGACTTGAGTGCAGAAGGACTGATAGAGAAAGCAGGGGTAGGAGACTGGTGTGCAGAAGGACAGTTACAGAGAAAAGAGTTTGGAAACTTCAGTACAGAAGGACTGTTACAGAGATCAGATGTTGGAGACTGGGGTGCAGAAGGACTGTTGTAGAGAGCAGAGGTTGGAGATTGGGGTGCATAAGGACTGTTGCAGAGAGCAGAATTTGTACACTGTGGTGCAGAAGAACTGTTACAGAGAGCAGAGGTTGGAGACTTGATTGCAGAAGGTCTGATACAGAAAGCAGAGGTTTTAGACTGGGGTGCAGAAGGACCGTTACAGAGAGAAGTGTGTGGAAACTGCAGAACAGAAGGACTGTTAAAGAGAGCAGAGGTTGAAGACTTGGGTGGAGAAGGACTGTTGCAGAGATCAGATGTTGGAGACTGGGGTGCAGAAGGACTGTTGCAGAGAGGAGGTTGGAGACTGGGGTGCAGAAAGACTGTTGCAGAGAGTAGGGGTTGGAGACTGGGGTGCAGAAGAACTGTTGTGGAGAGGAGACGTTGGAGATTGGGGTTGAAAAGGACTATTGCTGAGACCAAAATTTGGAGTCTGAGGTGCAGAAGGACTGTTACAGAGAGCCGTGTTTAGAGACTTGATTGCAGAAGTACTGATACAGAAAGCAGAGATTGGAGACTGGGGTGCAGAAGGACTATTGTAGAGAGCAGATGTTGGAGACTGGGGTGCAGAAAGACTGTTGCATAAAGTAGAGGTTGGAGACTTGGGTGCAGAAGGACTATTGCAGAGAGTAGAGGTTGGAGACTGGGGTGGAGAAAGACTGTTGCAGAGAGCAGATATTGGAGACTTGGGTGTAGAAGGACTGTTGCAGAGAGCAGAGGTTGGAGACTGGGATGCAGAAGGACCGTTGCAGAGAGAAGACTTGGAGACTGAGGTACATAAGGATTGATACAGAGAGCAGAGGTTGGCGATTGGGGTGCAGTAGGACTGTTACAGAGAGCAGTGGTTTGCGATTAAGGTGCAGCATAACTCTTGAAGAGAGCAGAGGTTGGAGTCTGACGTGCAGAAAGACTTATACAGAAAGCAGAGTTTGGAGACTGGGGTGCAGAAGGACCATTACAGAGAGTAGAGGTTTGAGACTACATTACAGAAGGACTGTTACAGAAAGCAGAGTTTGGAGACTGGGGTGTAGAATTACTGTTACAGAGAGAAAAGGTTGGAGAATGGGGTGCAGAATAAGTGTTGTAGAGAACAGAGGTTGGAGACTCGGGTGCAGAAAGACAATTGTAGAAAGCATAGGTTGTAGATTGGGGAGCAGAAAGACTGTTGTGGAGAGCAGAGGTTGGAGTCTGAGGTGCAGAAAAACCGATACAGAAAGCAGAGTTTGTAGACTGGGGAGCAGAAGGATCGTTACAGAGAGCAGAGTGTGAAGACTGCAGTACAGAATGACTGTTACAGAGAGCAAAGGTTGGAGACTGGGTTGGAGAAGGATTGTGGCAGAGTGCAGATTTTGGAGACTGGTGTGCAGAAGGACTGTTGTAGAGAGGAAGGTTGAAGACTGGGGTGCAGAAGGACTGTTGCAGAGAGCAGAGGTTGCAGAGTGAGGTGCATAAGGACTATTACAGAGAGCAGAGTTTGGAAACTGTGTTGCATAAGGACTGATACAGAAAGCAGAGTTTGGAGACTGGGGTTAAAAATGACCCTTAGAGAGAATAGAGGTTGAAGACCCTTGTACATAAGAACTGTTGTAGAGAACAGAGGTTGGAGACTGGGGTGCAGAGGGACCATTGCAGAGAGCAGAGTGTGTAGACTGGGGTGCAGAAGGAATGTTACAGAGAGAAGAGTTTGGAAACTGAGGTGCAGGAGGATCTTACAGAGAGAAGAGTTTTGAAACTGGTGTGCAGAGAGACCATTGCAGAGAGCAGAGTTTGGAGACTGAGTTGCAGAAGGACTGTTGCAGAGAGCAGATATTGGAGACTTGGGTGTAGAAGGACTGTTGCAGAGAGCAGAGGTTGGAGATTGGGGTGCAGAAGGACGTTTACAGAGAGCAGAGGTTGGAGACTGAGGTGCAGAAGGACTGTTACATTGAGCAAATTTTGGAGACTGTGTTGCAGAAGGATCTTACATAGAGCAGAGTTTGGAGACTGAGGTGCAGAAGGACTGTTACAGAGAGCAAAGGTTGGAGTCTGGGGTGCAGAAGGATTGTTGCAGAGAGCAAAATTTTCAGACTGAGTTTAAGAAGGACTGTTGCAGAGAGCAGATTTTGGAGACTGGGGTGCAGAAAGATCGTTACAGAGAGCAGAAGTTGGAAACTTGGGTGCAGAACAACTGCTACAGAGAGCAGAAGTTGGAGACTGGGGTGCAGAAGGCCTGTTACAGAGAGCAGAGTTCTGAGACTGGGGTGCAGAAGAACTTTTACAGAGAGCAGAGTTTTTTAGACTGGGTTTAAAAGGATCTTACAGAGAGCAGAGGTTTGGGACTGAGGTGCAGAAGGACTGTTGCAGAGAGCAGAGGTTGGAGACTGCAGTACAGAAGGAATGTTGCAGTCAGCAGCGGTTGGAGACTGGGGTGCATAAGGACAGTTGCAGAGAGCAGAGTTGGATACGAGGTGCAGAAGGACTGTTACAGAGAGCAGAGTATATAGACTGGGGAGCAGAAGGACTGATACAGAAAGCAGAGATTGGAGGCTGGGGTGGAGAAGAACTGTTTCAGACATCAGATGTTGGAGACTGGGGTGCAGAAGCACTGTTGCAGAGAGGAGGTTGGAGATTGGGGTGCAGAAAGACTGTTCCCGAGAGTAGGGGTTGGAGACTGGGATGCAGAAGAACTGTTGCGGAGAGCAGACGTTGGAGATTGGGGTGGAGAAGGACTGTTGCTGAGAGCAGAATTTGGAGACTGAGGTGCAGAAGGAATGTTACAGAGAGCAGTGGTTAGAGACTTGAGTGCAGATGTACTGATACAAAAAGCAGAGATTGGAGACTGGGGTGCAGAAAGACTGTTGTAGAGAGCAGATGTTGGAGACTTGGGTGCAGAAGGACTGTTGCATAGAGTAGAGGTTGAAGACATGGGTGCAGAAGGACTATTACAGAGAGTAGAGGTTGGAGATTGGGTTGCAGGAGAACTGTGGCAGAGAGCAGAGGTTGGAGACTGGGGTGGAGAAAGACTGTTGCAGACAGTAGCATTTGGAGATAGGGGTGCCACAGGACAGTTGCAGAGAGCAGAGGTCTGAGACTGAAGTGGAGAAGGACTGCTACAGAGAGCAGAGTTTGGAGACTTGGGTGCAGAAGGACTGATACAGAAAGCAGAGGTTGGAACCTGGGGTGCAGAAAGACTGTTGCAAAGAGCAGAGGTTGGAGACTAGGTTGGAGAAGGTCAGTTGTCAAGAGCAGAAGGTGGAGACTGGGGTGCAGATGGAGTGTTGCAGAGAACAGAGTTTGGAGACTGCGGTTAAGTAGAACTATTGCAGAGAGCAGAGGTTACAGACTGAGGTTCAGAGAACTATTACAGCAGCAGAGTTTGGAGACTGTGGTGCAGAAGGACTGATACAGAAAGCAGAGGTTCGAAACTGGGGTGTAGAAGGACCATTAAAGAAAACAGAGGTTGGAGACTGCGGAACATAAGGACTGATACAGAGAGCAGAGGTCGGAGACTGGGGTGCAGAAGGACTGTTACAGAAAGCAGAGTTTGGAGACTTCTTTACAGAAGGATCATACAGAGAGCAGAAATGGAGACTGAGGTGCAGAAGGACTGTTACAGAGAGTAGATGTTGAAGACTGAGGTGTAGAAAGACCATTGCAGAGAGCAGAGGTTGGAGACTGAGGTGCAGAAGGACTGTTGTGGAGTGCAGAGGTTGGAGACTTGGGTGTAGAAGGACTGTTGCAGAGAGCAGAGGTTAGAGATTGGGGTTCAGAAAGACTGTTGCAGACAGCAGAATTTGGAGACTGAGGTGCAGAAGAACTGTACAGAGAGCAGAGGTTGGAGACGTGAGTGCAGAAGGACTGATAGAGTAAGCAGGGGATGGAGACTGGTGTGCAGAAGGACAGTTACAGAAAGAAGAGTTTGGAAACTGCAGTACAGAAGGACTTTTAAAGAGAGCAGAGTTTGGAGACTTGGGTTGAGAAGGACTGTTGCAGAGATCAGATGTTGGAGAATGGGGTGCAGAAGGACTGTTGCAGAGAGGTGGTTGGAGACTGGGTTTCAGAAAGACTGTTGCAGAGAGCATAGGTTGAAGACTCTGCTGCAGTAGGACTATTGAAGAGAGCAGATGTTGCAGACTGAGGTGCAGAAGGACTGTTACAGCAGCAGAGTTTGGAGCCTGTGGTGCAGAAGGACTGATACAGAAAGCAGAGTTTGGAAACTGGGGTGCAGAAGGACCACTAAAGAAAACAGAGGTTGGAGACTGCGGAACAGAAGGACTATTACAGAGAGCAGAGTTTGGAGACTGGGGTGCAGAAGGACTGTTACAGAAAGAAGAGTTTGGAGACTGATTTCCAGAAAGATAATACAGAGAGCAGAATTTGGAGACTGAGGTGCAGAAGAACTGTTACAGAGAGTAGATGTTGAAGACTAAGGGGTAGAAAGACCATTGCAGAGAGCAGTGGTTGGAAACTGAGTTGCAGAAGGACTGTTGCGGAGTGCAGAGGTTGGAGACTTGGGTGTAGAAGGACTGTTGCAGAGAGCAGATGTTGGAGATTGGCATGCAGAAGGACTGTTTCAGAGAGAAGAATTTGAAGACTGAGGTGCAGAAGGACTGTACAGAGAACAGAGTTTGGAGACTTGAGTGCAGAAGGACTGATAGAGAAAGCAGGTGTAGGAGACTGGTTTGCAGAAGGACAGTTACAGAGAAAAGAGTTTGGAAACTTCAGTACAGAAGGACTGTTACAGAGATCAGATGTTGGAGACTGGGGTGCAGAAGGACTGTTGTAGAGAGCAGAGGTTGGAGACTGGGGTGCATAAGGACTGTTGCAGAGAGCAGAATTTGTACACTGTGGTGCAGAAGAACTGTTACAGAGAGCAGAGGTTGGAGACTTGATTGCAGAAGGTCTGATACAGAAAGCAGAGGTTTTAGACTGGGGTGCAGAAGGACCGTTACAGAGAGAAGTGTGTGGAAACTGCAGAACAGAAGGACTGTTAAAGAGAGCAGAGGTTGAAGACTGGGGTGCAGAATAAGTGTTGTAGAGAACAGAGGTTGGAGACTCGGGTGCAGAAAGACAATTGTAGAAAGCAGAGGTTGTAGATTGGGGAGTAGAAAGACTGTTGTGGAGAGCAGAGGTTGGAGTCTGAGGTGCAGAAAAACTGATACAGAAAGCAGAGTTTGTAGACTGGGGAGTAGAAGGATCGTTATAGAGAGCAGAGTGTGAAGACTGCAGTACAGAACGACTGTTAAAGAGAGCAAAGGTTGGAGACTGGGTTGGAGAAGGATTGTGGCAGAGTGCAGATTTTGGAGACTGGTGTGCAGAAGGACTGTTGTAGAGAGGAAGGTTGAAGACTGGGGTGCAGAAGGACTGTTGCAGAGAGCAGAGGTTGCAGAGTGAGGTGCATAAGGACTATTACAGAGAGCAGAGTTTGGAAACTGTGTTGCATAAGGACTGATACAGAAAGCAGAGTTTGGAGACTGGGGTTAAAAATGACCCTTAGAGAGAATAGAGGTTGAAGTCCCTTGTACATAAAAACTGTTGTAGAGAACAGAGGTTGGAGACTGGGGTGCAGAGGGACCATTGCAGAGAGCAGAGTGTGTAGACTGGGGTGCAGAAGGAATTTTACAGAGAGAAGAGTTTGGAAACTGAGGTGCAGGAGGATCTTACAGAGAGAAGAGTTTTGAAACTGGTGTACAGAGAGACCATTGCAGAGAGCAGAGTTTGGAGACTGAGTTGCAGAAGGACTGTTGCAGAGAGCAGATATTGGAGACTTGGGTGTAGAAGGACTGTTGCAGAGAGCAGAGGTTGGAGATTGGGGTGCAGAAGGACGTTTACAGAGAGCAGAGGTTGGAGACTGAGGTGCAGAAGGACTGTTACATTGAGCAAATTTTGGAGACTGTGTTGCAGAAGGATCTTACATAGAGCAGAGTTTGGAGACTGAGGTGCAGAAGGACTGTTACAGAGAGCAAAGGTTGGAGTCTGGGGTGCAGAAGGATTGTTGCAGAGAGCAAAATTTTCAGACTGAGTTTAAGAAGGACTGTTGCAGAGAGCAGATTTTGGAGACTGGGGTGCAGAAAGATCGTTACAGAGAGCAGAAGTTGGAAACTTGGGTGCAGAACAACTGCTACAGAGAGCAGAAGTTGGAGACTGGGGTGCAGAAGGCCTGTTACAGAGAGCAGAGTTCTGAGACTGGGGTGCAGAAGAACTTTTACAGAGAGCAGAGTTTTTTAGACTGGGTTTAAAAGGATCTTACAGAGAGCAGAGGTTTGGGACTGAGGTGCAGAAGGACTGTTGCAGAGAGCAGAGGTTGGAGACTGCAGTACAGAAGGAATGTTGCAGTCAGCAGCGGTTGGAGACTGGGGTGCATAAGGACAGTTGCAGAGAGCAGAGTTGGATACGAGGTGCAGAAGGACTGTTACAGAGAGCAGAGTATATAGACTGGGGAGCAGAAGGACTGATACAGAAAGCAGAGGTTGGAGACTGGTGTGCAGAAGGACTGTTACAAAGAGCAGAGTTTGGAGAATGCGGTACAGACGAACTGTTACAGAGAGCAGAGGTTGGCAACTGGGGTGCAGAAGGAGTGTTGCAAAGAACAGAGGTTGGAGATTGATGTGTGGAAGGACTTTTACAGAGAGCAGAGTTTTCAGACAATGATGCCGAAAGATCTTACAGAGAGCAGAGTTTGTAGACCAAGGTGCAGCAGGACTGTTAAAGAGAGCAGAGGTTGGAGACTGGGGTTAATAAGGCCTGTTATGGAGAGCAGAGTTTGGAGAAGGTCTCCAGAGAAATTATTACTGATGGCAGAGTTTAAAGACTTGGTTGCAGAAGGATTTTCCAGAGAGCAGATATTGGAGACTGAGGTGCAGAAGGACTGTTACAGAGAGTAGAGGTTGGAGCCTGAGTTTCAGAAGGATCGTTGGAGAGAACAGAGGTTGGAGACTGGGGTACAGTAGGATCGTTGCAGTCAGCAGATTTTCCAGACTGAGATGCAGAAGGACTATTACACAGAGCAGAGGTTGAAGACTGAGGTGAAGAAGGACAGTTACAGAGAGCAGATGTGGGAGACAGGGGTTCAGGACTGATACAGAGCAGAAGTTGGAGACTGAGGTACAGAAGGACTCTTACAGAGAGCAGAGGTTGGAGACTCGGGTGCAGAAGGATAATTGCAGAGAGAAGAGTTTTCAGACTGAGGTACAGAAGAACTGTTCCAGAGAGCAGATGTTGGAGATTTGGGTGCACAAGGACTGTTGCAGCGAGCAGAGATTAAATACTGGGGTGCAGAGGGATCGTTCGAGAGAGCAGAGGTTGAAAAGCGGTGTGCAGAAGGACTGTTACAGAGAGAAGAGATTGGGACTGGAGTGCAGAAGGACTGTTGCAGAGCAGATTATGGAGACTAGGGTTTAGAAGGACTGTTCCAGAGAGCAGAGGTTGGAGACTGGGGTGCAGAAGGACTGTTGCAGAGATCAGAGGATGGAGACTGGGTTGGAGGAGGACTGTTGCAGAGAGCAGATGTTTGAGACTGGGGTGCATATGGACTATTGCAGACAGCAGAGGTTGCAGACTGAAGTGCAGAAGGACTGTTGAAGAGAGCTGAGGTTGGAGACTAGGGTACACAAGGACCTTTTCCGAGAGCAGATGTTTGAGACTGTTGTTCAGAAGGACTGTTGCAGAGAGCAGAAGTTGGAGAATGGGGTACAGAAAGACTTTTGCAGAGAGCAGAGTTTGGAGACTGAGGTTCAGATGGATGGATAATGAAAGCTGCCGTTAGAGAGTGGCTTGCAAAAGGACCATTACAAAGAGCAGAGTTTGTAGACTGGGTACAGAAGGACTATTACAGAGAGCAGAGTTTGGAGACTGGGTACAGAAGGACTGTTGCGGAGTACAGAGTTAGGAGACTGGGGTGCAGTAGGACCGTTGGAAAAAGCAGAGTTTGGAGACTGGCGTGGAGAAGGAATATTACAGAGAGTATATTTTGGAAACTGGGGTGTAGAAAGATCTTTCAGAGACCAGAGGTTGGAGACTGAGTTTAAGAAAGATCGTTGCAGAGAACAGAGTTTGGAGACTGGGGTGAAGAAGAATCGTTGCAGTCAGCAGAGTTTCCAGACTGAGATGCAGAAGGACTGTTACACAGAGCAGAGGTTGAAGAATGAGGGGAAGAAGGACAGTTACAGAGAGCAGATGTGGGAGACAGGGGTGCAGGACTGATACAGACCAGAAGTTGGAGACTGAGGTACAGAAGGACTGTTTCAGAGGAAAGAGGTTGGAGACTCGGGTGCAGAAGGATTATTGCAGAGAACAAGTTTTCAGACTGAGGTACAGAAGAACTGTTGAAGAGAGCAGATGTTGGAGATTGGGGTGCACAAGGACTGTTGCAGCGAGCAGAGGTTGGAGACTGGGGTGCAGAGTGATCATTGTAGAGAGCAGAGGTTAGAGACTGGGGTTCAGAAGGACTATTACAGAGAGCAGATGTTGTAGACTGGGGTGCAGAAGCATCATACAGAAAGCAGAGTTTAGAGACTGAGGTGCAGAAGGACTGTTGCAGAGAGCAGAGATTGGAGACTGGGGTCCAGAAGGACTGATACAGAGGGCAGAGTTGGGAGACTGGGGTGCAGAAGCATCTTACAGCAAGCGAAAGTTGGAGACTGAGGTACAGAAAGATCTTTGCAGAGAGCAGAGGTGGAGACTTGGCTGTAGAAAGACTGTTACACAGAGCACACGTTGAAGACTGGGGTGCAGAAAAAATGTTGCAGACAGCAGCGGTTGGAGACTGGGGTGCATAAGGACTGTTGCAGAGAGCAGAGTGTGATACGAGGTGCAGAAGGACTGTTACAGAGAGCAGAGTATATAGACTGGGGAGCAGAAGGACTGATACAGAAAGCAGAGGTTGGAGACTGGTGTGCAGAAGGACTGTTACAAAGAGAAGAGTTTGGAGAATGCGGTACAGAAGGACTGTTACAGAGAGCAGAGGTTAGCAACTGGGGTGCAGAAGGAGTGTTGCAAAGAACAGAGGTTGGAGACTGAGGTGCAGAAGGACTTTTACAGAGAGCAGAGTTTTTAGACAATGTTGCCAAAAGATCTTACAGAGAGCAGAGTTTGTAGACCGAGGTGCAGCAGGACTGTTAAAGAAAGCAGAGGTTGGAGACTGGGGTTAATAAGGCTTGTTATGGAGAGCAGAGTTTGGAGAAGGTCTCCAGACAGACTTTTACTGATGGAAGAGTTTAGAGACTTGGTTGAAGAAACATTTTCCAGAGAGCAGATGTTGGAGACTGAGGTGCAGAAGGACTGTTACAGAGAGTAGAGTTTGGAGCCTGAGATTCAGAAGGATCGTTGGAGAGAACAGAGGTTGGAGACTCGGGTACAGAAGGATCGTTGCAGTCAGCAGAGTTTCCAGACTGAGATGCAGAAGGACTCTTACACGGAGCAGAGGTTGAAGACTGAGGTGAAGAACGGCAGTTACAGAGAGCAGATGTGGGAGACAGGGGTGCAGGACTGATAAAGAGCAGAAGTTGGAGACTGAGGTACAGAAGGACTGTTACAGAGAGCAGAGGTTGGAGACTCGGGTGCAGAAGGATAGTTGCAGAGAGCAGAGTTTTCAGACTGAGGTACAGAAGAACTGTTGCAGAGAGCAGATGTTTGAGATTGGGGTGCACAAGGACTGTTGCAGCGAGCAGAGATTGGATACTGGGGTGCAGAGGGATCGTTCCAGAGAGCAGAGGTTGAAAAGCGAGATGCAGAAGGACTGTTACAGAGAGAAGAGATTGGAGACTGGGGTGCAGAAGGAGTGTTGCAGAGCAGATTATGGAGACTAGGGTGTTAAAGGACTTTTCTGGGGAGCAGAGGTTGGAGACTGGGGTGCAGAAGGACTGTTGCAAAGATCAGAGGATGGAGACTGGGTTGGAGAAGGACTGTTGCAGAGAGCAGATGTTTGAGACTGGGGTGCATATGGACTATTGCAGACAGCCAGAGGTTGCAGACTGAAGTGCAGAAGGACTGTTGAAGAGAGCTGAGGTTGGAGACTAGGGTACACAAGGACTTTTCAGAGGGAAGATGTTGGTAACTGTTGTTCAGAAGGACTGTGCAGAGAGCACAATTTGGAGAATTGGGTACAAAAAGACTTTTGCAGAGAGCAGAGGTTGGAGACTGAGGTTCAGATGGACGGATAATGAAAGCAGCCATTGGAGAGTGGCGTGCAAAAGAACCTTTACAAAGAGCAGAGTTTGGTGACTGTGGTACAGAAGAACTATTACAAAGAGCAGAGTTTGGAGACTGGGTAGAGAAGGACTGTTGTGGAGTACAGAGTTAGGAGACTGGGGTGCAGCAGGACCGTTGGAAAAAGCAGAGGGTTGGAGACTGGCGGGAGAAGGAATACTACAAAGAGCAGATTTTGAAAACTGGGGTGTAGAAAGATCTTTCAGAGACCAGATGTTGGAGGCTGAGTTTAAGAAGGATCGTTGCAGAGAACAGAGGTTGGAGACTGTGGTGAAGAAGGATCATTGCAGTCAGCAGAGTTTCCAGACTGAGATGCAGAAGGACTGTTACACAGAGCAGAGGTTGAAGAATAAGGGAAGAAGGACAGTTACAGAGAGCATATGTGGGAGACAGGGGTTTAGGACTGATACAGAGCAGAAGTTGGAGACTGAGGTACAGAAGGACTGTTTCAGAGGGAAGGGTTTGGAGACTCGGGTGCAGAAAGATTATTGCAGAGAGCAAGTTTTCAGACTGAGGTACAGAAGAACTGTTGAAGAGAGTAGGTGTTGGAGATTGGGGTGCACAAGGACTGTTGCAGCGAGCAGAGGTTGGAGACTGGGGTGCAGAGGGATCATTGCAGAAAGCAGAGGTTGGAGACTGGGGTTCAGAAGGACTAATACAGAGAGGAGAGGTTGTAGACTGGGGTGCAGAAGCATCATACAGAAAGCAGAGTTTAGAGACTGAGGTGCAGAAGGACTGTTGCAGAGAGCAGACAATGAAGACTGGGGTCCAGGAAAGACTGATACAGAGGAAACAGAGTTGAGAGACTGGGGTGCAGAAGCATCTTACAGCAAGCGAAGTTTGGAGACTGTGGTGCAGAAAACTGTTGCAGAGAGCAGAGGTTGGAGACTGGGTGCAGAAGAACTGTTATAAGAGCAGAGTTTGGAGACTGGGAAGCAGAAATAATGTTGCAGAGTACAGAGTTTTGAGACTGGAGGTGCAGCAGGACCCTTGCAGAAAGCAGAGGTGAAGACTGGCGTGGAGAGGAATATTACACAGAGCAGATTGTGGAAACTGGGGTGCAGAAGTATTTTTCAGAGAGCAGAGTTTGGAGACTGAGGTGCAGAAAGATCGTTGCAGAGAGTAGATGTTAGAGACTGGGGTGCAGAAGGATTGTTAGAGAGCAGATGTTGAACGGGTGCAGAAGGAGCTCTTGCAGAGAACAGAGTTTGAAGACTGAGTTGGAGAAAAACTGTTACAGAAAAGCGTTTGGAGACTGGGGTACAGAAGGATTGTTGCAGAGAGCAGATTTTAAGACTGAGGTACAGAAAGATCTTTGCAGAGAGCAGAGGTGGAGACTTGGCTGTAGAAGAACTGTTACACAGAAGCACACGTTGCAGACTGGGGTGCAGAAGGAATGTTGCAGACAGCAGCGGTTGGAGACTGGGGTGCATAAGGACGTTGCAGAGAGCAGAGTTGGATACGAGGTACAGAAGGACTGTTACAGAGAGCAGAGTATATAGACTGGGGAGCAGAAGGAGTGTTGCAAAGAACAGAGGTGGGAGACTGAGGTGCAGAAGGGACTTTTACAGAGAGCAGAGTTTTTAGACAATGTTGCCGAAAGATCTTACAGAGAGAAGAGTTTGTAGACCGGAGGTGCATCAGGACTGTTAAAGAGTGGCAGAGGTTGGAGACTGAGGTTAATAAGGCCTGTTATGGAGAGCAGAGTTTGGAGAAGGTCTCCAGAGGGACTTTTACTGATGGCAGAGTTTTGTAGACTTGGTTGCAGAGGATTTTCCAGAGGTGCAGAAGGACTGTTACAGAGAGTAGAGGTTGGAGACTGAGTTTCAGAAGGATCCTTGCAGAGAACAGAGGTTGGAGACTGGGGTATAGAAGGATCGTTGCAGTCAGCAGAGATTTCAGACTGAGATGCAGAAGGACTCTTACAAAGAGCAGAGGTTGAAGACTGTGGTGAAGAAGGACAGTTACAGAGAGCAGATGTGGGAGACAGGGGTTCAGGACTGATACAGAGCAGAAGTTGGAGAGTGAGGTACAGAAGGATGTTACAGAGAGCAGAGGTTGGAGACTCGGGTGCAGAAGGATAATTGCAGAGAGCAGAGTTTTCATACTGAGGTACAGAAGAACTGTTGCAGAGAGCAGATGTTGGAGATTGGGGTGCACAAGGACTGTTGCAGCGAGCCTAAATTGGATACTGAGGTGCAGAGGGATCATTCCAGAGAGACGAAGTTGAAAAGTGGGGTGCAGAAGGACTGTTACAGAAGAAGATATTGAAGACTGGGGTGCAGAAGGACTGTTGCAGAGTAGATTATGGAGACTAGGGTGTAGAAGGACTGTTCCAGAGAGAGAGGTTGGACACAGGGGTGCAGAAGGACTGTTGCAGAGATAAGAGGATGGAGACTGGATTGGAGAAGGACTGTTGCAGAGAGCAGATTTTGGAGACTGGGGTGCACAAGGACTGTTGCAGACAGCAGAGGTTGCAGACTGAAGTGCAGAAGGACTGATACAGACAGCAGAGTGTCGAGAATGTTGTGCAGAAGGAATGATACAGAAGCAGACGTTGGAGAATGTGGTGCAGAAGGACCTTTAAAGAGAACAGAGGTTGGAGACTGCGGTACAAGAAGGACTGTTACAGAGAGCAGAGTTTTTAGACTGGGGTGCAGAATAATTGTAGAGATCAGAGTTTGGAGACTTCGGTGCAGAAGGACCATTACAGAAAACAGAGGTTGAAGACTGGGTTTCATTAGGATCTTACAGGAACAGAGTTTGCACACTGAGGTGAAGAACGACCGTTGCAGAGAGTAGAGGTTGGAGATTGTGGCGGAAAAGACTTTTGCAGAGAACAGAGGTTGGAGTTGAGGTGAAGAAGGACTGTTACAGAGAACAGAGGTCGGAGACTGGGGTGCAGAATGACTGATACATAACGCATAGTTTGGAGACTCGGGTGCGTAAGGACCATTACAGAGAGCAGAGGTTGGAGATTGCAGTACAGAAGGAATGTTATAGAGAGCACAGTTGGAGACAGGTGTGCAAAATTATCTTACAGAGAGCATAGGTTGTAAACTGGGGTGCAGAAGGACTGTTGCAGAGCAGATCATAAAGACAAGGGTGTGAAGGACTTTTACAGAGAGCAAGAGATTGTAGACTGGAGTGCAGAAGCATCATACAGAGAGCAGAGTTTGGAGACTGAGGTGCAGAAGAACTGTTTGCAGAGACCAGAGTTTGGAGACTGGGGTTCAGAAGGACTGATACAGAGGGCAGAGTTGGGAGACTGGTGTGTAGAAACATCTTACAGCGAGCGAAAATATGGAGACTGAGGTGCAGAAAGACTGTTGCAGAGAACAGAGGTTGGAGACTGGGGTGCAGAAGAACTGGTAAAGAGAGAAGAGTTGGACTTGGGTGCAGAGGCCTGTTACAGAGAGAAGAGGTTGGAGACTGGAGTGCAGAAGGCCTCTGACAGAGAGAAGAGATTGGAGACTGAGTGCAGAACGACAGTCTCAGAGAACAGAAGTTGGAGACTGGGGTGCAGGAGGACTGTTAAAGAAAGCAGAGGTTAGAGATTGAGGTGCAGAAAGACCGTTAAAGAGAGCAGAGGTTGGAGAGTGGGTTCAGAAGGACTTATTGAGAAAGTAGATGTTGGAGACTGGGGTGCAGAAGGACGGATAACGCGAGCAGAGTTTGGAGACTCCGGTACAGAAGGACTGCTACAGAGTGCAGAGGTTGGAGAATGGGGTGCAGAAGGACTGTTGCAGAGAATAGAGGTTGGAGACTGTGGTGCAGAAGCACCTTTGCAGAGAGCAGAGGATGGAGACTGAGGTGCAGAATTATTGTTACAGAGAGCAGATTTTGTAGACTAGGTTCAGAAAGACTGTTTCAGTGAGCAGAGTTTGCAGACTGGGTTTCAGAAGGGTCTCACAGAAAGAAGAGTTTGGAGACTGATGTAAAGAAGGACTGTTACAGCGAGCAGAGTTTGGAGACTGGGGTGCAGAAGGATTGTTGCAGAGAGCAGACTTTTCAGACTGAGGTACAGAAGAACTGTTGCAGAGAGCAGATGTTTGAGACTGGGTGAACAAGGACTGTTGCAGTGAGCACAGGTTGGAGACAGGGTGCAGAAGGATCGTTGCAGAGAGCAGAGGTTGGAGACTGGGGTGCAAAAGGACCGATAAAGACATCAGAGGTTGGACACTGGGGTGCAGAAGGCCTGTTACAGAGAGCAGAGTTTGGAGACTGGGGTGCAGAAGGACTGTTACAGAGAGCAGAGTTTGGGAGACTGGTTGCAGAAGGATCTTAGAGAGATCAGAGTTTGGAAACTGAGGTGCAGAAGCACCGTTGCAGAGAGTAGAGTTTGGAGACCTAGGTGCAGAAGGACCGTTGGCAGAGAGCAGAGCTTGGAGACTGAGGTGCAGAATGATTGATAAAGAGAGCAGAGGTTGGAGACTGGGGTGCAGAAGGACTGTTACAGAGCAGAGTTTGGAGACTGGGTTGCAGAAAACCTGTTACAGAGAGCAGAGGTTGGAGACTGGGGTGCATAAGGACCATTACAGAGAGCAGAGGTTTCAGACTGAGGCTCAGAAGGACAGTTACAGAGAGCAGAGTTTGGAGTCTGATTTGCAGAAGGACTGTTACAGAAAGCAGAGTTTGGCAATTGGGGTTCAGAAGGACCATTACAGAGAGAAGAGCTTGGAGACTGCGGTACAGAAGGACTGTTACAGAGAGCAGAGTTTGTAGACTGGGGTACAGAAAGACAATTGCAGAGAGCAGAGGTTGGAGCCTGTTGAGAAGAAGGAAGATCGTTGCAGTGAGCAAATGTTGGAGACTGGGGTGCAGAAGGACCATTACAGAGAGCAAAGTTTGGAAACTGAGGTGCAGAAGGACTTTTACAGAGAGCAGACGTTGGATACTGGGGTGCAGAAAGACTGTTACAGAGAGCAGATATTGGAGACTGGGGTGCAGAAGGATCTTACAGAGAGCACAAATTGGAGACTAGAGTGCAAAAGGACTGTTGCAGAGAGCAGAGGTTGGAGACTGAGGTGCAGAAGGATCGTTGCAGAGAGAAGAGGTGGAAGACAGGGGTGCAGAAGGCCTGTTACAGAGAGCAGAGTTAAAAGACTTGGGTGCTGAAGGCCTGTTACAGAGAGCAGAGTTGGAGACATGGGTGCAGAAGGCCTGTTACAGATAGCACAGTTGATGACTGGGGTGCGGAAGGATCGTTTGCAGAGAGAACAGGATTCAGAATGAGGCACAGAGGACATTTACAGAGAGCAGAGTTTGGAGTCTGAGGTATAGAACGTCTGTTACAAAAACCAGAGGTTGGCAATTGGTGAGCAGAAGGACCATGACAAAGAGAAGAGGTTGGAGACTGCGATACAAAAGAACTGTTACAGAGAGCAGAGTATGGAGAAGAGTAGAAGAAGGATCCTTGCAGAGAGCAGATGTTTGAGACTGTGTTGCAGAAGTTCCGTTACAGAGAGCAGAGTTTGGAGATTGTGGTGCAGAAGAACTGCACAGAGAGTAGAGGTTTGGAGATTGGGGTGCAGAAGGATTTGTTACAGGTAGAGTAGAGTTTGGAGACTGGCAGAAGGCCTGTTACAGAGAGAAGATGTTGGTGACTGAGGTACAGAAGGACTGTTATAGAGAGGAGAGGTTGGAGACTGAGGTACAGAAGAATTTGTACAGAAAGCAGAGCTTGGAGACTGAGCTGCAGAAGGACTGTTACAGAGAGCAGATGTTGGAGACTGGAATACAGAAGGATCGTTGCCAAGAGCAGAGGTTGGAAACTGAGGTGCATAAAGATTATTGCAGAGAGCAGAGTTTGGAGAATGGGGTGCAGAAAGATCTTTACAGAGAGCAGAGGTTGGAGACTGGGGTCAGAAGGACAGTTACGGAGACCACAGGTTGTAGACTGGGGTGCACAAGGATCGCTGCAGAGAGCAGAGTTTGGAAACTGAGGTGCAGAAGGATCGTTTCAGAGAGCAGAGGTTGGAGACTCAGGGGCAGAAGTATCATTACCGAGATCAGAGATTGTAGACTGGGGTGCAGAGTAACAGTTACAGATAGCACAATTTGGACATCTGAGTGTAGAAGAAATGTTGCAGAGAGCAGAGGTTGGAGACAGGGGTGGAGAAGGACTGTTGCAGAGAGTAGAGGTTGGAGATATAGGTGCAGAAGGACTGATACAGAGAGCAGAGGTTGGAGACTGGGGTGCAGAAGGACTGATAAACAAAGCAGAGGTTGGAGACTAGACTGCAGAAGGACCATTACAGACAATAGAGTTTGGAGACTGCAGTACAGAAGGAGTTTTACAGAGAGCACAGGTTGGATTCCGGGGTGCAGAACGACTGTTGCAGAGAACAGACTTTGGAGACTGCCGTGCAGAAGAATCTTACAGAAAGTATAGGTTGGAGACTGGGATGCAGTAGGATTGTTGCACAGAGCAGAGGTTGGATACTGGGGTGCAGAAGGACTGTTACAGAGAGCAGAGTTTGGAGACTGCGGTACAAAAGGACTGTTACAGAGAGCAGAGGTTGGAGACTGTGGTGCAGAAGGACTGTTGCAGAGAGCAGAGGTTGGAGACTGGGTTGTAGAAGGACTGTTACAGATAGCACAGTTTTGAGTCAGGGTTGCAGAAGGATTTACAGAGTGCCTTTTGGAGACAGAAGTGCAGAAGGAGTGTTACAAGAACAGAGATTACAGACTGGGGTGAAGAAGAATTGTTTCAGAGAGCAGCGTTTTCAGACTGAGGTGCAGAAGGACAGTTACAGAGAGCACAGGTTGGATACCTGGGTGTAGAAGAAATGTTGCAGAGAGCAAATGTTGGATCCTGGGGTGCAGAAGGACTGTTACAGAGAGAAGATTATGTAGACTGAGTCTCAGAAGAATCGTTGAAGAGAGCATAGGTGGAGACTGGGCTGCAGAATAATCGTTAAGAGAGCATAGGTGGGAGACTGGTGTTCACAAGGACTGTTACAGAGAACACAGGTTGGAGGACTGGGGAGCATAAGGACTGTTGCAGATAGCAGAATTTAGAGGCTGAGATGCAGAAGGACTGTTACACAGAGAAGACGTTGGAGACTGAGGTGAAGAATTATGATACAGAAAGCTGAGGTGGGAGACTGGGGTGCAGAAGGACCATTACAGAGAGCAGAGGTTGGAGACTGGCATACACAAGGACTGTTTCAGAGAGCAGAGTTTGGAGACTGGGTTGCAGAAGGGACAGTTATAGAGAGCAGAGTTTTGAGTCTGGGGTTGCAGAAGGACAGTTAGAGAGAGCAGAGCTTTGAGGCTGGGTTGCAGAAGGATTTTAGATAGCAGGGGTTTGGAACTGAGGTGCAGGACGACTGTTACAGAGAGCAGTGGTTGAAGACTGGGGTGCAGAATGATCATGCAGAGAGTAGAGGATTCAGACTGAGGTGCACAAATACTGTTACAGAGAGCAGACGTTGGAGACTGAGGTGCAGAAGGACAGTTACAGAGAGCACAGTTTTGTGACTGAGGTGCAGAAAGACTGTTACAGAAAGCAGAGGTTGGAAATTGGGGTGCAGAGGGACCGTTACAGGGAGCAGAAGTTGGAGACTGCAGTATACAAAGACTGTAACAGAGAGCAGAGGTTGGAGAATATGGTACAGAAGGACTGTTACAGAGAGCAGAGGTTGGAGACTGGGGTAAAGAAGGACTGTTAAAACAGAGCTAAGGTTTAAGACTGGGGTGTAGAAGGACTGTTGCAGAGAGCAGAGGTTGGAGACTTGGGTGCAGAAGGACTGTTGCAGATAGCAGAGGTTGCAAACTGGGGTGAAGAAGGACTGTTGTAGCGAGCAGGTGTTAGAGACTTGGGTGCAGAAGGACTTTTGCAGACAATAGAATTTGGATACTGATGTGCAGAAGGACTGTTTCAGATAGCATAGGTTGGAGACTGGGGTGCAGAAGGACTGATAATGAAAGCAGAGTTTGGAGACTGACGTGCAGAAGGATTATTGCAGAGAGCAGAGGATGGAGACTGGTGTGCAGAAGGATCTTTTCAGAGAGCAGAGGTCGGAGACTTGGGTGCCGAAGGATGGTTGCAGAAAGCAGATGTTGGAGACTGGGATGCAGAAGGATCATAGCAGAGAGCAGCGATTGGAAACTGGGTTGCAGAAGGACTGTTACACAGAGCAGAGGTTGAAGACTGGAGTGTAGAATGACTGTTACAGAGAGCAGAGTTTGAAGACTGGGGTGCAGAAGGACTGTTGCAGAGAGCAGAGGTTGAAGACTGAGGTGCAGAAGGACTGTTACAGAGAGCAGATTTTGGAGACTGTGGTGCAGGACTCATACAGAAAACAGATGTTGGAGACTGGGGTGCAGAAAAATTTTTGCAGACAGCAGAGGTCGGAGACTGGGTTGCAGAAAAACTGTTGCATAGAGCAGAGGGTGGAGACTTAGGTGCAGAAAGACTGTTATAGAGAGCAGAGGTTGGAGACTGTGGTGCAGAAAGACTCATACAGTAAGCAGTGTTTGGAGACTGGGGTGAAGAAGGACCATTACAGAGAGGAGAGGTTGGAGACTGTGGTAAAGAAGGGACTGTTACAGAGAGCAGATTTTGAAGACTTGGGTGCAGAAGGACTGTTCCAGAGAACAAAAGTTGGAGACTGGGGTGCAGAAGAATCGTGGCAGAGAGCAGAGTATTCAGACTGAGGTGCAGAAGGACTAATGTAGAGAGCAGATGTTGTAAGACTGGGTTGCACACGGACTGTTCCAGAGAACAAAAGTTGGAGACTGGGGTGCAGAAGAATCGTGGCAGAGAGCAGAGTATTCAGACTGAGGTGCAGAAGGACTAATGTAGAGAGCAGATGTTGTAGACTGGGTTGCACACGGACTGTTGCAGCGAGCAGAGGTTGGAGACTGAGGTGCAGAACGATCGTTGCAGAGAGCCGACTTTAGAGACTGGGGTGCAGATGGACTGATACAGAGAGCAGAGGTTGGAGACTGGAGCACAAAAGGCCTGTGACAGAGAGAAGAATTTGGAGACTGGGGTGATGAAGGACTGTTACAGAAAGCAGAGTTTGGAGACTGGATTGCAGAAGGATCTTACAGAGAGCAGAGAATGGAGACTTAGGTGCAGAAGTACTGTTACAGAGAGTAGAGGTTGGAGACTGAGTTGCAGAAGGACCGTTGCAGAGAGCAGAGTTTGGAGACAGAGGTGCAGTAGTATTGTTACAGAGAGCAGAGGTTGGAGACTGGGGTGCAGAAGGACTGTTGAAGAGAGCAGAGGTTTTAGACTGGGATGTACAAGGACTGTTTCAGAAAGTAGAGGTTGGAGATTGGGGTCTAGAAGAACTGTTGCAGAGAGCAGAGGTTGGAGACTAAGGTGCAGAAGGACAGTTACTCAGAGTAGAGGTTGGAGACTGGGATGCAGAAGGACTGACACAGAAAGCAGAGATTTGGAGACTCAGGTGCAGACCTACCCTTACGGAGAGCAGCGGTTGGAGAATGCACTACAGAAAGACTGTTACAGAGAGCAAAGTTTGGAGACTGGGGTGGAAAATAACTGTTGCAGAGAGCAGTTGTTGGAGACTGGGGTTAAAAAGGGACTGTTGCAGAGAGCAGAGGATGGAGACTGGGGTGCAGAAAGACTGTTTCAGAGAGCAGAGTTTGCAGACTTATTTGCAGAAGGACTCTTGTAGAGGGCAGAGTTTGGAGACTGTCGTTCAAAACGACTGATATAGAAAGGAGAGGTTGGATACTGGGGGTGCATAAAGACCCTTACAAAGATCATAGGTTGGAAACTGTGGTACAGAAGGACTTTTATAGAGAGCAGAGGTTAGAGTCTGGGGTGAATCAGTACTGATGTAGAGAATAGAGTTTGGAGACTGGGGTGCAGAAGGATCGTTGGGGCCATCAGAGTATGGAGACTGGGGTGTAGAAGGAATGTTGCAGAGAGCAGTGATTGGGAGACTGAGGTACAGAAGGACTGTTACAGAGAGCAGAGGTTGGAGACTGGGGTGCAGATGGATTATTGCAGAGAGCAGAGTTTTCAGCCTGAGGTACAGTAGAACTGTTGCAGGAAGCAGATGTTGGAGACTGGGGTTAACAAAAACTGTTGCAGCTGGCAGATTTTTCAGACTGGGGTGCAGAAGGATCATTGCAGAAAGCAAAGGTTCGAGACTGAGGTACAGAATGATCTTTGCAGAGAGCAGAGGTTCGAGACTGGGGTGCAGAAGGACTTTTATAGAGAGTACAGGTTGGAGAGTGGGGTGCAGAAGGAATGTTGCAAAGAGCAGTAGTTTGAGATTTGTTTGCAGAAGGACTGTTGCAGAAATCAGAGGCTAAATACTGGGGTGCAGAAGGACTGTTACAGAGAGGAGACATTGGAGACTGGGTTTCAGAAGTATTTTACAGAGAAAAGAGTTTGGAGACTGAGGTGCAGAAGGACAGTTACAGAGAGTGAAGGTTCGAGACTGGGGTGCAGAAGGATCGTTACAGAAAGCAGAGGTTGGAGACTGGGGTGCAGACGGACTTTTACAGAGAGAAATGGTTTGATACTGGTGTGCAGTAGGAATTTTCCAGAGAGCAGATGTTGGAGACTAAGGTGCAGAAGGACTGTTGCTTAAAGCAAACGTTAGCGATTGAGGTGCTGTAGGACAGTTACAGAGAGCAGAGTTTTGAGACTGGGGTGCAGAAGGATTATTGCAGAGAGCAGAGTTTTCAGACTGAGGTACAGAAGAATTTTGCAGAGAGCAGATGTTGTAGACTTGGTTGCTAAAGGACTGTTGCAGCGAACAGAGTTTGGAGACTGGGGTGCAGAAGGATCGTTGTAGAGAGCAGAAGTTAAAGACTGGCGTGCAGATGGACTGATAAAGAGAGCAGAGGTTGGAGACTGGGGTGCAAGAGGCCTGTTACAGGGAGCAGAGTTTTAAGACTGGGGTGATTAAGGACTGTTATAGAGAGAAGAGTTTGGAGACTGGGTTGCAGAAGAATCTTACAGAGAGAAGAGATTGGAGACTGAGGTGAAGAAGCACTGTTACAGAGAGTAGAAGTTGGAGACTGAGGTGCAGAAGGACCCTTACAGAGAGCAGAGATTGGAGACTGAGGTGCAGAAGGACTGTTGCAGAGAGCAGAGGTTTTAGACTGCGATGTAGAAGGACTGTTGCAGAGAGCAGAGGTTGGAGACTGAGGTGCAGAAGAACTGTTATAGAGAGCAGAGTTTGGATTCTGCAATACGGGAGAACTGTTACAGAGAGCAGAGGTTTGAGACGGGGATGCAGAATGACTGTAAAAGAGAGCAGATATTTGTAACTAGGGTGCTGAAGGACTGTTGCAGAGAGCAGAGGTTGGATACAGCGGTGCAGAAGGATCTTACAGAGAGCACTATTTGTAGACTGAGGTACAGAAGGACTGTTCTGGAGATCAGAGCTTGGAGACTGGGGTGCAGTAGGATAATTGCAGAGAGCAGAGTTTAAATACTGAGGTGCAGAAGGATCGTTGCAGAGAGCAGAGTTTGGAGACTGGGGTGCAAAAGGCCTGCTACAGAGAACAGATTTGTAGACTGGCGTACAGAAGGCCTGTTACAGAGGAGAGAGTTTGGAGACTGGGGTGCAGAAGGACTGTTACAGAGAGTGGAGTTTTAACTGGGTTGCTGAATGATCTTACAGAGAGCAGAGGTTGGAGATTAAGGTGTAGGTGGACTGTTACAGAGAGTAGTGGTTGAAAACTGGGGTGCAGAAGGATCGTGGAGAGCAGAGGTTTCAGACTGAGGCGCAGAAGTACTGTTATAGAGAGCCGAGGTTGGAGATTGAATTGTAGAAGGACTAATACAGATAGCAGAGTTTGGAGTCTGAGGTGCAGAAGGAGTGTTACAGAAAGCAGAGGTTGGAAATTGGGGTGCAGATGGACCATTACAGAGAGCAGAGGTTGGAGACTACGGTATAGAAGGACTGTTACAGAGAGCAGAGGTAAAAGATTTGGGTGCAGAAGGACTGTTACAGAAAGCACAGTTTGGAGACTGAGGTGCAGAAGGATAGACACAGAGAGCAGAGGTTGGAGACTGGGGTTCAGAAGGACTGATACAGAAAGCAGAGGTTGGACACTGGGGTGCAGAAGGACCGTTACAGAGAGCAGAGTTTGGTGACTGCAGTACAGAAGGATTGTTACAGAGAGCAGACACTGGAGACTGGGGAGCAGAAAGACTGTTGAGAGAACAGAGTTTGGAGACAGGGGTGCTGCAGGACCCTTGCAGAAAGTAGTGGTTGGCGACTGGGGTCTAGAAAGAATCTTAGAGAGCAGAGTTAGGAAACTGGAGTGCAGAAAGATCTTACAGAGAGCACAACGAGTGTGGTGCAGAAGGACTGTTGCAGAGAGCAGATGTTGGAGACTGGGGTGCAGAAGAACTGTTGCAGAGAGAAGAGGTTGGAGACTGAGATGTAGAAGAACTGTTATAGAGAGCAGAGGGAAGAGACTGGAGTTAAGATGGATCTTACAGAGAGCAGAGGTTGGCGACTGGGATGCAGAAGCACTCTTACAGAGAGCACAAGTTGAAGGCTAAGGTGCAGAATGATGGATACAGAGTACAGAGGTTTGATACTGGGGTTCAGACAGGCTGATACAGAAAGCAGAGTTTGGAAACTGGGGTGTAGAGTAACCGAAACTGAGAGCACCGGTTGGACACTGCGGTACAGAAGGACTGTTACAGAGAGCAGATCTCAGAGACTGAGGAGAAGAAAGACTGTTGCAGAGAGCAGTAGTTGGAGAATGAGGTGCAGAAAGACTGTTACAGATAGCAGAGTTTGGAGACTGGGGTGCAGAAGGACTCTTACAGAGTGCAGAATTTGGAGACTTGGGTGCAGAAGGACTGTTACAGAGAGCAGAGGTTGGAGACTGGGGTTCAGATGGATCTTACAGAGAGCAGAGTTTAGAGACTGGGGTGCAAAAGGACTGTTGCAGAGAGCAGAAGTTGAAGACTAAGGTGGAGAAGAATCGTTGCAGTGAGAAGAGGTTGGAGACTGGGGTGAAGAAGGCCTGTTACACAGAGCAGAGCTTGGAGACTGGGTGGCAGATGTTCTGTTAAAGAGAGCAGAGGGTGGAGACTATTGTGCAGAAGGACTGTTAAAGAGTGCCAAGTTTAAAGACTGGGTTGCAGAAGGATGAAAGAGAGGGCAGAGTTTGGAGACTGAGGTGCAAAAGGACTGTTAAAGAGAGCAGAGGTAGGAGACTGGGGTGCAGAAGGGTCGCTGCAGAGAACAGAGTTTTCAGACTGAGGTGCAGAATGACTGTGGCAGAGAGCAGATGTTGGAGACTGGAGTGCAGAAGGACTGTTGCAGAGAGCAGATGTTGCTAAGTAGGGTCCAGAAGAACTGTTGTAGAAAGCAGAGGTTGGAAACTGGGGTGCAGAAGGACTGTTGCAGGGAGCAGAGCTTGGAGACTGAGGTGCGGCAGTCCTGTTACAGAGAGCAGAGTTTGGAGACTCGGGTGCAGAAGGACAGTTAAGAGAGCAGAGTTTAAATACAGGGGTGCAGAAGGATCTTACAGAGAGCAGAATTTGGAGACTGAGTTGCAGAAGGACTCTGCAGAAATCAGAGGTTGGAGACTGAGATGCAGAAGGACTCTTACAGAGAGCAGAGTTTGGATACTGGGGTACAGAAGGACTGATACAGAAAGCAGAGATTGGAGTCTGGGGGTGCAAAAAGACCGTTACAGAGAGAAGAGGTTGGATACTGCAGTACAGGAGGACTGTTACAGAGAGAAGAGTTTGAAGACTGGGGTGCAGAAGTACTATAGCAGAGAGCAGATGTTGGTAACTAGGGTGCAGAAGGACTGTTGCAGATAGCAGAGTTTGGAGACTGGGTGCCGAATGACTATTTCGGAGAGCAGAGGTTGGAGACTGGGGTGCAGAAGGACTGTTACACAGAGCAGTTTGGAGAGAGCGGTGCAGAAGGATCTTACAGAGAGCAGAGGTTGGAGATTGAGGTGCAGAAGAACTGTTGCAGAGATCAGAGGTCGGAGACTGGGGTGCAATAGGATCATTTCAGAGAACAGAGGTTGGAGACTGGGGTGCAGAAGGATCATTGCAGAGAGCAGTGGTTGGAGACTGGAATGCAGAAGGCCTGCTACAGAGAGCAGAGTTAGGAGACTGACGTGCAGAAGGCCTTATACAAAGAGGAGAGTTTGGACACTGGGTTGCTGAACGATCTTACAGAGAGCAGAGGTTGGAGACTGAGGTGCAGAAGGACTGTTTCAGAGATGAGAGGTTGGAGACTGACGTGCAGATGGACTGTTACAGAAAGAAGAGTTTGGAAACTGGGTGCAGAACGATCCTTACAGAGAGCAGAGGTTGGAGACTGCGGTATAAAGAACTGTTACAGAGAGCAGAGGTTGGAGACTAGGGTGAAGAAGGACTGTTACAGAAAGCACAGGTTGAAGACTGAGGTGCAGAAGGATAGATACAAAGAGCAGAGGTTGGAGACTGGGTTCAGAAAAACTGTTTCAAAAAAGCAGATGTTGGAGACTGGGGTTGTAGAAGGACCATTACAGAGAGCAGAGGTTGGAAACTGCTGTACATAAGGTCTGTTACAGAGAGCAGATCTCGGAGACAGGGGAGCAGAAAGACTGTTGCAGAGGACAGAGGTTGGAGACTGGGGTGGAGAAGAAAAGTTACAGAGAGCAGAGTTTGGAAACTGGAGTGCAGAAGTATCTTACAGAGAACATAGTTTGGAGACTGTGGTGCACAAGGACTGTTGCAGAGAGCAGACTTTGGAGACTGGGGTCCAGAAGAATGTTGCTGAGAGAAGAGTTTGGAGACTGGGGTGCAGAAGGGCTGTTCCAGAGAGCAGATGATGGAGACTGGGGTGGAGAAGGACTGTTGCAGAGAGCAGATTTTAGAGACTGGTGTGCAGAAGGACTGTTACAGAGAGCAGCATTTGGAGACTGGGGTGCAGAAGGACTGTTACAGAGAGCAGAGTTTGGAGACAGGGATTCAGATAGATATTACAGAGAGCAGAGTTTGGAGACTGGGGTGCAAAAGGACAGTTGCCGAGAGCAGACTGGGAGACTTGGGTGAAGTAGAATCGTTGCAGAGAGAAGTTGTTGGAGCCTGGGGTGCAGAAGGCCTATTACAGAGAGCAGAGTTTGGAGACTGGGTTTCAGAAGTCCCTTTACAGAGAGCAGAGGTTGGAGACTGTTTTGCAGAAGGACTGTTACAAAGTGCAGAGTTTAAAGACTGTGTTGCAGAAGGATCATATAGAGAGTAGAGTTGGGAGACTGAGGTGCAGAAGGACTGTTACAGAGAGCAGAGGTATGAGACTGGGGTGCAGAAGGTTCGTTGCAGAGAGCAGAGATTTCAGACTGAGGTGCAGAAGAACTGTTGAAGAGAGCAGATGTTGGAGACTGGGGTGCGGAAGGACTGTTGCAGAGAGCACAGGTTGGAGATTTAGGTGCGGAAGTCCTGTTACTGAGAGCAGAGTTTGCAGCCTCAGGTTTAGAAAACTGTTACAGATAGCAGAGGTTTGTAAACATGGGAGCAGAAGGATCTTACAGAAAGCAGAGGTTGGAGACTGAGGTTGCAGAAGAACTGTTGCAGAGATCAGAGGTCGAAGACTGGGGTGCAGTAGGATCATTTCAGAGAACAGAGGTTGTAGACTGGGGTGCAGAAGGATCGTTGCAGAGAGCAGCGGTTGGAGACTGGGATACAGAAGGCCTGCTACAGAGAGCAGAGTTAGGAGAATGGCGTGCAGAAGGCCTGTTACAAAGAGGAGTGTTTGGACACTGGGTTGCTGAACTATCTTACAGAGATCAGAGGTTCGAGCCTGAGGTGCAGAAGGACTGTTTCAGAGATGAGAGGTTAGAGACTGGGGTGCAGTAGGATCATTGCAGAGAGCAGAGGTTGGAGACAGGGTGCAGAAGGACAGTTATAGAGAGCAGAGTTTGGAGACTGGGTTTTGAAGGATCTTACAGAGAGCAGAGGTTTGAGACTGAGGTGCAGGTGGACTGTTACAGACAGCAGGGTTTTGAGACTGGGGTGCAGAAGGATCATAAAGAGAGCAGAGGTGTCAGACTGAGGTTTAGTAGGACTGTTACAGAGAGCAGAGGTTGAAGACTGAGGTGTAGAAGCACTGTTACAGAGAGCAGAGTTTGGAGACTGAGGTGCAGAAGGACTGTTACAGAAAGCAGAGGTTGGAAATTGGGGTGCAGAAGGACCGTTTCAGAAACTAGACTTTGAAGACTGCGGTATAGAAAAACTGTTACAGAGAGCAGAGGTTGGAGACTGGGGTGCAGAAAGAATATTACAGAGAGCACATGTTAGAGTGTGAAGTGCAGAATTATAGATACAGAGAGCAGACATTTGAGACTGAGGTTCAAAAGGACTGATACAGAAAGCAGAGTTTGGAGACTGGGGTGCTGAAAGACCGTTACGGAGAGTAGAGGTTGGAGACTGGGGACCACAAGGACTGGTGCAGAGGACAGAGGTTGGAGACTGGGGTGCTGCAGGACACTTGCAGAAGGCAGAGGTTAAAGACTGGGGTGGAGAAGGAATGTTAAAGAGAGCAGAGTTTGGAGACTGGAGTGCAGAAGAATCTTACAGAGAGAAGCGTTTGGAGAAATGGTGCAGAAGGACTGTTACAGAGAGAAGAGTTTGGAGACTGGGTTACAGAAAGATCTTACACAGAGCAGAGGTTGGAGACTGAGGTGCAGAACGACTGTTACAGAGAGTAGATGTTGGAGACTGAGGTGCAGAAGGATTGTTACAAAGAGCAGATGGTGAAGACTGGGGTGCAGAAAGAGTTTTGCAGATAGCAGAGGTGGGAGACTGGGGTGCAGAAGAACTGTCCGAAAGAGCAGAGGTTGGAGACTGAGGTGAAGAAGGAATGTTACAGAGAGCAGATTTTGGAGACTGGGGTGCAGAAGCACTGATACAGAGAGCAGAGGTTGGAGACTGGGGTGCAGAAGGACCGCTAGAGAGAGCAGAGTTTGGAGACTACAGTACAGAAAGACCGTTACAGAGAGCATACGTAGGAGATTAGGGTGAAAAAGGACTGTTGCAGAGAGAAGATGTTGGAGACTGTAATTTAGAAGGACTGTTGCTGAGAACAGAGGTTAGAGAATGGGGTGTAGAAGGACTTTTGCTTAGAGCAGAGGTTGAAGACTGAGGTGCAGAAGGAATGTTACAGAGAGCAGAGGTTGGAGACTGAGGTGAAGGAGGACTGTTAGAGAGGGCAGAGTTTGGAGACTGGGGTGCAGAAGGATCGTTGCAGAGAGAAGAGGTTTCAGACTGGGGTGCAGAAGGACTGTTACAGAGAGTAGAGTTTGGAGACTGAGGTGCAGAAGAATCTTTGCTGAGAGAAGAGTTTGGAGACTGAGGTGCAAAAGGACTGTTACCGAAAGCCGAGGTTGGAGACTGGGGTGCAGAAGAACTGTTACAGAGAGCAGATATTTTAGTCAAGGTTGCTCAAGGATCTTACAGAGAGCAGAGGTTGTAGACCAAGTTGCAGCAGGACTGTTACAGAGAGCAGAGTTTGGAGACTAGAGTGCAGAAGGATCCTTGCAGAGAACAGAGTTTTCAGACTGCAGTTCAGAAGGACTATTGCAGAGAGCACATGTTGGAGAATGGGGTGCCGAAGGACTGTTGCAGAGAGCTGAAGTTGGAGAATGGGGTGCAGAAGGATCGTTGTAGAGAGCAGAGGTTAAAGACTCTGGTGCAGAATGATTGTTATAAAGAAAAGAGGTCGGAGACTGGGGTGTAGAAGGCCTGTTTCAGAGAGCAGAGTTTGAAGAAGGGGTGCAGAAGTACTTTTACAAAGAGTAGAGTTTGGAGAATAAGGTTTAGAAGGATCGTTATAGAGTGCGGAAGTTGGAGACTGGGTTGCAGAGGGACTGCTGCAGAGAGCAGAGGCTTGACATGGGGTGTAGAAGAACTTTTGCGGAGAGTACAGGTTTGAGACTTGTGTGCAGAAGCACTGTTGCAGAGAGTAGAGGTTGGAGACTGCCTTTCTGTAGGTCTGTTACAGAGGCAGCGTTTGGAAACTTTGTTGCAGAAGGACTGTTGCAGAGAGCAGAGGTTGGAGATTGGGGTGCAAAAGGCCTGTTATACAGAGCAGAGGTTGGAGACTGGGCTGCAGAAGGACTGTTATAAACAGCAGAGTTAGGAGACAGGGTTGCAGAAGGATCGTACAGAGAGAAGATTTTGGAGACTGTGGTACAGCAGGACTGTTATAGAGAGAAGAGGTTGGAGACTGGGGTGCAGAATGATCGTAGAAGAGAACAGAGTTTTCAGACTGAGGTGCAGAAGGACTGTTGCAGAGAGCAGATATTGGAGACTGGGGTGCAGAAGGACTCTTACAGAAAGCAGATTTGGGAGACTGGGGTGAACAAGGATTGTTGCAGAGAGCAGAGTTTTCACACTGAGCTTCAGGTAGACTGTTGCAGACTGCAGATGTTAAAGACTGGGGAGCAGAAGGACTTTTGCAGAGAGCACATGTTGGAGACTGGGGTACAAAAGGATCATTGCAGAGATCAGAGGTTGGAGACTGCGGAGCAGAAGGACTGTTACAGAGAGCAGAGGTTGGAGACTGGGGAGCAGAAGGAATATTACAGTGAGCAGAATTTGGAAACTCTGGTGCAGAAGAATCTTACAGAGAGCAGAGGTTGGAGACTGATGTGCAGAAAGACTATTACAGAAAGCAGAGTTTGGAGACTGGGGTGCACAAAAATCGTTGCAGAGAGCAGAGTTGTCAGACTAAGGTGCAGAAGGACTGTTGCAGGGAGCAGATGTTGGAGACTAGGTTGAAGAAGGACTTTTGCAGAGAGCAGAGGTTGGACACTGGAGTGCAAAAGGATTGTAGTAGAGAATACAGTCTGAAGACTGGTGTGCATAAAGATTGTTACAGAGAGCAGAGGTTGGAGACTGTGGTGCAGAAGGACCATTGCAGAGATCAGAGTTTGGTAACTGAGGTGAAGAAGGATTGTTACAGAGATCAGAAGATGGAGCCAGGGGTTCAGAAGGACTGTTGCAGAGAGCAGAGTTTGGAGGCTGGGGTTTACAAGCACTGTTGCAGAGAGCAGAGGTTGGAGAATGGGGTGTAAAACGACTGTTACAGAGAGTACAGTTTGTAGTCAGGGTTGCAGAAGGATCTTAGAAAGAGCAGAGTTTTGAGACTGAGGTGCAATGGGAGTATTACAGAGGGGAGAGTTTGAGGACTGCGGTGCAGAAGGATCGTTGCAGATAACAGAGTTTTCAGACTGAGTTGCAATAGGACTGTTTCAGAGAGCAGAGGTTGGAGACAGGGGTGCAGAAGGACTGTTTCAGAGAGCAGAGGTTTGAGATTGGGGTGCAGAAGGAGTGTTAAAGAGAGTAGAGTTTCGAGACTGAGGTGCAGAAGGATCGATGCAGAGAGCTGAGTTTGGAGACTGAGGTGCAAAAGGACTGTTGCAGAGAGCAGAGGTTGGAGACTGAGTTGCAAAAGGACTATTACAGAGAGTAGAGGTGGGAGATTTGGGTGCAAAAGGCCTGTTACAGAGAGCAGAGGTTGGAGACTGGGTTGCAGAAGAACTCCTAGAGAGAGCAGAGTTTTTAGACAATGTTGCAAAAGGGTCTTACAAAGAGCAGAGGTTGTAGACCGAGGTGCAGCAGTACTGTTACAGACAGCAGAGGTTGGAGACTGTGGTGCAGAACGACTATTGCAGAGATCAGAGTTTTGTTACAGAGAACAGAAGTTGGAGCCTGGGGTGTAGACGGACTGTTGCAGAGAGCAGAGTTTTGAGACTGGGGTTTACAAGCACTGTTGCAGAGATCAGATGTTAGAGACTGGTGTTCAGAAGGATCTTTGCAGACAGCAGAATTTTGAGACTGAGGTTCAGAAGGAGTGTTACAGAGAGTAGAGTTTCGAGACTGAGGTGCAGAAGGATCGATGTAGAGAGCTAACTTTGGAGACTGAGGTGCAAAAGGACTGTTGCAGAGAGCAGAAGTTGGAGACCGAGGTGCAAAAGGACTGTTACTTAGAGTAGAGGTGGGAGATATGGGTGCAAAAGGCCTGTTACAGAGAGCAGAGTTTAGAGACTGGGGTGCAGAAGAACTCCTATAGAGAGCAGAGTTTTTAGACAAGATTGCAAAAGGATATTACAAAGAGCAGAGGTTGTAGACCGAGGTGCAGCAGGACAGTTACAGAGAGCAGAGGTTGGACACTGGCGTGCAAAAGGATCATTGTAGAGAGCAAAATTTTGAGACTGGGGTCCAGAAGGATTGTTATAAAGAACAGAATTTGGAGACCTGGGTTCAGAAGGCCTGTTACAGAGAGCAGCGTTTGAAGACTGAGGTGCAGAAGTCCTGTTACAGAGAGCAGAGTTTGAAGACTTGGGTGCAGAAGACTCTTACAAAGAGCAGCGTTTGAGGAATGGGTTGCAGAAAAATCTTACAGAGAGCAGAGGTTGGAGACTGAGGTGAAGAAGGACTTTTACAGAGGGTAGAGGGTGGAGAAAGGAGTGCAGAAGGACTGTTACAGAGAGCAGAGTTTGGAGATTGGGGTGCACAAGAACTGTTACTGAGAGCAGAGTTTGGAGACAGGGGTGCAGATGGACTGTTTGAGAGAGCAGAGTTACGAGACTGAGGTGCAGAAGGACTGCTACAGAGAGAAGATTTTGGAAGCTGAAATGTAGAAGGACCATTGCAGAGAGAAGAGGTTGGAGCCTGGGGAGAAGAAGGATCGTTGCGGAGAGCAGATGTTGGAGACTGGGGTGCATAAGAACTATTAAAGAGAGCAGAGGTTGGAGACTGAGGTTCAGAAAGATCATTCCTGAGTGATGAGGTTTGAGACTGGGGTGCACAAGGACTGTTACAGATTGCAGAACTTGGAGACGGAGGTGCAGAAGGAATTTTACAAAGAGGAGAAGTTTAAGACTGGGGTGCAAAAGGATTCTTACAGAGAGCAGAGTATGGAGACTGGGGTGCAGAAGGATCGTTGCCGAGAGCAGAGGTTGGAAAATGAGGTACAGAAGGATCGCTACAGAGAGCAGAGGTTTGAGACTGGGGTGCAGCAAAACAGTAACAGAGAGCACAGGTTGGAGACTTGGGTGCAGAAGAAATGCTGCAGAGAGCAGAAGTTGGAAACTGGGGTGCAGAAGTACTGAAGCAGAGAGCAGAGGTTGTAGACTGGGGTGCAGAAGGACTGTTGCAGAGAGCAGTTGTTGGAGACTGGGATGCAGAAGAATCATTGCAGAGAGCAAAGATTGGAGACTGCGGTTTAGAAGGACTGTTGCAGAGAGCATATTTTGGAGACTGAGGTGCAGAAGGATCGTTGCAGAGTGAAGAGTTTAGAGACTAGGGTGCAGAAGGCCTGTTACAGAGAGCATAGTTTGGAGACTGGGGTGAAGAAGACCTGTTACAGAGAGTAAAGGTTGGAGACTGGGGTGCAGAAGGATTGTTGCAGACAGCAGACGTTTCAGACAGAGGCTTAGAAGGACTCATACAGAGAGCAGAGGTTGGAATCTGAGGTGCAGAAGGACTGTTACAGAAAGCAGAGGTTGGCAATTGGGGTGCAGCAGGACCGTTATAGAGAGAAGAGTTTGAAGATTGCAGTACAGAAGGACCATTGTAGAGAGAAGATGTTGGAGACTAGGGTGCAGAAGGACTGTTACAGAGAGCAAACATTGGAGACTGACGTGAAGAAGGATTGATACAGAGAGCAAACGTTGGAGACTGAGGTGCAGATGGACTTTTACAGAGAGCAGAGTTTGGATACTGGGGTGCAGAAGGACTGTTACAAAGAGGAGAGTTTAGAGAAAGTGATGCAAAAGGATCTTACAAAGAGCAGAGTCTGGAGACTGGGGTGCAGCAGGACTGTTGCAGAGAGCAGAGGTTGGAGACTGAGGTTCCGAAGGATCGTTGCAGAGAAAAGAGGTTGGAGACTGCAGTTTAGAAGACTGTTATAGAGAGCAGAGTTTCGAGATTGGGGTCAGAAGAACTGTTACAGAGAGCAGAGGTTGGAGAATGGGGTGCAGTAAGCCTATTACAGAGAGCAGATGTTGGAGACTGAGGGGCAGAAGGACTGTTACAGAGAGCAGAGGTTAGAGACTGAGGTGTAGAAGGATTGTTACAGAGAGAAGAGGCTGGAGACTAGGTGTAGAAGGACTGTTACAGAGTGCAGAGTTTGGAAACTCTGGTTCAGAAAGATCCTTGCAGAAAGCAGAGGTTGGAGACTTAGGTGCAGAAGGATCGTTACAGAGAGCAGAGGTTGGAGACTGGGGTCAGAAAGACAGTTACAGAGAGCACAGTTTGGAGACTGGGGTGCAGAAGAAATGTTGCAGTGAGCAAAGATTGGAGACTGCGGTACACAAGTACTGTTACAAAGAGCAGAGGGTGGAGACTGGGGTGCAGAAGGAATGTCACCTAGAGCAGAGTTTGGAAACTGGGCTGGAGAAGGATGTTACAGAGAGCAGAGGCTGGAGACTGCTGTCAGAATGATTGTTGCAGAGAACAGACGTCGGAGACTGGGGTGCAGAAGGATTGTTGCAGAAAGCAGAGGTTGGAAACTGAGGTGCAAAAAGATCACTACGGAGAGCAGAGTTTGGAGACCGGGGTGCAGTAGGATAGTTACAGAGAGCACAGGTTGGAGACCGGGGTGCAGAAGAAATGTTGAAGAGAGCAGAGGTTGGAGACTGGGGTGCAGGAAAACTGTAGCAGTGAGCAGAGGTTGGAGACTGGGGTGCAGAATTTCTGATCCAGAAATCAGAGTTTGGAGAATGGGTTTTACAAGGATCTTACCGAGCGCAGAGTTTGGAGATTGACGTGCAGCAGGACTGTTAGAGAGCACAGATTTTAGAGAGTGAGGTACAGAATGATCATTGCAGAGAGCAGATGTGGAGACTGTGTTGCAGAAGGATCGTTACAGAGAGGAGAGGTTGGAGACTGGGGTGCAGAAAGACTGTTAAAGAGAGCACAGGTTGGAGACTGAGGTGCAGAAGGACTGATATAGAAAGCAGACGTTGGAGACTGGGTTGGAGAAGGACCCTTACAGAGAGCAGAGTTTGGAGACTGGGGTGCAGAAAGACTGTTACAGAGAGCAGAGTTTGGAGACGGGTTGGAGAAAAATCGTTACAGAGAGAAGAGTTTGGGGATGGGGTAAAGAAGGCCTGTTACAGAAAGCAGTGGTTGGAGACTGAGGTGCAAAAGAACTGTTGCAGTGAGCAGAGGTTTGAGACTGAGGTGTAGATGGACTTTAACAGAGAGCAGAGTTTGGAGACTGGGGTGCAGAAGGACTGACACAAAAAGCACAGTTTGGAGACTGGTGTGCACAATGACAGTTACAGAGAGCAAATGGTGGAGACAGCAGTACAGAAAGACAGCTATACAGAGAGCAGAGTTTGGAGACTGGGGTAGAGGAGGACTGTTACAGAGAGCATATGCTGGAGACTGGGGAGCAGAAGGACTGTTTCAGAGAGCAGAGGTTGGAGACTGAGGTGAAGAAGGACTGTTGCAGAAAACAGATGTTGGAGACTGGGGTGCATAATGACCGTTGCAGAGAGCAGAGGTTGGAGACTGAGGTTCAGAAGGACTGTTGTAGAGAGCAGAGTTTGGAGACTGGGGTGCAGAAGGACTGTTGCAGAGACTATAGGTTGAAGACTGAGGTGCAGAAGTCGTGTTACAGAGAGCAGAGTTTGGAGACTCAGGTGCAGAAGGACAGTTACAGAGAGCAGAGGTTAAATACAGCGTTGCAGAGGATCTTACAGAGAGCAGAATTTGGAGACGGAGGTGCAGTTGGACTGTTACAGAAAGAAGAGTTTGGAAATTGGGGTGCAGAAGGATTGTTACAGAGACCAGAGTTTGAAGATTGCGGTATAGAAAAAGTGTTACAGAGAGCCGAGTTTGGAGACTGGGGTGCAGAAGGAATGTTACAGAGAGCACAGGTTAGAGACTGAGGTTCAGAAGGACTGATATAGAAAGCAGAGTTTGGAGACTGGGTGCAGAAGGACTGTTGCAGAGACTATAGGTTGAAGACTGAGGTGCAGAAGTCGTGTTACAGAGAGCAGAGTTTGGAGACTCAGGTGCAGAAGGACAGTTACAGAGAGCAGAGGTTAAATACAGCGTTGCAGAGGATCTTACAGAGAGCAGAATTTGGAGACGGAGGTGCAGTTGGACTGTTACAGAAAGAAGAGTTTGGAAATTGGGGTGCAGAAGGATTGTTACAGAGACCAGAGTTTGAAGATTGCGGTATAGAAAAAGTGTTACAGAGAGCCGAGTTTGGAGACTGGGGTGCAGAAGGAATGTTACAGAGAGCACAGGTTAGAGACTGAGGTTCAGAAGGACTGATATAGAAAGCAGAGTTTGGAGACTGGGTGCAGAAAGCACGTTACGAAGAGGAGAGGTTTGACACTGAGGTACAGAAAGACTGTTACAGAAAGCAAATGTTGGAAACTCGAGAGTAGAAGTACTGTTGCAGAGGACAAATGTTCGAGACTGAGGTGCCACAGGACACTTGCTGAAAGCAGAGGATAAAGACTGGAGTGGAGAAGGAATGTGACAGAGAGCAGAGTTTGGAAACTGGAGTGCAGAAGGATCTTACACATAGCAGAGTTTGGAGACTGTGGTTCAGAAGGACTGTTGCAGAGAGCAGAGTTTGGACACTGGGGTTCAGAAGGACTGTTGCAGAGAGCAGAGGTTGCAGACTGGAGTGTAGAAGGACTGTTGCAGAGAGCAAAGTTTGGAACCTGAGGTGCAGAAGTCCTGTTACATAGAGCAGAGGTTGCAGACTGAGGTGCTGAAGGATTGTTACAGAGATCAGATTATGGAGACTGTGGTGCAGAAGGACTGTTACAGAGAGCAGAGATTTGAGACTGCGGTGCAGAAAGACTGTTGCAGAGAACAAAATTGGAGACTGGGGTGCGGAAGTTCTGTTACAGAGAACAAAGTTTGGAGACTGGGGTGCAGAAGGACTGTTGAACAGAGCAGAGGTTGGAGACTGTGGTGGAGAAAGACACGTAGATAGAGCAGAAGTTGGAGATTGGGGTGTTGAAGAACTGTTATAGAGAGCAGTATTTGGAGACTGGGTTGCAGAATAATCTTACAAAGAGCAGAGTTTGGAGACTGAGGTGGAGGTGGAGTTTTACAGATAGCAGTTTTTGGAGACTGAGGTGCAGAAGGATTGTTACAGAGAGCAGAGGTTGGAGTCTGAGTTTAAGAAGGACTTTTACAGAGAGTTTGGAAATTTGGGTGCAGAAGGAACATTACAGAGAGCAGAGTTTGGAGACTGCGGTATAGGACTGTTACCGAGAAAACCGGTTGGAGACTGGGGTGCAGAAGGACTCTTACATAGAGCACAGGTTGGAGACTGAGGTGCAGAAGGTTAGATACAGAGAACAGAGGTTGGAGACTGGGGTTTAGACAGACTGATACAGAAAGCAGATTTTGGAGACTGGGGTTTAGAAGGACCGTTACAAAGAGCAGAGGTTGGAGACTGTGGTACAGAAGGACTGTTAAAGAGAGCAGATCTCGGAGACTGGGGAGCAGAAGGAATTTTGCAGAGGATCATTGTATGAGACTGGGGTTAATAAAGAATGTTACAGAGAGCAGAGTTTGAAAACTGGAGTGCAGAAGGATCTTACAGAGAGAGAGGTTGGAGACTGTGGTGCAGAAAGAATGTTGCAGAGAGCAGACATTGGAGACAGGGGTCAAGAAAAATCGTTGCAGAGAGCAGAGTTAGGAGAATGGGGTGCAGAAGGACTGTTGCAGAGAGCAGATGATGGAGACTGGGGTGCAGAAGGACTGTTGCAGAGAGCAGATTTTAGATACTGGGATGCAGATTTACTGTTACACAGAGCAGCGTTTGAGACTGAGGTGCAGAAGGACTGTTACAGAGAGCATTGTTTGGAGACTGGGGTGCAGAGGACTGTTACAGAGAGCAGAGTTTGGAGCCTGGGGTTCAGATGGATATTACAGAGAGCAGAGTTTTGAGATTGTGGTGAAAAAGAATTGTTGCAGAGAGCAGATTCTGGAGACTGGAGTGGAGAAGAATTGTTGCAGAGAGAAGAAGTTAGAGACTGGGGTGCAGAAGGCCTGTTACAGAGAGCAGAGTTTGGAGATTGGGTGGCAGAAGTCATGTTACAGAGAGCAGAGTTTGGAGACTGTTGTGCAGAAGGACTGTTTCAGGGAGCAAAGGTTGGACACTGGGCTTCTGATGGATCTTACAGAGAGCAGATTTTGGAGACTGTGGTGCAAGAGGACTGTTGCAGAGAGCAGAGTTTGGAGACTGGTGTGAAGAAGAATCCTTGCAGAGAGAAGTGTTTGGAGACTAGGGGGCTGAAGGCCTGTTTCAGAGAGCAGTGGTTGGAGACTGGGTTGCAGAAGTCCTGTTGCAGAGAGCAGAGGTTGGAGACTGTAGTGCAGAAAGACGATTACCGAGTGGAATAACATATTTCAAACACTGAAAGAAAATGGGTTCCAACCAAGAATCGTGTATCCAGCGAAATTAAGCTTCAGGATAGAAGATGAAATTAAAACTTTCCATGATAAACAAAAGTTAAAAGAATTCGCAGCTAGAAAACCATCTCTTCAAAAAATCCTTGGCAAAACATTACAGGAAGAGGAAATGGAAAATAACATTGAAAACCAACAATGGGAGATAGGACAGTAAAGGGGGGAAATAGTCAAAGAGGATAACAAATCAGGTTTAGAAACATCAATAAACAAATATGGCTAGAAGAACAAATCATATCTCAATAATAACCCTAAATGTTGATGGTCTAAATTCACCAATTAAGAGACACAGGCTAGTAGAATGGATCACAAAAGAAGACCCAACAATATGCTGCCTACAGGAGACGCATCTGATAGAAAAAGATATTTATAGACTGAAGGTGAAATGTTGGGAAAAATCATACCACTCATATGGAATGCGGAAACAAGCAGGAGTGTCCACACTCATATCTAATAAAATAGATTTCAAGCCAAAATTAATCAAAAGGGATAAAGAAGGACACTTCATACTGCTCAAGGGAACCATACACCAACAAGACATAACAATCATAAATATATATGCCCCAAATAATGGTGCAGCTGTGTTCATCAAGCAAACTCTTCTCAAGTTCAAGAGTCTAATAGACCACCATACAATAATCATGGGAGACTTCAACACACCTCTCTCACCACTGGACAGATCTTACAAACAAAAGTTAAATAAAGAAACTATAGAACTCAATAACACAATTAACAACCTAGACTTAATTGACATATATAGACTATACCACCCAAAATCAAGTAGTTACACTTTTTTTCTCAGCAGCACATGGAACCTTCTCAAAAATAGACCATATATTATGTCACAGGGCAACTCTTAGACAATATAAAGAGGTAGAGATAATACCATGCATCTTATCTGATCATAATGGAATAAAACTGAAAATCAATCATAAAAGAAGCAAGGAAAAATCAAGCATCACTTGGAGAATGAACAATAGGTTGCTGAATGATCAATGGGTTTTAGAAGACATCAAGGAGAAAATTAAAAAATTTCTAGAGTTAAATGAAAACACAGACACAACATATCGGAATCTATGGGACACATTGAAAGCAGTTCTAAGAGGAAAATTCATTGCTTGGAGTTCATTCCTCAAAAAAAGAAAAAAACAACAAATAAATGATCTCATACTTCATCTCAAAATCCTAGAAAAAGAAGAGCAAAACAACAGCAAAAGAAGTAGAAGGCAAGAATTAATTAAAATCAGAGCTGAAATTAATGAAATCGAAACAAAAGAAACAATTGAAAAAATTGACAAGACTAAAAGTTGGTTCTTTGAAAAAATAAATAAAATTGACAGACCCTTAGCCATGCTAACGAAGAGAAGAGAGAGAACTCAAATTACTAACATACGGGATGAAAAAGGTAATATCACAACAGACACTTCAGAAATACAGAAGATAATCAGAAATTATTTTGAATCCTTATACTCCAATAAAATAGAAGATAGTGAAGGCATAGATAAATTCCTTAAGTCTTATGACCTGCCCAGATTGAGTCAGGAGGATATAGACAACCTAAACAGACCAATAACAATAGAGGAAATAGAAGAAACCATCAAAATATTACCAACTAAAAAAAGCCCAGGACCGGATGGGTATACAGCAGAGTTTTACAAAACCTTTAAAGAGGAACTAACACCAATACTTTTCAAGATATTTCAGGAAATAGAAAAAGAGGGAGAACTTCCAAACTCATTCTACCAGGCCAACATCACCCTGATTCCGAAACCAGACAAAGACACTTCAAAGAAAGAAAACTACAGACCAATATCTCTAATGAACCTTGACGCAAAAATCCTCAATAAAATTCTGGCGAATCGGATTCAAATACATATCAAAAAAATTATACACCATGATCAAGTTGGATTCATCCCTGGGATGTAAGGCTGCTTCAAAATACGGAAATCAATAAATTTTATTCACCACATCAATAGACTTAAAAATAAGAACCATATGATCATCTCGATAGATGCAGAAAAAGTGTTCAATAAACCACAGCATCCCTTTATGTTCAAAACTCTAGAAAAATTAGGGATAACTGGAACATACCTCAACATTGTAAAAGCAATCTACCATAAGCCACAGGCCAGCATCATTCTGAATGGAGAAAAATTGAAGGCATTCCCTCTAAGATCTGGTACAAGACAGGGATGCCCTCTCTCACCACTTCTGTTCAACATAGTCCTCGAAACACTGGCCAGAGCAATTAGACAGACGAAAGAAATTAAAGGCATAAAAATAGGAAAAGAAGAACTTAAATTATCACTATTTGCAAATGATATGATCCTATACCTAGCAGACCCAAAAGGGTCTACAAAGAAGCTATTAGAGCTCATAAATGAATTCAGCAAAGTGGCAGGATATAAGATCAACACGCATAAATCAAAGGCATTCCTGTATATCAGTGACAAATCCTCTGAAACAGAAATGAGGACAACTACTCCATTCACAATATCCCCCCCAAAAATAAAATACTTGGGAATCAACCTAACAAAAGAGGTGAAAGATTTATATAATGAAAATTATAGAACCCTAAAGAAAGATATAGAAGAAGACCTGAGAAGATGGAAAAATATACCCTGCTCATGGATAGGTAGAACTAACATCATCAAAATGGCGATATTACCAAAAGTTCTCTATAAGTTCAATGCAATGCCAATCAAAATCCCAACGGAATTTCTTGTAGAAATAGATAAAAGAATCATGAAATTCATATGGAATAATAAAAGACCCAGAATAGCAAAAACAATGCTAAGCAGGAAGTGTAAATCAGGCGGTATAGCGATACCAGACTTCAAACTATACTACAGAGCAATAGTAACAAAAACAGCATGGTACTGGTACCAAAACAGGCGTGTGGACCAATGGTACAGAATAGAGGACACAGAAACCAATCCACAAAACTACAACTATCTTATATTTGATAAAGAAGCTAAAAGCATGCAATGGAGGAAGGATAGCATCTTCAACAAATGGTGCTGGGAAAACTGGAAATTCATTTGCATAAAAATGAATCTGAATCCCTATCTCTCGCCATGCACAAAAGTTAACTCAAAATGGATTAAGGAGCTTGATATTAAACCAGAGACACGGCATCTGATAGAAGAAAAAGTTGGTTATGATCTACATACTGGGATTGAGCCCCAAATTCCTCAATAGGACACCCATAGCGCAAGAGTTAACAACTAGAATCAACAAATGGGACTTACTCAAACTAAAAAGTTTTTTCTCAGCAAAAGAAACAATAAGAGAGATAAACAGGGAGCCTACATCCTGGGAACAAATCTTTAATCCACACACTTCAGATAGAGCCCTAATAACCAGAATATACAAAGAACTCAAAAAATTAGACAATAAGATAACAAATAACCCAATCAATAAATGGGCCAAAGATCTGAACAGACAGTTCTCAGAGGAGGACATACAATCAATCAATAAGTACATGAAAAAATGCTCACCATCACTAGCAGTTAGAGAAATGCAAATCAAAACTACCCTAAGATACCATCTCACTCCAGTAAGATTGGCAGCCATTAGGAAGTCAAACAACAATAAGTGCTGGAGAGGATGCGGGGAAAAGGGCACTCTTGTTCATTGCTGGTGGGACTGCAAATTGGTGCAGCCAATTTGGAAAGCAGTATGGAGATTTCTTGGAAAGCTGGGAATGGAACCACCATATGACCCAGCTATTCCCCTTCTCAGTCTATTCCCTAAAGACCTAATAAGAGCATGCTACAGAGACACTGCTACAACGATGTTCATAGCAGCACAATTCACTATAGCAAGATTATGGAATCAGCCTAGATGCACTTCAATAGATGAATGGATAAAAAAAATGTGGCATTTATACACAATGGAGTATTACTCTGCATTAAAAAATGACAAAATCATAGAACTTGGAGAGAAATGGATGGCATTAGAGCAGATTATGCTAAGTGAAGCTAGTCAATCTTTTAAAAACAAGTACTGGGGTGCAGAAGGCCTGTTACAGAGAGCAGAGTTTTTAGACTGGGGTGCAGAAGGACTGTTGAAGAGAGCAGAGGTTTTAGACTTGGGTGTAGAAGGACTGTTGCAGAGAGTAGAGGTTGGAGATTGCAGTGAAGAAGGACTGTAGCAGAGAGCAGAGGTTGGATACTAAGGTGTAGAAGGACAGTTACACAGAACAAATGTTGGAGACTCGGGTGCAGAAAGAGTGATACAGAAAGCAAAGCTTGGACACTTGTGTGCAGAAGGACCCTAACAGAGAGCAGTGGTTGGAGACTGCAGTACAGAAAGACTGTTAAAAAGGCAGAGGTTGGAGACTGGGGTGGAGAAGAACTGTTTAGAGAGCAGATGTTGGAGACTGGTGTGCAAAAGGACTGTTGCAGAGAGCAGAAGATGGAGACTGCAGTTCAAGAGGACTGTTTCAGAAAGCAGAGGTTGCAGATTGAGTTGCAGAAGGACTGATACAGAGGGCATAGTTTGGAGACTGTGGTTCAAAACGACTGATGCAGAAAGCAGAGGTTGGATAATGGAGTACATAAGGACACTTACGGAGAAAAGAGTTTGGAGACTATGGAACAGAAGGACATGTTATTGAGAGCATGGGTTGAAGATGAGGTGCAGAAGGATTATTGGGGTGAGCAGAGTATGGAGACTGGGTTGTAGAAGGACTGTTTCAGAGAGCAGAGTTTGTAGACTGGGTCGTAGAAGGACTGCTGCAGAGAGCAGACTTTGGAGACTGGGGTGCAGAAGGACTGTTGAGTAAAGCAGAGTTTGGAGACAGGTGTGCAGAATTATCTTACAGAGAGCATGAGTTTGAGACTGGGGTGCAGAAAGACTGTTGTATAGCAGATTATGGAGACTAAGGTGTATATGGACTGTTTCTGAGAGCAGAGGTTGTAGACTGGGGTGCAGAAGCATCATACAAAGAGCAGAGTTTGGAGACTGAGGTGAAGAAGCACTGTTGCAGAGAGCAGAGATTGGAGACTGGTGTGCAGAAGGACTGATACAGAGGGCAGAGTTGGGAAACTGGGTTGCAGAAGCATCATGCAGCGAGCGAAGTATGGAAACTTGGTGCAGAAAGACTGTTGCAGAGAGCAGATGTTGAAGACTGGGGTGCAGAAGGACTGTTAAAGAGAGCAGAGTTTGGACACTTGGGTGCAGAAGGCCTGTTACAGAGAGCAGAGGTTGGAGACTGCAGTACAGAAGGACTGTTACAGAGAGCAAATGTTGTAGACTGTGGTGCAGAAAGACTGTTGCAGACAACAGCAGTTGGAGACTAGGGTGCATAAGGACAGTTGCTGAGAGAAGAGGTTGGAGACTGATGTGCAGAAAGATTGTTACAGAGAGCATAATTTGGTGACTGAGATGTGGAAAAACTGTTACAGAGAGTAGAGTTTTTAGACTTGCGTGCAGAAGGACTGATACAGAGAGCAGAGGTTGGAGACTGGAGTACAGAAGAAATTTTGCACAGTGCAGAGTTTTAAACTGGCGTGCAGAAAGACTGTTGCAGAGAGCAGAGGTTGGAGACGGGGTGCCGAAGGACTGTTACAGATAGCAGAGGTTGAAGCCTGTGGTGCAGAAGGACTGATACAGAAAGCAGAGTTTGGAGACGGGGATGAAAAAAGACCATTACAGAGATCAGAGGTTGGATACAGGTGTGCAGAAGGATCTTACAGGGAGCAGAGGTTTGAGACTGGGTGTAGAAGGAGTGTTGCAGAGAGCAGAGATTGGAGACTGGGGTGCAGAAGGACTGTTGCAGAGAGCAGAGGTTAAAGATTGTGGTGCAGAATGACTTTGACAGAGAGAAGAGTTTGGACACTGGGGTTAAGGAATATCGTTGCAGAGAGCAGAGACTGGAGAGTCGTGTGCAGAAGGACTGTTACAGAGAGCAGAGGTGGAAGACTGAGGTGAAGAAGGACTATTACAGAGAGCATATTTTGGAGACTAAGGTGCAAGGACTGATACAGAAAGCAGATGTTGGATACTGGGGTGCAGAATTATTGTTGCAGACAGAAGAGGTTGGAGACTGGGTTTCAGAAGGACTCTTTTAGAGAGCAGAATTTGGAGACTTAGGTGCAGAAGGACTGTTACAGAGAGCAGAGGTTAGAGACTGGTATGCAGAAGGACTTTTGCAGAGAACAGAGGTTGAAGACTGGGGTGCAGAAGGATCGTAGAAGAGAGCAGAATCTTCAGTTGAGGTGCAGAAGGACTAATGCATAGAGCAGATGTTGGAGACTGGGTTGCAGAAGGACCGTTGCAGAGAGCAGAGTTTTGAGAAGGGATGCAGGAGGACTGATACAGAGAGTAGATTTTGGAGATTGGTTTGCAAAAGTATCTAACAGAGAGTAGAGGTTGGATACTGAGATGCATAAAGACTGTTACAGAGAGTAGAGGTTGGATACTGAGGTGCAGATGGACAATTGCATAGAGCAGAGGTTGAAGACTGAGGTGCAGAAGGACTGTTACAGAGAGCAGAAGTTGGAGACTGAGGTGTAGAAAGACTAATACAGAAAGCAGATTTTAGAGACTTGGGTGCAGAAGGACCATTACAGAGAGCAGAGGTTGGGGACTGCGGTGCAGAACAACTGTTATAGAGAGCAGAGGTTGGAGACTGGGGTGCAGAAGGACTGTTGTAGAGAGCAGACATAGGAGACTGGGGTGCAGAAGGATTGTTGCAGAGAGCAGAGGTTGGAGACTTAGGTTCAGAAGGACTGTTACAGAGAGCAGAGGTTGGCGACTGAGGTGCAGAAGGACCGTTGAAGATAGCAGAGGTTGTAGACTGGGGTGCAGAAGGATCTTACAGAGAGCAGATGGTGGAGACTTAAGTGCAGAAGAACTGTTGTAGAGAGCAGACGTAGGAGACTGGGGTGCAGAAGGATTGTTGCAGAGAGCAGAGTTTGGAGACTGGGGTGCATGACTGGTAAGAAAGCAGAGGTTGGAGACTGGGGTGCTAAAGGACCATTACAGAGAGCTGAGATTGGAGACTGGGGTGCAAAAAGACTTTTACAAAGAACAGAGATTGAAGACTGGGGAGCGAAAGGGCTGTTGCAAAAACAGAGGTTTAATACAGGGTTGCAGAAGGACCTTTGCAGAGAGCAGAGTTTGGAGACTAAGGTGCAGAAGTATTGTTACAGAGAGCAGAGTTTGGAGACTGCAGTGCAGAAGAACTGTTACTGAGAGTAGAGTTTGGACACTGGGGTAAGAAAGCATATTACAGCGAGCAGAGGTTGGAGAGTGGGGTGAAGAAGGACCTTTGCAGAGAGCATAATTTAGAGACTGGGGTGCATTAGGATTCTTACAGAGAACATAGTTTGGATATTGAGGTGCAGAAGGACTGTTGCATAGAGCAGAAGTTGGAGATTTGGGTGCAGAAGGGCTATTACAGAGAGCAGAAGTTGGAGAATGAGGTGCAATAGGACTGTTACATAGAGCAGAGGATTGAGACAGGGGTGCAGAAGGAATGATACAGAAAGCAGAGTTTGGAGACTAGGGTACAGGAGGACCATTACAGAGAGCAGAGTTTGGAGTCTGCAGTACAGAAAGACTGTTACAGAGACCAGAGTTTGAAGACATGGGAGCAGAAGGACTGCTGCAGAGATTAGATGATTAAGACTGGGGTTCAGTAGGACTGTAGCAGAGAGCAGACGTTGGAGACTGTGGTGCAGAAGGACTGATACAGAAAGCAGTGTTTGGAGACTGGGGTACAGAAAGACTGTTACAGAGAGCAGAGTTCAGAGACGGGATTGCAGAAGGATCTTACAGAGAGCAGAGGTTGGAGACTCGGGTGCAGAAGGACTGTTGCAGAGAGCATTCGTTGGGAACTGGGATGCAGAAGGATTCTTGCGGAGAGCAGATGTTGGCAACTGGTGTGTAGAAGGACTGTTGCAGAGAGCAGAGGTTGGAAACTGAAGTGCAGAAAGACTGTTGCAGAGAAGATGTTGGATACTGGGGTGCAGAAGGACTGCTGCAGAGAGCAGAGGTTGGAGACTGTGGTGCAGAAGAACTGATACAGAAAGCAGATTTTGGAGACTGGGGTGCAGAAGGACCATTACAGAGAGCAGAGGTTAGAGACTGTGGTACAGAAGAACTGTTGTAGAGAACAAGATTAAAGACTGGGGTGCTTAGGGATTATTGCAGAGGGCAAACGTTGGAGACTGCGGTGCAGAAAGAATGTTACAGAGATCAGAGTGTGAAAACTGGGATGCAGAAGAATCTTAAAGAGCGGAATGTTTGGAGTCTCGGGTGCAGAACGATTTTTTCAGGGAGCAGACGTTGGAGACTGGGGTGCAGAAAGATCGATGCAGAGAGTAGATTATGGAGACTTTGGTATTGAAGGACTTTTCTAGAGAGCAGACGTTGGAGACTGGGGTGCAGGAGGACTGTTGCAGAGAGAAGTTGTTGAAGACTAAGGTGCAGAAAAACTGTTACAGAGAGTAGTGTTTGGAGACTGGGGTGCAGAAGGACTAATACTGAGACCAGAGTTTGGTGACTGGGGTCCAGAACAATCTTACATAGAGGAAATTTCTGATATTGTGGTTCAGAAGGATTGTTGCAGAGAGCAGTCTTTGGAGACTGGGGTGCAGAAGGATCGATGCAGAGAGTGGATTATGGAGACTGGTATATAGAAGGACTGTTCTAGAGAGCAGAGTTTGGAGACTGGGGTGAAGAAGAACTATTGCAGAGAGAAGTTGTTGAAGACTGAGGTGTAGAAAAACTCTTACAGAGATCAGTGTTTAGAGACTAAGGTGCAGAAGGACTGACGCAGTGAAGAGAGGTTGGAGACTGGGTGCAGAAGGACTGTGTAGAGTGCATTGTTTGGAGATTGGGCTGCAGAAAGACTGTTACAGAGAATAGAGGTTAGAGACTGCTGTAAAGAAGAACTGTTAAAGGAAGCAGAAGTTTGAGACAGGTGTGCAGAAGGATCTTACAGAGAGCAGAGTTTGGAGACTGGGGTGAAATAGGACTGATGCAGAGAGCAGAGTTTGGAGAATGGGGTGCAGAAGGATTGTTGCAGAGAGAAGAGGTTGGACACTGAGGTGCAGAAGGCCTGTTACAAAGAGCAGAGCTTCAGACTGGGGAGCAGATGACATGTAACACACAGCAGAGTTTGGATACTGAGTTGCCTAAGGATCTTACAGAGATCAGAGGTTGGTGACTGAGGTGCGGAAGGACTGTCAAAGAGAGCAGAGGTTGGAAACTGGGGTCCAGAAGGATCCTTTCAGAGAGCAGAGTTTTCAGAATGAGGTTTAGAAAAACTGTTGCAGAGAGCATATGTAGGGGACTGGGGTGCAGAAGAACTGTTGCAGCCAGCAGAGGTTGGAGACTTGGGTGTAGAAGGATCATTGCAGAGAACATAGGGTGCAGACTGGGGTGCTGAAGGAGTTTTACAGACTGCAGAATTTTGACACTGGGGTGCAGAAGGACTGTTTTAGAAAGCAGAGTTTGAAGACTGGTTTTTAGAAGGATCTTACAGAGAGCAGAGGTTGGCGTCTGAGGTGCAGAAGGACTGTTACAGAGAGTAGATGTTGAAGACTGAGGTGCAGAAACACCTTTGCAAAGAGAAGAGGTTGGAGACTGAGGTTCAGAAGGACTGTTTCAGAGTGCAGAAGTTGCATACTTGGGTGTAGGACTGTTGCAGAGAGCAGAGGTTGAAGTTTGGGGTTTTGAAAGACTGTTGAAGCTAGCAGACGTTAGAGACTGGAATTCAGCAGGACAGTTACAGAGCACAGGTTGGAAATTGAGTGCAGAACGACTGATAGTGAAAGCAGAGATTGGAGAGTGGGGTGCAGAAGGACCGTTACAGAGAGAAGAGTTTGGAAACTGCAGTACAAAATACTGTTACAGAGAGCATAGTTTCGAGACTGGGGTGGAGAAGGACTTTTGTAGAGAGCAGATGTTGGAGACTGGGGTGCATAAGTACTTTTGCAGAGAGCAGAGGTTGGAGACTGGGTGCAGTACGACAATTGCAGAGTGCAGAGGTTGCAGACTGTGGTGGAGAAGGACTGTTACAGAGCAGAGTTTGGAGGCTGTGTTGCAGAAGGTCTGATACAGAAAGCAGAGTTTGGAAACTCAGGTGCAGAAGGACCCTTAAAAGAAACAGAGGTTGGATACTGGGGAACAGATAGACTGTTACAGAGCAGTGTTTGGAGACTGGGGTGCAGAAGAAGTGTTGTAGAGAACAGAGGTTGAAGACTGGGGTGCAGAAGGATCGTTACAATGACCAGAGGTTGGAGACTGAGGTGCAGGAGGACTGATACAGAAAGCAGAGGTTGGAAACTCGGGTGCAGAAAGACCCTTAAAGAAAACAGAGGTTGGATACTGTGGAACAGATAGACTGTTACAGAGAGCAGTGTTTGGAGACTGGGGTGCAGAAGAAGTGTTATAGAGAACAGAGGTTGAAGACTGGGGTGCAGAAGGACCGTTGCAGAGAGCAGAGTTTGGAGACTGTGGTGAAAAAAGACTGATAAAGAAAGCAGAGGTTGGAGACTCTGGTGCCAAAAGATCCTTACAGAGAGCAGAGGTTGGAGACTGAGGTGCAGAAGGACTGTTGCAGAGAGCAAAGTTTGCAGACTAAGTTGCAGAAGGACTGTTACAGCGGGCAGATTTTCGAGACTGTGGTGGAAAACAACTGATATAGAAAGCAGAGGTTGGATACTGGGGTGCATAAGGACCCTTAGAGAGAGCAGAGGTTGGAGACTGGGGTGCAGAAGAACTGTTGAAGAGAACAGAGTTTGAAGACTGGGGTGCATAAGGATCATTGCGGCGAGCAGAGTATTGAGACTAGGGTGTAGAAAAACTGTTGCAGAGAGCAGAAGTTGTAGACTGGGGTGTAGAAGGACTGTTGCAGAGAGCAGATGTTGGAGACTTGGGTTCTGAAGGACTGTTGCAGAGACCAGAGATTGGAGACTGGGGTGCAGAAGGACTGTTACAGGGAGCAGACTTTGGAGACTGGGGTGCAGAAGGATTTTTGCAGAGAGCAGATTTTGGAGACTGGGATGCAGAAGGATCGTTATAGAGAGCAGAGATTGGAGACTATGGTGCAGAAGGACTTTTACAGAAAGCACAGGTTGAATACTGGGGTGCAGTAGGACTTTTACAGAGAGCACAGGTTGGAGACTCATGTGCAGGAAATCTATTGCACAGAGCAAATTTTGTAGACTGGGTTGCTGAAGGAGTGTTGTAGAGAGCAAAGATTGGAGATTGAAATGCAGAAGAACCCTTACAGAGAGCAGAGTTTCGAGACTGCTTTTCAGAAGTACTTTTACAGAGAGCAGAGGTTGGATACAGAAGGATCTTACAGACAGCATAGGTTTGACACTGGGGTGCAGGAGGACTGGTGCATAAAGCAGAGGTTAGAGACTGGGGTGCAAAAGAATAGTTGAAGAGAGAAGAGTTTTGAGACTGGGGTCAAAAGGCCTGTTAGAGGTTGGAGATTGGGGTGCAGAAGGCCTGTTACAGAGAGCAGTGCTTGGAGACTGGGGTGCAGAAAGATAGTTACAGAGAGCAGAGTTTAAAAAGTGGGTTGCAAAAGAATATTACAGAGACAAAAGTTTGGAGACTGAGGTACATAATGACTGTTACACAGAGAAGAGGTTTGAGACTGAGATGCAGAAGGATCATTCCAGAGAGAAGAGTTTTCAGACTGAGTTGCAGAAGTACTGTTACTGAGAGCAGATGTTGGAGACTAGAGTGGAGAAGGACTGCTGAGGAAAGTAGAGGTTGGAGACTGAGGTTCAGAAGGACTGTTACAGAGAGCAGAGGTTGGAGACTGGGTTTCAGAAGGATCTTACAGAGAGCAGAGTTTAGACAATGAAGTGCAGATGGGCTGTTGCAGAGAGCTGAGTTTGGAGATTAGGGCACAGAAGGACTGTTGCAGAGAGCAGAAATTGTAGTCTGAGTAGCAGAAGGACTATTACAGAAAGCAGAGTTTAAAGACAAGGGTGCAGAAGGACTGATAGAGAAAGCATAGTTTGGAGACTGGGGTCCAGAAGGACCATTACAGAGAGAAGAAGTTGGAGACTGTAGTACAGAAGGACTGTAACAGAGAGCAGAGGTTGGAGACTGGGGTGCCAAAGGACTGTTGCAGAGAGGAGACGTTGGAGACTGAGGTGCAGAAGGACTATTACAGAGTTCAGAGGTTGGAGACCTGAGTGCAAAAAAGGTGATAGAGAAAGCAGAGGTTGAAGAGTGGGGTGCAGAAGGACCGTAACAGAGAGAAGAGTTTGGAATCTGCAGTTAAGAAGGACTGTTACAGAGAGCATATGATGGAGACTGCGGTGGAGAAGGACTGGTGCAGAGACCATATGTTGGAGACTAAGGTTCAGAAGGACTGTTGCAAAGAGCAGAGGTTTAGGACTGGTGTGCAGAAGAACTATTGAAGAGAGCAGAGGTTGAAGAGTGAGGTGCAGAAGGAATGTTACAGAGAGCAGAGTTTAAAGACTGGAGTGTAGAAGGTTCATTTCAGAGCACAGAATTTTCAGACTGAGGTGCAGAAGGACTGTTGCAGAGAGCAGTTGTTGGAGACTTGGGTGCAGAAGGACATTGGAGACTGGGGTGAAAAAGGATTGTTGTAGAGAGCAGAGGTTTGAGACTGGGGTGCAGAAGGACGTGTACAGAGAACAGAAGTTGGAGACTGGGGTGCAGAATGCTTGTTACAGAGAGAAAGGTTTGGAGAAAGGGTGCAGAAGGACTGTTACAGAGGGAAGAGTTTGGAGACTGGTTGCCTAAAGATCTTACACAGAGCAGAGGTTGGAGACTGAGGTGCAGAACGACTGTTACAGAGAGTAGAGCTTGGAGACTGAGGTGCAGAAAGATTGTTACAGAGAGCAGATTTTGGAGACTGGGGTTCAGAAGGAATGTTGCAAATATCAGAGGTTGGAGACTGTGGTTTAAAAGGACTGTTTGAGGGAACATAATTTAGAGACTTAGGTGCAGAAGAAATTTTGCAGAGAGCAAAGTTTGAAGACTGAGATGCAGAAGGACTGTTACAGAGATCACTGGTTGGAGACTGGGGTGCAGAAAGACTGATAGAAAAAGAAGAGGTTGGCGACTGTGGTGAAGAAGCAAAATTACAGAGAGCAGACTTTAAAGACCGCAGTACAGGAGGCCTGTTACAGAGAGCAGAGGATGGAGACTGGGGTTGAGAAGGTCTATTTCAGAGTGCAGATATTGGAGACTGGGGTGCAGAAGAACTGTTGCAGAGAGAAGAAGTTAGAGACTGGGGTGCAGAAGAACTGTCGCAGAGAGCAGAGTTTGGAGACTGAGGTGCAGAGGGAATGTTACAGAGAGCAGAGTTTGGAGACTGGGGTGTAGAACTACTGATACAGAGAGCAGACATTGGAGACTGTTGTGCGGAAGGACCTTTAAAGAGAACAGAGTTTGGAGACTGCAGTACACAAGGACTGTTACAGTGAGCATATGTTGGAGACTAGGGTACAGAAGGACTGTTTCAGAGAGAAGATGTTGGAAACTGTGGTTCAGAAGGAATGTTGCAGAGAACAGAGGTTAGAGAATTGGGTGTAGAAGGACTTTTGCAGAGAGCACATGTTGGAGATTGAGGTGCAGAAGGATTGTTACAGAGAGCAGAGTTTGGAGACTAGGGTGCAGACGAATCTTACAGAGAGCAGAGGTTGGAGACAGGGGTGCAGAAGTACTGTTGCAGAGAGCAGAGTTTGGAGACTGAGGTGCATAAAGACTGTTACAGAGAAGAGGTTGGAGATGGGGAGAAGAAGGACTGTTACTGAGAACAGAGGTTGGAGACTCATGTGCAGCAGTACCGTTGCAGAAAGCAGAGGTTGGAGACTGGGGTAGAGATGGAATGTTACTGGGAGCAGAGTTTTGAAACTGTGGTGGAGAAAGATATTTCATAGAGCAGAGTTTGGAGACAGGGGTGCAGAAGGACTGTTGCATAGAGCAGATGTTGGAGACTGGGGTTTAGAAGGATCATTGCATAGAGCAGAGTTTGGAGACTGGGGTGCAGAAGGTTTGTTGCAGAGAGCAGACGTTGCAGGCTGTAGTGAAGAAGGATCGTTGCAGACAGAAAAAGGTTAGAGACTGGGGAACAGAAGGACTGTTACAGAGAGTAGAGTTTGGATACTGAGGTGCAGATGAATCGTTGCTTAGAGCAGAGATTGGAGACTGAGGTGCAAAAATACTGTTACAGAGAGTAGAGGTTGGAGATTGGCGTGCAAAAGGCCTGTTACAGAGAGCAGAGTTCAGAGACTAGGGTGCAGAAGAACTGTTACAGAGAGCAGAGATTTTAGACAAGGTTGCACAAGGATCTTACAGAGAGCAGAGGTTGTAGACCAAGGTGCATCAGGACTGTTACAGAGAGCAGATGTTGGTGACTAGGGTGCAGAAAGATTGTTGCAGAGAACAGAGTTTTCAGACTGAGGTGCAGAAGGACTTTTGCAGAGAGCACATGTTGGAGACTGGGGTGTAGAAGGACTATTGCAGAGAGCAGAGGTTGGAGACTGGAGTGCAGAAGGACTGTTGCAGAGAGCAAAGTTGGAGACTGAGGTGCAGAAAGACTGTTACAGAGAGCAGAGTTTGGAGACTGGGGTGCTGAAGAATTGGTAAAGAGAGCAGAGGTTGAAGACTGGGGTGCAGAAGTATCGTTATAGAGAACAGAGGTCGGAGACTGTGGTGCAGAAGGCCTGTTACGAAGAGCAGAGTTTGGAGAAGGGGTGCACAAGTACTTTTACAGAGAGTAGAGCCCGAGGTGCAGATGGACCATTGCAGAGAGCAGAGGTTGAAGACTGAGGTGCACAAGGATTGTTACAGAGAGCAGACGTTGGAGACTTGGTCTCAGAGGGACTGCTGCAGAGAGCAGAGGGTGGACATGTGGTGCAGCAGGACTGTTGCGGAGAGCAAAGGTTTGACATTTGGGTGACGAAGGACTGTTGCAATGAGTACATGTTGAAGACTGTGTTGCAGAAGGACTTTTGCAGAGAGCAGATGTTGGAGACTGGGTTGCAGAAGGACTGTTGCAGAGAGCAGAGTTTGTAAACTGAGATGCAGAAGTACTGTTACAGAGAGAAGAGGTTGGAGACTGGGGTGCAGATGGACTGATACGGAAAGCAGAGTTTTGAGACTCGGGTGCAGAAGAACTGTTGCAGAGAGCAGAGGTTGGAGAATGGGGTGCAGAAGACCTGTAAGAGAGAAGAGGTTGGAGACTTCTGTGCAGAAGGATTGTTACAGATAGCACAGTTTGGAGACTGTGGAGCAGAAGGATGTTACAGAGAGCAGAGCTTAGAGAATATGGTACAGAAGGACTGTTACAGCACCGTTGTTGAGAGCAGAGTTTTGAGACTGAGGTGCATCACGATTGTTACAGAGAGCATAGGTTGGAGCCTGGGATGCAGAAGGACTGTTGAAGATAGCAGAGTTTGGAGACTGCAGTGTAGAAGGATTGTTCCAGATAAAGAGGATTGAGAATTTGGTGCAGAAGGACTGATACAGAAAGCAGAGGTTGAAGGCTGGGGAGCAGAAGAACCCATACAGAGTGCAGATTTTGGAGACTGCACTACAGGAGGACTGTTACAGAGAGCAGAGTTTGGAGACTGGTGTGGAGAAGGACTGTTTCAGAGTGCAGACCTTGGATACTGGGGTGCTGACAAACTGTTGCAGAGAGCAAAGGTTGGAGACTTGGGTGCAGAAGAACTGTTGCAGACAGCAGAGGATGGAGACTGAGGTGCAGAAGGAATGTTGCAGGGAGCAGAGGTTGGAAACTGTGGTGCAGAAAAAATGATACAGAAAGGAGAGGTTGAAGACTGGGGTGCAGAACGACCATTACAGAGCGCAGAGGTTGGAAAAGGAGGTACAGAAGGACTGTTAAAGAGAGCAGAGTTTGGAGACTGGGTGCAGATGGACTGTTACAGAGAGCAGAGGTTAAAGACTGGGGAGCAGAAGGACTGTTACAGAGAGCAGATTTGGGAGTCTGGGGAGGATAAGAAATGTTACAGAGAGCAGATTTGGAAACTTGGGTGCAGAAGGATCTTACAGAGATCAGAGGTTGTAGGCTGAGGTTCAGAAGCACTGTTACAGAGAGTAGATTTTGGAGACTGAGGTGCAGTAGGACTGTTAGAAAAAGCAGAGTTGGGAGACTGGGGTGCACAAGGATCATTGCAGAGAGCAGAGTTTTCAGACTTAGGTTCAGAAGGACTGTTGCTGAGAGCAGATGTTGGAGACTGGGGTACAGGAGGACTTTTGCAGAGAGCAGAGGTTGGAGACTGGGGTGCAAAAGGATCGTTGAAGACAGCAGAGGTTGGAGACTGGTGTGAAGAAGGATTGTTACAGAGATCAGAGTTTTGAGACTGGGGTGCAGAAGAACCATTACAGAGAGAAGAGGTTGGAGACTGCGGGAGAGAAGGACTCTTACAGAGAGCAGAGTTTGGAGACTGTGGAGCAGAAGGACTGTTTCACAGAGCAGAGGTTGGAGACTGGGGAGCAGAAGGAATATTACAGAAAGCAGAGTTTGGAAACTGGGGTGCAGAAGGATCTTACAGAAAGAAGAGGTTGGAGACTAAGGTGCCAAAAGACTGTTACATAAAGCAGAGTTTGAAGACTGGGGTGCAAAATGATCCTTGCAGAGAGCAGAGTTGCCAGACAGAGGTGCAGTAAAACTGTTGCAGGGAGCAGATGTTTGAGACTGGGGAGCAGAAGGACTTTTGCAGAGAGCAGAGGTTGGAAACTGGGGTGGTTAGGTACTGTAAACTCAGTCACAGAAATATGGCCTTCATAGTGACCCACTTTCTAGCTATATGGCTGAGCCTGGTTCTTATTCCTCCCGACGTTAGACATTTCGGCCTGTTCCTTTTCATAGCTGCAAAGGTTTTTCGTTGAGTGTCCTAATGTAACAGTTTCTGTTACTCTTGCCCCTGAAGACTACAGCTTTTGTTCTATGCAAAAAATCAAGAAATGGGTCTGGGAGGAGTTTTGGCTGCTGTTGCTGCTCTTTGTCCCTCCACCTATCCAAGAAATGATACCGTTAAAGACACTTTCTTAGAATACTTCTCTATCTTCCTGGGAGAATATTGTGGAATCCATGGAGAAAAAGAAAAAATACAAACATCTTATGTCGATAGCCCTCTGGGTCTTTATGCTCTTAAACCAGTCTATACTTAGTCTTTAGCAATCCATTAACTATTTTTTATTTGAGTTTCTTTTATAAATAAACTCCTACGTATCTAGTGGGTTCTCCCATATTTAAAAAATGCCTGGATTATTTTGGTTCCTTATCTCTCCCCAGACTTCAGTTAGTTGTTTGCCTTATAATCTTAATCCCTAATAAAGTCAAGGAAAGTCATTAATTTGCATTTTCTTCTCCTCTTTTTGGTTATTATAATGATGAAAACAACATGATTTTTAGCTATTTCGATAGATACTCAAGGTGAAATTTGAAGTCTATACACTTACTTTTCAAAAATATTTAGTAATTTCTAATTTAGTTAAATATGTAGTTATTCTATTCTAAACAATCTCATTCCTAGCATATTTCCAAGAAAATTAATGCACAATTCACAAAAATTATTGTGTTAAAATTCAAAATAACTCAAACAAATATTATGCCTTCAGCAGAAGGACAGAAGACAATTCATGGTTTATCATGCAGTGGAATAATTCAGTTACTTTAGAAACACAAATACTGGAACATTAATAACATTGACAAATCTAAAAAAAAATTTCTGGAGAAAAGAAGCCAGATACAAAATATATACTGTATGTTTCCTTTAAATAAAGTTCAAAAATTAGCAAAACAGCTCTAATGGTCAAGTAATAATTGTGGTCTTTTTTTTTTTTTTTGAAGCTCAGGGGTGATATCAGTTGAAGCATGAAGGAATTTTCTAAAGTGATGGAAACGTTTTATATCCTGATTTTTGGTAGTTCATATATATGTAAAATATTATAAACCTGTACGCTTTAGGTCAGTGCATTCTTTGAGTACAAATTATAGTTCAATTTTTAAAAATAGCCTTATTTTAAAAATAAGTAATTAATGGGGAAGAGTGGTACCTGCCTGTAATCCCAGGTACTTGGGAGTCTAAGGCAGGAGGATCATAAATTTGAAACTCTGCAAGGCCCCCCGCCCCAAATAATTGAAAGGCCGGAGATATAGCTTCATGGTAGAGTGCCACTGGGTTCAATCCCCAGTACTGCAGTAAGTAAGTAAGTAAGTAAGTAAGTAAGTAAGTAAGTTAATTGATAAATAGAAGTGAAAGCATTTTTCAGGATGATTTTTTACTCAGGATTGTTTGGAACCACATCTAAATATTTTTTTAGGTCTCTAAGAGTTTAAGTATTTTCTCCCATTTTTTGCATTTCTCTACTTGTTTTTTACCACAGTGATAGTCCAGGACATATCACATTTTACAAGTGACATCAGTTGTTTCCTGATCACGATCTGTTTGAAGCAGTGAATGTGATTGGTGGGTGCATTCGGTCTGTATCACAGATACAAAGCCTTGCTCACCATGATGGATGGGTGTGTGCATGTGTGTGTGTTTGTGTGTGTGTGTGTGTGTGTGTGTGTGTGTGTGTGTGTGTGGGTGTGTGTGTGTTATTGGTTGTGGGATTGGTCTTGATGAGAACACTGTCTTATAGTTAGTGGGATGGCAAGTTGGCATCTCAGGCAACATTGATGGCAGAAATCTCAAAGAATATAGCAGGAACCTGCCATCTAAGGCTCAGCAAGCTCAGAACACTTGGTTATCCTAATTGCTATAAATGGAAAGATCCTCAATATTGAGCTTCTCTGAGAGCTGCATCACACTGGGGCGCGAGGAGGGAGCACATTTTTATAGAGATGTACCCTGTTTCTATGGATACTCCAGCTAGGATTCAAGGGGCTAGTGGGATAGTATCAGTGGATGATGCCAAGCCCTGGGTCATTCTGAGGAGCCTGCTACTTCAGGAGAGGTGGCAGGGTATCAGCCTATGGGGCCAGGACTAGGCTCTGTGAAGCTGTGTCAGGCCTGATTTCTAAGCAAGGTACTTGGCAATAGAAACCTCAGAAAACGTCCCACCACCCACCATGCCATGGGCCACCAGAGAGCCCAGGTGTGTCTCTGGAAGCCAGGCTTGGGTATGAGCATGGACATCAATGATTGCAGAGTATCAACAATTGGGGACCATAAATCTCTTTCAGGTGAGTGCAGACTGAAAACAGGGACATCTGGAGAGAGATAGACTGGGTTTTAAAAAATCATCAGATCTCTAGGTCTAGAACACGCAGATAGACCCACTCATGGAATTGTGCATGTGAGTCCAAGGAGCAGGGGTCGATAACTGTGAAACCTGGTTCCCCAGGTTTTAGACACACCTGTTTAGTTCGAAAGAGTGATCTGAGTGCTAAAACAAGATCAAAATGAAGTGGTCTGTATCTGAAGATGTGCTGTGTTGAAGGTGGGAGAAAATCTCTGAAGCTCTCATGGAGAAGGATATGGAGAACTTTAAAGTCCTAGTTGAAGAGGACACGGTAAAGACAACAAATCAGTTTGGTCAGGCTGGCTAGCTGGTGGGATTACTCAGGAAAACAGAAATATGTGAAGAATAGCATATGTAGAGGAGGCTTTAGTGGATTTTATTTGAGTAATGTTGAATGTGAGTTATCTGTTTGATAATCACGTGGAAATGCCCTTCATAGACAGCCTAGAACTGCAGGTGTGGATTTGGGAGTCATTGTCTTGAAGGCAACTGTTACAGCAAAGGGTGAATATGAAATCCCCCAGGAGAATAGAGAAATAGAGAAGGAAATAGAGAAAGTAGGGATTCTTGTGATACTTGGTGTTCACGAAAATTGTAGTAAAAGTTTATCCAGAAATGACTAAAAACACCACACTATCTAGTTCAGTTGTAGGTATCACATTCTCTAAATAATTTCCATAAACAAGAGGTTATCTTATTAGCTGCCGAAGTCTGGCTTGGCACAAATCAGGAGCCACTTGTCAAAAAGAAACTAACTTTATTTTTAGAACTACAAACGCCAAACAAAACAGCTCCAGGGAAAAACCCTCAGAGCCCAACTGCCACCACCGGCTTCCACATGCCTCTCTCCCCCACACCAGCCTCTCAACCTCCCACAATCCTCCTCTCTTGAGGCCGATTGGCTGGGTTGCGTGGGCAGAGCCAAAGAAGTCACCCAATGAGCAGCTCCGTGGAGGAGCCAATCAGCTAGATGTTGCTGGGGCCGCTGTGAGCCAATCATCAGCTGGCAGTCTGAAGGGCAGGGAAACAGCCCAATGAACATCACCGCAGAGGAGCCAATCAGCTAGATGTTGCTGGGGCAGTCTGAAGCTTGCTGGCAGCTGGAAGTTTGCTGGGGCCCCTTTGGCTGTGGCTCTCAACATCTCCCCCTCTCTGTTTAAACAACAAGCATGTGGCTTATGGACCGTGCCTGCCTTAGGTTGTCCAATACATATGGTCCTTACCCGTCTTCGGATGAGCTGACCTCAGGGCGTCAGCCTCCTGTCTTAGGTTGGTACCATTGTAATTGGATCTTACCCGTCATTGACTACCGGTCCAGTATACAGCCACACCTGTGGAGAGGTCTCAGCGGGGTTAGGTTAGGGGGGGTGAGGTTCTTTGCCTCACCTCTGTTGACCCCCAAATTTTAGCTGAATGATCATGACAAGCAGAAGGGAGGAAGATATACCAAGTCAATTGACGGCTTCTTTTGGGAAAATTGTACCACCGATGATATCATCAGCAAAAATACCCCAACACTACCACAAGTCGCTGCACCAACAGATAGTTCACAATGCATACAAGTGACACATAGTTCTGTAAGCAGTTCAGTGCAAGTTCTGTAAGCAGTTCAGTGATGGCTATTGCAGAAACTGTAGATTAGTTTTATCTTTGTCTTCACCGGCACAGGGATGAAGATAGGAATTCTGGCAATAATAACTAAAGAAAAAATTAGGTAACATTCCAGAAGACACTAAAAGAAAACAATTTTCTTAACAATTTATATTATCTTCATCTGAAGATAGAAATTCTGGCAATAATGGCTAAAGAAAAAATTAGGTAACATTCCAGAAGGCACTAAAAGAAAACAATTTTCTTAACAATTTACATCATAGTGAAGAGAATTATTAAATATAATGAAAACGAAAGGTGAGAGTAAATAAACAGATCTGTTAACCTCCTTTTTTGTTTACATATTAAAACAATTCTTAACAGTTATTTACCCAATTTAAATTAAATCATTTAAATCACGTGAATAAAAAAAATATTTGGATCCATCTTTTCATGAGCGCTCATCATATATGATATATGGAAATACGTACATTGGACATACGTACATTCAAACATATAACACAAAACACAAGTGTGCACACATAATATAATACATACAACACATAACATAATAGTAAAGGCCTTATAACTTTTTACAGGTAAAATCTCTATTGCAATGTTTAAAAACTCTATAGTCAAAAAAAATAGAACTGATCAGCAAAACATTAACCTAGGTCTGTATGAGCTCAAAAAAATAAAATAGAACTTCATGATATGGGAAAGGGCAATAATAAAATAGATATTGAAAAAAGCATCCTGGTTCTGTTGCTGAGGAAAAAGTACATTGGAGTGTGGAGAGCAGGACTGACCCTGGTGGCCACTATTATGAGCATGTTTCCCAGGACTGTGATAAGGTAAATGACCAGTAAGAGCAGGAAGAACCAGCCCTGTAGGTTGGAGTGGTTGGGAAATCTCAAAAAGATGAATTCAGTGACAAATGATTGATTGCTAATTTCCAATGTTGTCATAGCTACAAAACAGACAAAAAGAGTCCATGATGAAAATGGACTGAGAGCACCCCAAACAGGCTTGTTAATCTGCAGCAACATGGCAAATAATATCGAATGAAAAGCAGCCTGGAGACTGATAACGTGTGGGACTGGTCTCAGGGAATCAGACCCATGGAGCCGCACACATTTGCAGGGGTGATTGTGGGTGGGAGTAACCAAAGAATTGCTAGAAGCCAACAGAAAGACATTCGACCTCTTAATGGTGTGAAGTCATTTCTCACTGTCTCAGTAACCTCTGTCTCTTGTTGTCCTTTTATGTAAACATAGGATTTTTGGAGAAGTTCATTTTAATTGCAAATATTAAGAAAAAAATTTACAAAGCAGAGTCATCATCTACAGAAGCAGTCAGTGTTGCCCTCAGTGTTTTCCAATGTAGAGTTTTTCTCATTTTACATCCAACTTGATCTCTGTGTTCAGAAAGGCAGAAGTTAACTATTCCTGTACAATGCTGAAATTATCAGGGCCAGAGCAAAATAGAGGAAAGAAGTTGATGATGTTGGGTTGGACTGGCTATCTTAAGTATACAGGGAAGATCAGTGGAGTAGAAGGAGAATGAGAGGGTGGAGAGGTTTGTGAAGGGAGGGAATTTGAAAGGTATTTACACAGATCATGTTATGTGCACATGGAAGTCTACCACAGGGGACTGCACCTGTATGTATATTTAGAAAGCACCAGTCAGAAATTAACAGATAAATGACCCAAAGAAAGATCAGTAGAGAAAGGAGAATGGGGGCGGGAAGGGGAGGGAGATGGGGGGGTGGGGATTGAATGGAGTAAATCAGATTCCATGCACGTAGGATCTTCTCCAAGTCAACCCAACTTCTATGTATAACTATTATGCACTAATAATAAATTTAAGAAGATGATATGATCCTATCAGCAAAGAGTGAGATTTGAATTCTTCTTGACCTATTTGTATACCTTTAATTTCTTTCTTTTGTCCAATGGCTCTGGCAATTTCAAGGATGAAGTTGAATAGAAGTGGTGAAAGAGGGGCCACCCTGTCTTCTTCCAGTTTTTTTTTGTTTATTTATTTATTTTTTTAATTGTTGGTCGTTCAAAACCTTACACAATTCTTAATACATCATATTTCACAGTTTGATTCAAGCGGGTTATGAACTCCCAACTTTACCCTGTATACAGATTGCTGTATCACATCAGTTACCCTTCCATTGATTGACATATTGCCTTTCTAGTGTCTGATGTATTCTGCTGTCAGTCCTATTTTCTACTATCTCCCCTCTCCTCCCCTCCCCTCCCCTCCCCTCCCCTTTTCTCTCTCTACCCCTTCTACTTTAAATCAATTTTTCCATTTGTATTATCTTGTCTTACCCCTCCATTACATAGTTCTTGATATATCATATTTCACATTTTGATTCAAGTGGGTTATGCACTCCCATTTTACCCCTTATACAGCTTGCAGAATCACATCAGTTTCTCTTCCATTGCTTTACATATTGCCATCCTAGTGTCTGTTTTATTCTGCTGCCTAACCTATCCTCTACTATCCCCCCTCCCCTCCCCTCCCCTCCACTCTTTTCTCTCTACCCCCCCTACTGTAATTCATTCCTCCCCCTTGTATTATTTTTCCCTTTCCCCTCACTTCCTCTTGTATGTAATTTTGTATAACCCTGAGGGTCTTGTTCCATTTCCATGCAATTTCCCTTCTCTCTCCCTTTTCCTCCCACCTCTCAACCCTGTTTAATGATGGTCTTCTTCTCATGCTCTTCTTCCCTAGTCTGTTCTTAATTACTCTCCTTATATCAAAGAAGACATTTGGCATTTGTTTTTTAGGGCTTGGCTAGCTTCGCTTAGCATAATCTGCTCTAATGCAATCCATTTCCCTCCAAATTCTATGATTTTGTCATTTCTTAATGCAGAGTAATACTCCATTGAGTATAAATGCCACATTTTTTTATCCATTCGTCTATTGAAGGGCATCTAGGTTGGTTCCACAGTCTTCCTATTGTGAATTGTGCTGCTATGAACATCGATGTAGCAGTGTCTCTGTAGCATGCTTTTTTTAGGTCTTTAGGGAATAGACCGAGAAGGAGGATAGCTGGGTCAAATGGTGGTTCCATTCCCAGCTTTTCCAAGAAATCTCCATACTGCTTTCCAAATTGACTGCACCAATTTGCAGTCCCACCAACAATGTGCAAGTGTACACTTTTCCCCACATCGTCGCCAGCACTTATTGTTGTTTGACTTCGTAATGGCTGCCAAACTTACTAAAGTGAGATGGTATCTTAGGGTGGTTTTGATTTGCATTTCTCTGACTGCTAGAGATGGTTAGCATTTTTTCATGTACTTGTTGATTGATTGCATGTCCTCCTCTGAGAAGTGTCTGTTCAAGTTTTTGGCCCATTTGTTGATGGGATTATTTGTTATCTTATTGTTTTAAATTTTTTGAGTTCTTTATATACTCTGGATATTAGGGCTCTATCTGAAGTGTGAGGAGTAAAGATTTGTTCCCATGATGTAGGCTCCCTATTTAACTCTCTTATTGTTTCTTTTGCTGAGAAAAAACTTTTTAGTTTGAGTAAGTCCCATTTGTTGATTCTAGATGTTAACTCTTGTGCTATGGGTGTCCTATTGAGGAATTTGGAGCCCGACCCCACAGCATGTAGGTCTCTGATTTGATATCAAGCTCCTTGATCCATTTTGAGTTAACTTTTGTGCATGGCGAGAGAAAGGGATTCAATTTCATTTCGTTGCATATGGATTTCCAATTTTCCCAGCACCATTTGTTGAAGATGCTATCCTTCCTCCATTGCATGCTTTTAGCCCCTTTATCAAATATAAGAAAGTTGTAGTTTTGTGGGTTGGTTTCTGTGTCCTCTATTCTGTACCATTGGTCCACCCGCCTGTTTTGGTACCAGTACCATGCTGTTTTTGTTACTATTGCTCTGTAGTATAGTTTGAAATCTGGAATCGCTATACCACCTGATTCATACTTCCTGCTTAGTATTGTTTTTGCTATTCTGGGTCTTTTATTCTTCCATATGAATTTCATGATTGCTTTCTCTATTTCTACAAAAAATGCCATTGAGATTTTGATTGGCATTGCATTAAACCTATAGAGAACTTTTGGTAATATCGCCATTTTGATGATGTTAGTTCTGCCTATCCATGTACAGGGTATATTTTTCCATCTTCTAAGGTCTTCTTCAATTTCTCTCTTTAGGGTTCTGTAGTTTTCATTGTAAAGTCTTTCACCTCTTTTGTTAGGTTGATTCCCAAGTATTTTATTCTTTTTGAGGATATTGTGAACGAAGTGGTTGTCCTCGTGTCCATTTCAGAGGATTGGTCGCTGATATACAGGAATGCCATTGATTTATGAGTGTTGATTTTATAACCTGCCACTTTGCTGAATTCGTTTATTAGCTCTAACAGTTTCTTTGTAGACCCTATTGGGTCTGCTATGTATAGAATTATGTCATCTGCAAATAGTGATAATTTAAGTTCTTCTTTTCCTATTTTTATGCCTTTATTTCTTTTGTCTGTTTAATTGCTCTGGCCAGTGTTTCGAGAACTATGTTGAACAGAAGTGGTGAGAGAGGGCATCCCTGTCTTGTTCCAGATTTTACAGGGAATGCCTTCAATTTTTCTCCATTCAGAATGATGCTAGCCTGAGGCTTAGCATAAATTGCTTTTACAATGTTGAGGTATGTTCCTGTTATCCCTAGTTTTTCGAGAGTTTTGAACATAAACGGATGCTGTACTTTGTCGAATGCTTTTTCCGCATCTATCGAGATAATCATATGGTTGTTATTTTTAAGTTTATTGATGTGGTGAATAACATTTATTGATTTCCATTTATTGAAGCAGCCTTGCATACCAGGGATGAATCCTACTTGATCATGGTGCACTATTATTTTGATATGTTTTTGTATCCGATTTGCCAGAATTTTATTGAGGATTTTTGCGTCTAGGTTCATTAGAGATATTGGTCTGTAATTTTCTTTCCTTGAAGTGTCTTTGTCTGGTTTCGGAATCAGGGTGATATTGGCCTCGTAGAATAAATTTGGAAGTTCTCACATTTTTTCTATTTCCTGAAATAGCTTGAAAAGTATTGGTATTAGTTCCTCTTTAAAGGTTTTGTAAAACTCTGCTGTATACCCATCCGGTCCTGGGCTTATCTTAGATGGTAATCTTTTGATGGTTTCTTCTATTTCCTCAATTGATATTGGTCTGTTTAGGTTGTCTATATTCTCCTGACTCAATCTGGGCAGATTATATGACTTAAGAAATTTATCGATGCCTTCACTATCTTCTATTTTATTGGAGTATAAGGATTCAAAATAATTTCTGATTATCTTCTGTATTTCTGAAGTGTCTGTCGTGATCTTGCCTTTTTCATCCCTTATGCTAGTAATTTGAGTTCTCTCTCTTTTTCTCTTCACTAGCATGGCTAAGGGTCTGTCAATTTTATTTATCTTTTCAAAGAACCAACTTTTCGTTTTGTCAATTTTTTCAATTGTTTCTTTTGTTTCGATTTCATTAATTTCAGCTCTGATTTTAATTATTTCTTGCCTTCTACTTCTTTTGCTGTTGTTTTGCTCATCTTTTTCTAGGATTTTGAGATGAAGTATGAGATCATTTATTTGTTGGTTTTTTCTTTTTTTAAGGAATGAACCCCAAGCAATGAATTTTCCTCTTAGAACTGCTTTCAATGTGTCCCATAGATTCTGATATGTTGTGTCTGTGTTTTCATTAAACTCTAAGAATTTTTTAATTTCCTCCTTGATGTCTTCTAAAACCCATTGATCATTCAGTAACCTATTGTTCATTCTCCAAGTGATGCATGATTTTTCCTTGCTTCTTTTATCGTTGATTTTTAGTTTCATTCCATTATGATCAGATAAGATGCATGGTATTATCTCCGCTCCTTTATATTGTCTAAGAGTTGCCCTGTGACATAATATATGATCTATTTTTGAGAAGGATCCATGTGCTGCTGAGAAAAAAGTGTAGCTGCTTGATGTTGGGTTGTATATTCTATATATGTCAATTAAGTCTAGGTTGTTAATTGTGTTATTGAGTTCTATAGTTTCATTATTCAACTTTTGTTTGAAAGATCTGTCCAGTGGTGAGAGAGGTGTGTTGAAGTCTCCCGTGATTATTGTATGGTGGTCTATTAGACTCTTGAACTTGAGAAGAGTTTGCTGATGAACACAGCAGCACCATAGTTTGGGGCATATATATTTATGATTGTTATGTCTTGTTGGTGTATGGTTCCCTTGAGCAGTATGTAGTGTCCTTCTTTATCCCTTTTGATTAACTTTGGTTTGAAATCTATTTTATTTGATATGAGTATGGACACTCCTGCTTGTTTCCGCAGTCCCATATGAGTGATATGATTTTTCCCAACCCTTCACCTTCAGTCTATGTATATCCTTTCCTATCAAATGCGTCTCCTGTAGGGAGCATATTGTTGGGTCTTGTTTTGTGATCCATTGTACTAGACTGTGTCTCTTAATTGGTAAGTTTAAGCCATTAACATTTAGGGTTATTATTGAGATATGGTTTTTTCTTCCAGCCATATTTGTTTATTAATGCTGCTAAGCCTGATTTGTTTTCCTCTTTGATTATTTCCCCCCCTTTACTGTCCTACCTCCCACTGTTGGTTTTCATTGTTGTTTTCCATTTCCTCTTCCTGTAGTGTTTTGCCAAGGATTTTTTGAAGAGATGGTTTTCTAGCTGCAAATTCTTTTAACTTTTGTTTATCATGGAATGTTTTAATTTCATCTTCCATCCTGAAGCTTAATTTCGCCGGATACACAATTCTTGGTTGGAACCCATTTTCTTTTAGCGTTTGAAATATGTTATTCCAGGATCTTCTAGCTTTTAGAGTCTGTGTTGAGAGATCAGCTGTTATCCTGATTGGTTTACCCCTAAATGTAATCTGCTTCCTTTCTCTTGTAGCTTTTAAAATTCTCTCCTTATTCTGTATGTTTGACATCTTCATTATAATGTGTCTAGGTGTGGATCTCATATGATTTTGCACATTCGGCGTCCTGTAGGCTTCTAGGATTTGGGGTTCTGTCTCATTATTCAAGCCTGGGAAGTTTTCTCATATTATTTCACTGAATAAATTGTCTATTCCTTTGGTTTGTAGCTCTGTGCCTTCCTGTATCCCAATTACTCTTAAGTTTGGTCTTTTGATATCATCCCATTATTCTTGGATGTTCTGCTCATGGTTTCTTAACAGACTTGCTGAGCTGTCTATGTTCTTTTCAAGTTGAAATACTCTGTCTTCATTGTCTGATGTTCTATCTTCTAAGTGATCCACTCTGCTGGTAGTATTCTCAATTGAGTTTTTAAGTTGGTTTATTGCTTCCTGCATTTCTAGGATTTCTATTTGTTTGTTTTTTATTTCCTCTATCTCCCTGTGAAATTGATCTTTTACTTCCTGGATTTGTTTATGTAGTTCCTTGTCAATGTGATCTTTCATTGTCTGATTTTGCTGTCTCATGTCTTCCTTGGGACTCCAGATCATCTGAAGCATGTATATCCTGACCTCTCTGTCTGACATTCCATCTGTTGCAGCTTTTACCTCTTCTAGAGTTGAGTTGACCTGCATTGCCTGTGGTCCTTTCTTTCCTTGTCTTTTCATACTGCTGGCGTTTCTTTCTGCTTGGTGAAAATGTTGTGTTTTTGAAATTTTTCCTCTAATTATTTATATTGCTCTTGTATAGTTGAAAAGTCTCCCTTGCAGGACAGGTGGTGGCTGTGATCCTCCACCAATTGGTGCGATCCGTCTACCACGCTGGCGGGCCCTAGGTCTGCTCTGCTGGCGGGTCGAAGGTCCGCCTACCCAGCAGGCAAGAGGGGCACCTCTGTCTCTCTGCAGGTTGCTGGGCCTAACCTCCCGTTGGGTCCCTGGTACACATACCTTGCAGGCACTGGGGGTGGGGCCGGCTCCAGCACGCAACAAGCCGCTGGGCCTGATCTGCCGGTGGTCACAGTCCCGCCTACCTTGCAGGCACTGGGAGAGGGGACGGGCCTGCCGCACAGAAGGCCGCTGGTGGGTTGCAGGACCACGTTCCCTGCTTCCAGTTTTTAGAGTGAATGCTTTCAACCTTTCTCCACTTAGAATGATGCTGCCTTGGGTTTAGCATAGATAGCTTTTACAATGCATTTACACAGTTCCTTCTGTCCTTAGTGTTTCTACTTTTTTGACAGGTAGGGGTGCTATATTTTGTTAAATGTTTTTTCTGCATCTATTGAGATGATCAATAAACTTACATCTCTTTTAAATAAACTTAATCTCTCATCTTTGTCTAAACATTCAGATCATTTCCAGTCCTATAAATATTTTAATGAACATTTTCCTACATAAACATATGTGACCATTTTGAATTATCTCTTCAGAATAAAATTTAAAACTGACATAAAAGAATTTTTGTGCAGTTTCTATTTAAAACTAGCTCATGGGAGACATTATATTAAGTAAAATAAGCCAGACACATAAAGAGAAATAGCCGTTTTTCACTTCCTTGTGGAAGCTAAAAAGTTGATCTCAGAGAAGTAGGGAGTAGAGCGGTGGTTATTGGAGCCTGGGAGAGAATCACAAAAATCATTGTGAGTCTGATTTCTCAAACACGCATGTAAAGGACTGCCTGAAACATGCCCTCTGAGTGTGGTCTTTAAAAAAAATAAGAGTGGACTTCTAACAGGGTCCTCAGAAAATCTCTCTTCTCTCCTCAGTGGGCAGCAGGAGGTCCATGGGTCTGGCTGCCTAGGAGCTAGTTGTGGTGTGCAAATGGGCAGGACCAGGACGGCTGGAGAATCTCAATAATCACTAGTAGACCGCATTCTAGGTGAGGGCAGGCTGGAAACAGGCCATCTAGAAGGAAATGGCTTGAGCTCTGAAAATGACAGAATCTGTGAATTTAGGAAACGGTTGTGGGTCTAGTCCACTCATAACACCTACTCCCTGGGTCAGTCCACGGTTGCCACAGTTACCACAGGCATGACCAGAACAACCCAGAGGTGGAGATGCCCTCTGGCCTCCTGGCTTGGAGGTTTGGTCAGGTCCAGCTGACCCATTGCTGCCAGCCTGAGATGCAGTGGGACACCGAGGTGGAAGGGAACAAAGGGGGAAGAGTCCCTAGCTCATGGCAGCCAGAAGGTTGGGGCTGGGGAGGGGACAGGAGGAGACAGTTCACAGGGGACAAGATGTGATTCCCCAGGGCATGTCCCCGGCCACACTCCACCTGCCCACAGTCCTCTCAGTACAGTGGGCCTTTCAGTAATTAACCCACAAAATGGATGGATCCACAGATTAGGTCACAAGTCTCACAGTCTAATCATTTCACCTCTGAACACTGCTACTGTGGCTGACCCTGAGATTTTGGTGGGGGGATACCTTATTTCTAAGCCATAATAGTCCCTACATTCCATGTGCTTTGGTTAGAATACCTTCATGTCATCTGGGAGAGTAATCGGGTGCCAAAACAAGATTAAAAGAAAATATCTGGTAACTGAAGATGTGACATTTGGAGCTTGGGGAAAAGCTCTGAAGAGGAGCCCTTGGTGGAGCACTTTAAAATCCTGGTGACGAGGACACAAGAGGGCACCTGGTCTGTGGGGTAGCTGAGTTGCAGTTGGATCACTCATTAAAACATAAAAAAAATGAGAAGGAGAGTGTCTGGGGAGAGGAAAGAAGGAAAGGAGGTTGGGCCTGGAGTCTGGGTACATGCGGGGGCTCCCCAAGTACATTCCAGGAGGCAGCGGGACCGGTTTCCAGGAGATAGGCCTGGGAGTTATGGCTTAGAGTGACTGTGGAAGTCAAAGGTGCTCATAAAGCCAAAAGAGAGCAGGGTGAGGAGAAAGGGCCTGATGGACTGTGCGGAAAAGAAGGTGTCCAGAAGAAGGCTCACCAGCTATCAACAATCATTCTGCACCACAGTGTCAAAGCTCTGCTCTCTGTACAAGGCCTTCTGTACCCAAGTCTAAAACCTCTTCTCTCTATAAGAGTCTTTCTGCACCCCAGTCTAAAACCTCTGCTTCCTGCAACAATCCATCTCCATCCCAGTCTCCAAGTTCTGCTCTCTGGAACACTCTTTCTGCACCCCAGTCTCGAAAGTCTGCTCTCTGCAAGAGTCCTTTTCCACCTCAGTCTAAAAACACTGCTCTCTGCAACAATCATTCTGCACACCAGTCTCCAACCTCTGCTATCTGTAACAGTCCTTCTAACATTCAGTCTCCAAAGTCTGCTCTCTATAATATCTTTCTGCACACCAGTCTCCAAACAGTGATATCTGTAACAGGCCTTCTGCACCCCAGTCTCCAACCTCTGCTCCATGCAAGAAAACTTGTGCACCTCATTCTCCACGTTCTGCTCTCTGAAAGAGTCCTTCTACACCCGACTATAGAACATATGCTCTCTGAAACAGTCCTTCTGCACCTAAGTCTGAAAACTCTGCTCTCTACAACAATCATTCTGCAACCCAGTCTCCAACTTCTGCTCTCTGTAACAGTCCTTCTGCACCTCAGTCTCCAAACGTTGCTCTCTATAACATACTTCTGCACACCAGTCTCCAAACTGTGATATATTTAACAGGCCTTCTGCACCCCAGTCTCCTACCTTTGCTTTCTGAAAGAATCCTTCCGCACCCCAGTCTTCACGTTCTGCTCTCTGAAAGAGTCCTTCTGCACCCCACTCTAGAACATCTGCACTCTGCAACTGTCCTTCTTCACCTAAGTCTGAAAACTCTGCTCTCTGCAACAATCATTCTGTAACCAAGTATCCAAACTCTGCTCTCTGTAACAGTCCTTCTGCACCTCAGTCTCCAAACTCTGCTCTCTAAAATATCCTTCTGCACACCAGTCTACAAACTGTGCTCTCTGTAACAGTCCTTCTGCACCCGTGTCTCCAACCTCTGCTCTCTGTAACAGGCCTTCAGCACCCCAGTCTTTAACCTCTGCTCTCTGTAACAGGCCTTCTTAACCCCAGTCTCCAACCTCTTCTCTCTGAAATGATCATTCTGCACCTCAGTCTCCAAACTCTGATCTCCGTAACATTCTTCTGCACCCCAGTCTCCAAACTCTGCTCTTTGTAACAGTCCTTCTGAACCCCAGTATCCAACCTCTGCTCTCTGTAACAAACCTTCTGCACCTAAGTCTCAAAACTCTGCTCTCTGCAACGGTTCTTCTGCACCCCAGTCTCCAAACTCTGTTCTCTGCAAAAGTCCTTCTGCACCCCAGTCTCCAACCTCTGCTCTCTGTAACAGTCCTGCTATACCTCAGACTCCAAACTCTGCTCTCTGTAATGGTCCTTCCGTACCCCAGTCTCCAAACTCTGCTTTGTGTATCAGTCGTTCTGCAACCCAGAATCCAACCTCTGCTCTCTTCAACAGTCCTTCTGCACCTCAGTCTCCTACCTCTGCTTTCTGCAACACTCCTTCTGCAAACAAATCTCCAACCGCTGCTCTCCGCAACATTTCTTCTGCACCCAAGTATCCAACCTGTGCTCTCTGTAAAAGTCCTTCTGCACCCCAGTCTCCAAACTCTGCTCTCTGCTCGACCCAACGATCCTTCTGCACCCCAGTCTCAAACGTCTGCTCTCTGCAACAGTCCTTGTACACCCCAGTCTCCAACTTCTGCTCTCTCAAACAGTCCTTCTACACCCCAGTCTAAAACCTCTGCTCTCTGCAACGATCCTTCTGCACCCCAGTCTGAAACCTCTGCTAGCTGAAACAGTCCTTGTGAACCCCAGTCTCCAACATCTTCTTTCTGCAACAGTTCTTCTGTACCTCAGTCTGAAAACTCTGCCCTCTGCAATAATCCATCTGCACCCCAGTCTCAAAACTCTGTTCTCTGTAACAGTCCTTTTGTAACTCAGTCTCCAATCACTGCTCCCTGAAACTGTCCTTCTACACCCAAGTCTCCATACTCTGATCGCACCAACAGTCCTTCGGCACCCCAGTCTCCAAACTCTGTTCGCTACATCGGTTCTTCTGCAACCCAGACTCCAACCTCTGCTCTCTGTAACAGTCCTTCTGTACCACAGTCTCCAACCTCTGTTTTCTGTAAGGGTCTTTATGCACCCCAGTATCCAACCTGTGCTTTCTGTATCAGTCCTTTGAACCACAGTCTCCAAACTCTGCCCTCTGTAAGAGTCTTTCTGCAACTCAGTCTGCAAGCTCTGTTCTCTGCAACAGTCCTTTTGCACCCCAGTCTCCAAACTTTGCTCTCTGTAACAGTCCTTTTGTACTGCATTCTCGAAACTCTGCTCTCTGTACGGGTACTTTTGCACCCCAATTTCCAACCTCTGCTTTCTGTGTCAGTCCTTCTGCAACCCAGTCTCCAAACTCTTCTCTGCGTAACTGTCCTTCTGCACCTTAGTGTCCAACCTCTGCTCTCTGCTACAGTCCTTCTGAACCCCAGTCTCCAACCTGTACTCTCTGAAACAGTCTTTGTACATCCCAGTCTAAAACCTCTGCTCTCTGCATCAGTCCTGCTGCACCCCTGTCTCCAACCTCTGCTCTCTGTAACAATCCTTCTGCACCTCAGTCTCCAACCTCTACTCTCTGCAAGGTACTTCTGCACCTCAGTCTCCAACTTCTACTCTCTGTAACAGTGATTCTGCACCTGAGTCTCCATTCTCTGCTCTCTGTATGATCCTTCTGCAACCCAGTCTTCAAACTCTGCTCTCTGTAACAGTCCTTCATCACCCCAGTCTCCAAATTGTGCTCTCTGTAACAGGCCTTCTGCACTCCAGTCTCCAACCTCTGCTCTCTGTATCAGTCCATCTGCACCCCAGTCTCTAACGTCTCTTCACTGCAACGATCCTTCTGCACCCCAGTCTCCAACCTCTGCTCACTACAACAGTCCTTGTGCAACCCAGTCTACAACATTTGCTCTCTGCAACATTTCTTCTGTACCTCAGTCGGAAAACTCTGCTGTCTGCCATAATCCTTATGCACCCCAGTCTCCAACCTGTGCTTTCTGTAACAGTCCTTATGCAGCTCAGTCTCCAAACTATGCTCTCTGTAAGATACTTCTGAACACCAGTCTACAACATCTGCTCTCTGCAATGATCCTTTAGAACCCAGTCTTCAACCTCTGCTCCCTGTAACAGTCCTTCTGTACAGCAGTCTCCAAATTCTGCTCTCTGTAACGGTCCTTCTACACCCCTGTCTCCAACCTCTACTTTCTGTATTAGTCTTTCTGAACCTCAGTCTTCAAACTCTGCTCTCTGTAAGAGTTCTTCTGCACCTCAGTCTTCAAACTCTGCACTCTGCAACAGTCCTCTGCACCCCAGTCTCCATCCTCTGCTCTAGGTAACAGTTCTTCTGCACCACAATCTCCAAACTCTTCTCTCTGTAACAGGCCTTCTGCACCCCGGTCTCAAATATCTACTCTCTATAACTGGCCTTCTGCACCCTAGTATCCAACCTCTTCTCTCTGCAGCGATCCTTCTTCACCTCAGTCTCCAACCTCGGCTCTCTGCAACAGTCCTTCTGCACCCCAGTCTCCAACCTCTGCTCTATGTAACAGTCTTTCTGCACCCCAGTCACCAACCTTTGCTCTCTGTAACAGTTCTTCTGCACCCCAGTAACCAAAATCTGCTCTGTTTAACGCTCCTTCTGCACCTTAGTTTCCAACCTCTGCTCTCTGCAATGATCCTCCTGCACCCCAGTCTCCAACCTCTGCTCTCTTTATCAGTCCTTCTGCACCCAAGTCTCCTAACTCTGCTCTCTGCAACATTTCTTCTGCACCCCAGTCTCCAACCTGTGCTCTCTGTAACAGTCCTTCTGCACCCAAGTTTCCAATATGTGCTTTCTGCAACGATCCTTCTTCTACCCAGTCTCCAAACTCTGCTCCCTGTAAAAGATCTTTTGTATCGCAGTCTCCAACCTCTTCTCTTTGTAATGGTCCATCTGTTCCCCAATTGCCAACCTCTGCTTTCTGTAACAGTCCTTCTGCACCCCAGTCTCCAAACTCTTCTCTCTGCAACGATTCTCCTGTACCTCAGTCTCCAACCTCTGCTCTCTGTAAAAGTCCTTCTGCACCTCAGTCTCCATCCTTTGATCTCTGTAAAAATTTTTCTGCGCCTCAGTCTCCAACGTCTTCTCCCTGTAACAGTCCTTCTGTACCGCAGTCTCCAACCTTTTCTCTCTATAATGGTATTTCTGCACCAAAATTGCCAATCTCTTCTTTCTGAAACAGTCCTTCTGCACCTGAGACTCGAACCTCTGCTCTCTATAACAGAACTTCTAAGCCTCAGTCTGAAACCTCTGCTCTCTGCAACAATCTTTCTAAACCCCAGTCTCCAAACTGTGCTATCTGTAACAATTCTTCTGCATTCCAGTCTCAAACATCTGCTCTCTGTAACAGGTCTTCTGCAACTCAGTCTCCAAAGTCTGCTCTCTGTAACAGGCCTTCTGTCCCAGTCTCCAACCTCTTCTCTCTGCAACGATTCTTCTGCACCTCAGTCTCCAACCTCTGCTCTCTGCAACAGTAGTTCTGTGCCCCAGTCTCAAACATCTGCTCTCTGTAACATTTTTCTGCACCCCGTTCTTTAAACTTTGCTCTCTGTAACAGTCATTCTGAACCTCAGTCTCCAAACTCATCTCTCTGCAACGGCCCTTCTGCACCCCAGTATCCCACCTCTGTTCTCTGTGTCAGTAATTCTGCACCCCAGGCTACAAACTCTGCTGTCTGTAATAGTCCTTCTGCACCCCAGTCTCCAAATTCTACTTTCCATATCAGTTATTCTGCACCCCAGTCTAAAACCTCTTCTCTATGTAACAGTTGTTCTGCACCTCAGTCTCCAAACTCTGCTCTCCGCAGCAGTCCTTCTGCACCCCAGTGTCCAACCTCTGTTCTGTGCAAAAGTCCTTCTACACACCTTCTCCAACATCTGTTCTCTTCAACAATCCTTCTGCATCCCAGTCTCCAATGTCTGCTCTCTGCAACAGTGCTTCTACACAACAGTCTCCACCTTCTGCTCTCTGCTACAGTCCTTCTGAACATCAGTCTCTAATCTCTGCTCTCTTCAACATTTCTTCTGCAACCCAGTCTCCAACCTGTGATCTCTGTAACGATCCTACTGCACCCCGGTCTCCAAACTCTGCTCTCTGTAGCGATCCTTCTGCACCCTAGTCTCCAAAGTCTGTTATGTGCAACAGTCCTTTTGACCCCAGTCTCCAGGCTGTGCTCTCTGTAACATTCTTCTGCACACCATTTTCCAAACTCTGCTCTAAGTGTCTTTCTTTCTGCACCCCATTCCCCACCCTCTTTTTTTTGTAACAGTACTTCTATACCGCGGTCTCCAATCTCTGCTCACTGCAACATTTCTTCTGCACCCCAGTCTCCAAACTGTGCTCTCGGTAACTGCATTTCTGACCCTAGTCTCCAACCTGTGTTCTCTGTAACGATCTTTCTGCACCTCAGTCTCCAACCTCTGCTCTCTGCAACGATCCTTCTGCACCTCAGTTTCCAAAGTCTGCTCTCTGCAAAGATCCTTCTGCACCAAAGTTTCCAACCTCTGCACTCTGTAACAGTCCTTCTACACCTAGTCTCCAAACTCTTCTCTCTGTACCAATCCTGCTGCACCTCAGTCTCCAACCTCTGCTCTCTGTAACAGTCCTTCTGCACCTCAGTCTCCAATCTCTGCTCTCTGTAACAGTTTTTCTGCACCCCAATATCGAATCTCTGCTCACTGTAACAGTCTTTATGCACCCCAGTCTCCAACCTCTTCTCTCTGCAACGATCCTTCTGAACCTCACTCTCCAACCTCTGTTCTCTGCAACAGTCCTTCTTCACCCCAGTCTCCAGACTCTGCTCGCTGTAAGACCCTTTTGCATCTCTTTCTCCAACCCTTCCTCTCTGTAACAGTCCTTCTGCACCCAAGAATTCAACCTCTGCTCTCTCTAAAAGTCCTTCTGCACCTAAGTCTCCAACCTTTGCTCTCTTTAATGGTCCTTCTGTATCGCAATCTCCAATCTCTGCTCTATGTATCAATCCTTCTGCACCTCAGTCTCCAACGACTGCTCTTTATAAGTCCTTCTGCACCCTAGTCTCCAACATCTGCTCTCTACAACGGTCCTTCTGAACCAAAGTCTCCAAACGCTGTTCTCTCTAACAGTCCTTCTGTACCGCAGTCTCCAAACTATTCTCTATAACGGTCCTTCTGCACCGCAATTGCCAACCTCTGCTTTCTGTAACAGTCCTTCTGCACCTCAGATTCCAACCTCTGCTCTCTGTAACAGTCTTTCTAAGCCTAAGTCTGAAACCGCTGCTGTCGGCAAAAATCCTTCTGCACCCCAGTTTTCAAACTGCGCTATCTGGAAAAATCTTTCTGCACACCAGTCTCCAAACTCTGCTATCTGTAAAAGGTCTTCTGCACCCCCGTCTCAATCCTTTTTTCTCTAAATGACCCTTCTGCACCTCAGTATCCAACCTCTGCTCTCTGCAATGATCCTTCTGCACCTCAGTCTCCAACCTCTGCTCTCTGCAATGATCCTTCTGCAATCCAGTCTCCAACAACTGCTCTCTGCAACAGTCCCTCTGCACCCCATTCTCCAACCTCTGCACTCTGCTACAGTACTTCTGCACCCCAGTCTCCAACCTCTGCTCTCTTCACCATTTCTTCTGTACCCAAGTCTTTAATCTGTGCTCTCTGTAACTGTCCTGCTCCACCCAGGTCTCCAAACTCTGCTCTCTGTAGAGATTATTCGGCACCTCATTCTCTAACCTCTGCTCTCTGCAACGATTCTTCTGCACCCCAGTCTCCATCCTCTGCTCTCTGTAAGAATCCTTTTGCACCCCAGTCTCCAACATCTCCTCTCTGTAAAAGTCCTTCTGCACATAAGTCTCTATGTTCTGCAATCTCTAAGAGTTTTTCTGCACCCCAGTCTCAAACCTCTGCACTCAGAAATGATCTTTCTGCACCTCAGACTCCAACCTCTGCTCTCATTAATAGTCCTTCTGCACCCAGTCTCCAACATCTGCTCTTTATAAGATCCTTCTGCACCTCAGTCTCCAAGATCTGCTCTCCGTAAAATTCCTTCTGCACCTCAGTCTCCATTTTTTGCTCTCTGTAATGGTCCTTCTGCACCCCAGTCTCCAAAGTCTGCTCTCTGTAACAGGCCTTCTTCACCCAAGTCTCCAAACTCTGCTCTCTGCAACAGTCCTTCTGTACGGCAGTCTCCAACCTCTTCTCACTATAACGATACTTCTGCAACCCAATTGCAAGACTCTGCTTTCTGAAATAGTCCTTCTGCACCTCAAACTACAACCTCTGCTCACTGTAACAGTCTTCTAAGCCTCAGTCTGAAACATCTGCTCTCTGCAACAATCCTATTAAACCCCAGTCTCCAAACTGTGCTATCTGTAAAAATCCTTCTGCACCCCAGTCTCAAACATCTGCTCTCTGTAACAGGCCTTCTGCACCCCAGTCTCCGACCTCTTCTCTCTGCAACGATTCTTCTGCAACTCAGTCTCCAACCTCTGCTCTCTGCAACAGTCTTTCTGCACCCAAGTCTCTAAACTCTGCTCTCTGTAAGATCCTTCTCCACCCCGTTCTCCAAACTTTGCTCTCTGGAACAGTCATTCTGTATCTCAGTTTCCTACCTCATCTCTCTGCAATGGCCCTTCTGCACCCCAGTATCAAACCTCTGTTCTTTGCAGCATTCCTTCTGCACCCGAGGCTAGAAACTCTGCTCTCTGCAACAGTCCGTCTGCACCCCAGTCTTCTACCTGTGCTCTCTGTAACTATCCTACTGCACCCCGGTCTCCAAACTCTGCTCTCTGTAGCGATCCTTCTGCACCTCAGTCTCCAACCTCTGCTTTCTGCAACGATCCTTCTGCACCCCAGTTTCCAAACTCTGCTCTAGGTGACATTCATTTGGCACCCCAGTCTCCACCCGCTTCTCTTTGTAACAGTACTTCTGTACCGCAGTCTCCAATCTCTGCTCACTTCAACATTTCTTCTGCACCCCAGTCCCCAATCTGTGCTCTCTGTTACTGTCTTTCTGACCCCAATCTCCAACCTCTGCTCTCTGTAATGATCCTTCTGCACCTCAGTCTCCAAACTCTGCTCTCTGAAACAGTCCTTCTGCACCCCTGTCTTCAAACTCTTGCCTCTGTAACAGTCGTTCTGCATCACTTCAAAAAACTCTGCTCTCTGTAACAGGCCTTCTGCACCGAGTCTCCAACCTCTGTTCTCTGGAACAGTCCTTCTGTACCTAAGTCTCAAACCTCTGCTCTCTAAAAAGATCTTTCTGCACCCCAGTCTACAACCTCTGTAATCTCCAAAATCTTTCTGCACCTCAGATCCCAAACTCTGACTTCTGCAATGGTCCTACTGCACCCCAGTCTCTAATATCTGCTCTCTGCAATGATGAATTTGCTACACAGTCTCCACCCTCTGCTCTCTGCAAAAGTCCTTCTGCACCTCAGTCTCCAACCTCTTCTCTCTGTAAGATCTTTCTGCAACCCAGTCTCCAAACTCTGCCTTCTGTAACAGTCGTTCTGTCTCCCTTCACAAAACTCTGCTCTCTGTAACAAGCCTTATGCACCGCAGTCTCCAACCTCTGTTCTCTGTAACAGTCCTTCTGCACCTCAATCTCATACCTCTGCTCTCTACAAAGATCCTTCTGCACCCCAGTCTCCAAACTCTGCTCTCTGTAACAATCCTGTTCCACCTCAGTCTCCAAACTCTGCTCTATGTAAGGTTCTTCTGCAACCCTGTCTCCACACTCTGCTGTTTGTAACAGTCCTTCTGCACCCCAGTCTCAAACCTATTCTCTGTGCACCGCAGTCTCCAACCTCTGCTCTATGAAAGATCCTTCTGCACCACAGTCTCCAAACTCTGATCTCCATAACAGTCCTTCTTCACCCGAGTCTCCAACCTTTGCTCTCTCTAACAATCCTTTTGCACCTCAGTCTCCAACATCTGCTCTCTGCATAGTCCTTATGAACCCCATTCTCCAACCTCTGTTTTCTGCTAGAGTACTTCAGAATGTCAGTCTCCACCCTCTGCTCTCTGCAAAAATCCTTCTGCACCCCAGTCTCCAACTATTGCTCTCGGTAACATTTCTTCTTAACCTCAGTCTCCAAACTCTGCTCTATGTAAGATCCTTCTGCCACCCAGTCTCCAAAATCTGTTCTCTGTAACAGTCCTTCTGCACCCAGTCTCCAACCTCTGCTCTGTGCACCAGTTCGTCTGCACCCAACTCTCCAGTCTCTGCTCTCTGTAAGATCCTTCTGCACCCCAATCTCCAAACTCTGATCTCTGTAACAGTTCTTCTTCATCCCAGGCTCCAACCTCTGCTCCCTGCAACAATCCTTCTGTCCCCAGTATCCAAATTTTGCTCTCTGCAACAGTTCTTCTTCACCCCAGTCTTAAACATCTACTCTCTGAAACAGTACTTCTGAATCCCATTCTCCAACCTCTGCTCTCTGCAGCAGTCTTTCTGTACCCTGGTCTCCACCCTCTGCTCTCTGTAAAAGTCCTTCTGTACTGCAGTCTCCAACTTCTGCTCTCTATAAGGTTCATTCTTTACCCAAGTCTCCAACCTCTGCTTTCTGTATCAGTCCTTCTGCATCCCAGTCTCCAAACTCTGCTCTCTGTAACAGTCCTTCTACACTCCAGTCTTAAACCTCTGCTCTGTGTAACAGTCCTTCTGCAACCCAGTTTCCAATCGCTGCTCTCTGCTACGATCCTTCTGCATCCCAGTCTCCAACATCTGCTCTTTGCAACCGTCCTTCTGCACCCAAGTCTCCGACCTCTGCTCTCTGCAACGATCCTTCTGCACACCAGTCTCCATCCTCTGCTCTCTGAAATAATCCTACTGCACCCCAGTCGTCACTCTCTGCTTTCTGTAACAATCCTTCTGCACTGCAGTCTCCAAACTCTGCTCTACGTAATGTTCTTCTGCAACCCAGTTTCCCATCTCTTCTCTCTGTAACAGCCCTTCTGTACGCAGGCTCCAACGTCTGCTCTCTGTAACAGGCCTTCTGAACCCCAGTCTCCAAACTCTGCTCTCTGTATCAGTCTTTCTGCATCTCAGTCTTCTACCTCTGCTCCCTGCAACAGTTCTTCTGCACACCAGTCTGTAATATCTGCACTCTGAAAAAGTTCTTCTCCACTCCAGTCTCAAACCTCTTCTCTCTGTAACAGTCCTCCTGTATTGCAGTCTCCAAATTCTGCTCTCTGTAATGGTCCTTCTGCACCTCAGTCTCCAACCTCTGCTTTCTGTATAAGTCCTTCTGCACACCAGTCTCCAAACTCTGCTATCTGAAACACTCCTTCTGCACCTCAGTCTCCAAATTCTAATCTCTACAAAAGTCCTTCTGCACGCAAGTCTCCAACATCTTCTCGCTGAAATAGTCTTTCTTCACCCCAGTTTCCAACCTCTGCTATCTGCAACAGTCCTTCTGCACCCCAGTCTCCAAACTCTGCTCTCTGTAACAGTCTTTCTGCACCTCAGTCTCCAACCTCTGCTCTCTGCAACAGTCCTTCTACACCCCAGTCTTCAAACTCTGCTCTGTTTAACAGTCCTTCTGCACCCCAGTCTCCAACCTCTGCTCTCTGTAACGATCCTTCTGCCCCTTAGTCTCCAACCTCTGCTCTCTGCAACTATCCTTCTTCACCTCAGTTTCCAACCTCTGCTCTCTGCAGCGATCCTTCTGCACCCCAGTCTCCAACCTGTGGTCTCCGAAACTGTCCTTCTGACCCCAGTCTCCAACCTCTGCTCTCTGTAAAGATTCTTCTGCACCTCATTCTTCAACCTCTGCTCTCTGCAATAATCCCTCTACACCTCAGTTTCCAACCTCTTCTTTCTGCAACGATCCTTCTGTACCCCAGTCTCCAACATCTGCTCTCTGTAACAGTCCTTATTCACCTCAGTCTCCAAACTCTGCTCTCTGTACTAATCCTTCTGTACCTCAGTGTCCAACCTCTGCTCTCTATAACAGTTCTTCTGCACTTTCATCAACATCTGCTCTCTGTAACAGGCCTTCTTCACCCCAGTCTCCAAACTCTGCTCTCTGTAACAGTCCTTCTGCACCCCAGGATCCAACATCTGCTCTCTGCAACATTTCTTCTACACCCAGGTCTCCAAACTGTTCTCCCTGTAACAGTCCTTCTGCCACTCAGTCTGAAAACGCTTCTCTCTGTAACAATCCTTCTGCACCCCAGTCTTTAACCTCTGCTCTTGTAACACTCCTTCTTCACCTATGTCTCCAAAAGGCTCTCTGTAAAATCCTTCTGCAACCCAGTCTCGAAACTGTGCTATCTGTCACAGTCCTTCTACAACCCAGTCTCCAACCTCTGCTCTCTGCAACAGTCCTACTGCACCCCAGTCTCCAACCTCTACTCTCTCTAAGATCCTTATACACCACAGTCTCCGACCTCTGCTCTCTCTAACAGTCCTTTTGTACCCCAGTCTCCAAACTCTGCTCTCTGAAACAGTCCTTCTGCACCCAGGTATGCAACCTCTATGCTCTGTAAGATCCATCTGCATCGCAGTTTCAAAACCCTGCCCTCTGGAACAGTCCTTCCGCACCCCAGTATTCAACCTCTACTCTATGCAACAGTCCTACTGCAACCTAGTATCCAACCACTACTCTCTGTAAGATTCTGCTGCACCGCAGTCTTCAAACTCTATTCTCTGCAACAGTCATTCTGCACCCCGGTATCCTACCTGTGCTCTCTCTAAAAGGCCTTCTGTACTTCAGTCTCCAAACTCTACTCTCTGTAATGGTCCTTCTGTAGTCCAGTCTCCAACCTCTGCTTTGTTTATCAGTCCTTCTGCACCCCAGTCTCCAACCTCTGCTCTCTGTATCAGTCCTTCTGCCCCTATATCTCAACCTCTACTCTCTGCAAAAGTCCTTCTACACCCCTGTCTCCAACCACTGCTCTCTGCAACATTTCTTCTAAACTCAGATCTCCAAACTGTGCTATCTGTAACTGTCATTCTGCACCCCAGTCTACAACCTCTGCTCGCTGTAACGATCCTTCTGCCCCTGAGTCTCCAACTTCTGCTCTAGGAAAGATCATTCTGCACCACAGTCTCCAAACTCCGATCTCCATAACAGTCCTTCTTCACCCGAGTCTCCAACCTTTGCTCTCTGTAACAATCCTTCTGCACCTAAGTCTCCAACATCTGCTCTCTGCATAGTCCTTATGAACCCCATTCTCCAACCTCTGTTTTCTGCTAGAGTACTTCAGAATGTCAGTCTCCACCCTCTGCTCTCTGCAAAAATCCTTCTGCACCCCAGTCTCCAACCATTGCTCTCGGTAACATTTCTTCTGAACCTCAGTCTCCAAACTCTGCTCTATGTAAGATCCTTCTGCCACCCAGTCTCCAAAATCTGTTCTCTGTAACAGTCCTTCTGCACCCAGTCTCCAACCTCTGCTCTGTGCACCAGTTCGTCTCCACCTAACTCTCCAGTCTCTGCTCTCTGTAAGATCCTTCTGCACACCAATCTCCAAACTCTGATCTCTGTAACAGTTCTTCTTCATCCCAGGATCCAACCTCTGCTCCCTGCAACAATCCTTCTGCACCCCAGTCTCCAAATTTTGCTCTCTGCAACAGTTCTTCTTCACCCAGTCTTAAACATCTACTCTCTGAAACAGTACTTCTGAATCCCATTCTCCAACCTCTGCTCTCTGCAGCAGTCCTTCTGTACCCTGGTCTCCACCCTCTGCTCTCTGTAAAAGTCCTTCTGTACTGCAGTCTCCAACTTCTGCTCTCTATAAGGTTCATTCTTTACCCAAGTCTCCAACCTCTGCTTTCTGTATCAGTCCTTCTGCACCCCAGTCTCCAAACTCTGCTCTCTGTAACAGTCCTTCTACACTCCAGTCTTAAACCTCTGCTCTGTGTAACAGTCCTTCTGCAACCCAGTTTCCAATCGCTGCTCTCTGCTACGATCCTTCTGCATCCCAGTCTCCAACATCTGCTCTCTGCAACCGTCCTTCTGCACCCAAGTCTCCGACCTCTGCTCTCTGCAACAATCCTTCTGCACACCAGTCTCCATCCTCTGCTCTCTGAAATAATCCTACTGCACCCCAGTCGTCACTCTCTGCTTTCTGTAACAATCCTTCTGCACTGCAGTCTCCAAACTCTGCTCTACGTAATGTTCTTCTACAACCCAGTTTCCCATCTCTTCTCTCTGTAACAGCCCTTCTGTACGCAGGCTCCAACCTCTGCTCTCTGTAACAGGCCTTCCAAACCCCAGTCTCCAAACTCTGCTCTCTGTATCGGTCTTTCTGCATCTCAGTCTTCTACCTCTGCTCCCTGCAACACTAGTCTGTAATATCTGCACTCTGAAAAAGTTCTTCTCCACTCCAGTCTCAAACCTCTTCTCTCTGTAACAGTCCTCCTGTATTGCAGTCTCCAAATTCTGCTCTCTGTAATGGTCCTTCTGCACCTCAGTCTCCAACCTCTGCTTTCTGTATCAGTCCTTCTGCATACCAGTCTCCAACCTCTGCTATCTGAAACACTCCTTCTGCACCTCAGTCTACAAATTCTACTCTCTACAAAAGTTTTTCTGCACCAAGTCTCCAACATCTTCTCGCTGAAAAAGTCCTTTTTCACCCCAGTTTCCAAACTCTGCTATCTGCAACAGTCCTTCTGCACCCCAGTGTCCAAACTCTGCTCTCTGTAACAGTCCTTCTGCACCCAAGTCTCCAACCTCTGCTCTCTGCAACAGTTCTACACCCCAGTCTTCAACCTCTGCTCTGATTTACAGTCCTTCTGCACCCCAGTCTCCAACCTCTGCTCTCTGTAACGATCCTTCTGCCCCTGAGTCTCCAAACTCTGCTCTTTGTAACTATCCTTCTGCACCTCAGTTTCCAACCTCTGCTCTCTGCAGCGATCCTTCTGCATCCCAGTCTCCAACCTTTGTTCTCCGTAACTGTCCTTCTGACCCCAGTCTTCAATGTCTGCTCTCTGTAAAGATTCTTCTGCACCTCATTCTCCAACCTCTGCTCTCTGCAACGATCCTTCTGTACCCCTGTCTCAAACCTCTGCTTTTTGCAACGATTCTTCTGAACCTCAGTTTGCAACCTCTGCTCTCTGCAACGATCCTTCTGCACCCCAGTTTCCCACCTCTAGTCTCTGTAACAGTCCATCTACACCTCTGTCTCCAACCTCTCCTCTCTGTACCAATCTTTCTGCACCTCAGTCTCCAAACTCTGCTCCCTTTAACAGTCCTTCTGCAACCCAATCTCGAACCTCTGCTCTCTGTAACAGTCCTTCTGCAACCCAGTTTCCAACCTCTTCTCTCTGCAATGATCCTTCTGCACATCAGTCTTCAATCTCTGCTCTCTGCAACAGTCCTTCTGCACCCCAGTCTTCAGACTCTGCTCTCTTTAAGATCCTTTTGCATCTCTTTCTCCAACCTCTGCTCTCTGTAACAGTCCTCCTGCATCCCAGTATCCAAACTCTGCTCTCTGTAAAAGTCCTTTTGCACCTCAGTCTCCAAACTTTGATCTCTGTATTTGTCCTTCTGCACCCCATTCTCCAACCTCTGCTCTCTGTAAGAGGTTCTCTGCAACCCAGTCTCCAAACTCTGCTCTGTAACAGGACTTCTGCACCCCAGTCTCCAACCAATCTCTATGCAACAATCCTTCTGCACCTCAGTCTCCAACCTCTGTTCTCTGCAACAATCCTTCTGCACCCCAGGCTTCAAACTCTGCTTCCTGTTATAGTCCTTCTGTACCGCAGTCTCCAACCTCTTATCTCTGTAACGGTCATTCTGCACCCCAGTTTCCAAATGCTGCTTTGTGTATCAGTTATTATGCATGCCAGTCTTCAACCAGTGCTCTTTGTAAAAGTCCTTTTTCACCTCAGTCTAGAACGTTTGTTTTCTGCAACAGTCCTTCTGCACCCCAGTCTCAAACCTCTGCTCTCTGCAAGAGTCCTTCTGCACCCCAGTCTCCAACCTCTGCGCTCTGCAATGATCCTTTTGCACTACAGACTCCGACATCTGTTCTCTGCAACAGTATTTCTGCCCCAGTCTCCACCCTCTGCTCTCTGTAAGATCCTTCTGCACTCCAGTTTCCAAACTCTGCTCTCTGTGACATTCCTTCTGAACCTCAGTCTCCAGCCTCTGCTCTTTGTAACAGTACTTATGTACCACTGTCCCCAATCTCTGCTCACTGTCACATTTCTTGTGCACACCACTCTCCAAACTGTGCTCTCTGTAACTGTATTTCTGAAGCCAGTCTCCAACCTCTGCTCTCTGTAACGATCCTTCTGCACCTCGGTCTCCAACCTCTGCTCCTTGCAACGATTCTTCTGAACCTTAGTTTGCAACCTCTGCTCTCTGCAACGATCCTTCTGCACCCCAGGTTCCCACTTCTGCTCTCTTTAACAGTCCTTCTCCACCTCTGTCTTTAACCTCTCCTCTCTGTACCAATCCTTCTGCACCTCAGTCACCAAATTCTGCTCTCTTTAACAGTGCTTCTGCACCTCAGTCTCTAACCGATGCTCTCTGTAACAGGCTTACTGCACCCCAGTCTCCAAACTTTGCTCTCTGTAACAGTTTTTCTGCACCCCAATCTCGAACCTCTGCTGTCTGTAACAGTCCTTTTGCAACCCAGTCTCCAACCTCTTCTCTCTGCAACGATCCTTCTGCACCTCAGTCTCCAGATGCTGCTCTCTTTAAGATTTTTTTGCATCCCTTTCTCCAAACTCTGCTCTCTGCAACAGTCTTCTTCACCCCAGTGTCCAGACTCTGCTGTCTTTAAGATCTTTTTGCATCCCTTTCTTCAAACTCTGCTCTCTGTAACAGTCCTCCTGCACCCCAGTATCCAACCTCTGCTCTCTGTAAAATTCCTTCTGCACCTCAGTCTCCATCCTCTTCTCTCTGCAACGATGCTTCTGCACCTCAGTCTCCAACCTCTGCTCTCTTCAACAGTCCATCTAAACCCCAGTCTCCAAACTCTGCTCACTGAAATGATCCTTCTGCATCCCAGTCTGCAACAACTTCTCTCTGAAACAGTTTTTCTGCACCCCAATCTCCAACTTCTGCTCTCTGCTACAGTACTCCTGCACCCCAGTCTCCAACGTCTGCTCTCTGCAATATTTCTTCTGCACCCCAGTATCCAACCTGTGCTCTTTGTAACTGTAAAGCTGCACCCCAGTCTCCAAACTCTGCTCTCTGTAGCGATCCTTTTGTACTTCATTCTCCAACCTCTGCTCTCTGCAACAAACATTCTGCACCCCAGTCTCCATCCTCTGTTCTCTGTAAGAATGCTTTTGCACCCCAGTCTCCAACGTCTCCTCTCTTTAAAAGTTCTTCTGCACCTCAGTCTCCAAGTTCTGCAATCTGTAACAGTCCTTCTGCACCCCAGTCTCAAAAATCTGCTCTCAGAAATGATCTTTCTGCACCTCAGTCTCCAACCTCTGCTCTCTTTAATAGTCCTTATGCACCCCAGTCTCCAAAATCTGCTCTCTGCAACGATCCTCCTTGTCCCCAGGCTCCAACGTCTGCTATCTGCAACGTTTCTCCTACACACCAGTTTCTAAACTCTGCTCTCTGTAACAATCCTTCTGCATCTCAGTCTCCAAACTCTGCCTAATGAAACAGTCTTTCTGAAGCCCAGTCTCCAACCTCTGCTCTCAGTAACAGTTCTTCTGCACCTAAATCTCCAAACTCTGCTCTCTGTAACACTCCTCCTGCAGCCTAGGCTCCACCATCTACTCTCTGTATAAGTCCTCTGAACCTCAGTCTCCAACCTCTTTTCTCTGTAAGATTCTTCTGCAACCCATTCTCCAAACGCTGCACTTTGTAACAGTCCTTCTGCACCCCAGTCTCCAAACTCTGCTCTCTGTAACAGGCCTTCTGCACCCTAGTGTTCAACTTCAGCTCTCTGTAACAGGCCTTTTTCACCCAAGTCTCCAACCTGTGCTCTCTGCAACGATCCTTCTGCACCCCAGTCTCCAAACTCTGCTCTCCGTAACAGTCCTTCTGCACCCCAGGATCTTACATCTGCTCTCTGAAACAGTCCTTCTGCACCTCAGTCTTAAAACTCTGCTCTCTTCAAAAATCCTTTTGCACCCGAGTTTCCAACCTTTGTTCTCTGTAACAGTCCTTCTGAACGTCAGTCGCCAAAATGCTCTCTGTAAGATCCTTCTGCAACCCAGTCTCGAAATTGTGCTATCTGTAACAATCCTTCTGCACCCCAGTCTCCAATGTCTGCTCTCTGTAACAGGCCTTCTGCACCCCAGTCTCGATTCTCTGCTCTCTGTAACAGGCCTTCTGCACGCCAGTCTCCAACCTCTTTTCTCTGCAAGGATCCTTCTTCACCTCAGTCTCCAAGCTCTGCTCTCTGAAACAGTCCTTCTGTACCACAGTCTCCAACCTTTGCTCTCTATAACGGTCCTACTGCACCCCAGTCTCAAACCTCTGATTTCTGTATCAGTCTTTCTGCACAACAGTTTTCAAACTCTGCTGTCTGTAACAGTCCTTCTGAACCTCTGTCTCCAACCTCTGCTCTCTGCAACCTTAATTCTACACCCCATTCTCTAACCTCTTATCTCTCCAACAGTCCTTCTGAACCAAAGTCTCCAACATCTGCTCTCTGCAACAGTCCTTCTTTACCCTAGTCTTTAAACTCTGCTGTCTGTACCAGTCCTTCTGTACTGCAGTCTCGAAACTTTGCTTTCTGTAATGGTTCTTTTACACACAAGACTCCAACCTCTGCTTTCTGAATTAGTCCATCTGCAACCGAGTCTCCAACCTTTACTCTCTGTGACAGTGGTTCTGCTCCTCAGTCTCCAAACTCTTCTCTCTGCAACAGTCCTTCTGCACCCATGTCTCCAACACCTTCTGCCTGCAACAGTCCTTCTACACCCCATTCTACAACCTCTGCTCCCAGCAATTTTCCTTCTGCACCTCAGTCTGCAACGTCTACTCTCTGTAACATTCCTTCTGCACCTCAGTCTTCCAACTCTGATCTCTGTAAGATCCTTCTGCAACACAGTCTCCAAACTCTGCCCTCTTCAACGATCCTTCTGCACCCCAGTTTCCAAACTATGCTCTCTATGTAACAGTCCAGTTGCACCTCAGTCTCCAAACTCTGCTCTCTGTAAGATGCTTCTGCAACCCTATCTCAAAACTCTGCTCTCTGTAACAGTCCTTCTGCACCTCAGTCTGCAACTTCTGCTCTCTGCAACAGTCCTTCTAAACCCCAGTCTCCAACCTCTGCTCTATGCAACAGTGCTTCTGCACCACAGTCGCCAATATCTGTTCTCTTTAAAAATTATTCTTCACCTCAGTTCCCAAACTCTGATCTCTGCAAACTTCCTTCTGCACCCCAGTATCCATCCTCTGCTCTCTGTAAAAATCCTTTTGCAACCCAGTCTCCAAACTCTGTTCTCTCCACCGATACTTCTGCATTCAGTCTACAACATCTGTTCTCTGCAACAGTCCTTCTGCACCTCAGTCTGAAAACTCTGCTCTCTGCAATGATGCTTGGACAACCTAGTCTCCAAACTCTGCTTTCTGTAACAGTCTTTGTGCACGTCATTCTCCAGCCTCTGCTATCTGTAACAGTTCTTCTGCACCCCCGTCTCCAACCTCTGCTCTCTGTAACTGTCCTTCTTCATCCCAGTCATCAAACTCTGCTCTCTGTAACAGTCCTTCCGCACCTCAGTCTCCAACCTCTGCTCTATGTAACAGTCCTTCTGCACCCCAGTCTCTAACATCTCCTCTCTGCAGCAGTACTTCTGCACCCCAGTCTCCAAACTCTGCTCTCTGCAACGACCATTCTGGACCCCAGTCTCCAACGTCTGCTCTCTGCAACAGTCCTTCTGCATCACAGTCTCCAACCTCTGCTCTCTGTTATATCCTTCTGCACTCCAGTTTCCAGACTCTGCTCTTTGTAACATTATTTCTAGACCCCTTTGTAAGGGTCCTTCCACAACCCAGTCTCCATCCTCTGCTCTCTGTATTAGTATGTCTGAACCCAAGTCTCTAACCTCCGTTCTCTGTATCTATCGGTGTGCACCTAAGTCTCCAACCTGTGCTCTATGTAAGAATCCTTCTGCACCCCAGTCTCAAACATCTGCTCTTGGTAACAGTCCTTCTGCACCCCAATTTCCAAACTCTGCTTCCTGTAACAGTCCTTCTGCACCTGAGTTTCCATACTCTTCTCTGTGTAACAGTCCTTCTACACCTCAGTCTCCAACGTCTGCTCTTTGTAACTGTCCTTCTGGAACTCAGTCTGAAACCTCTGCTCTCTGCACGATTCTTCTGCACCCCAGTCTCAAACCACTGTTCTCTGTAACAGTCCACCTGCACCCGAGTCTCCAACCTCTGCTCTCTGTAAGATCCTTCAGCAACCCAGTCTCGAAACTCTGATCTCTATAACAGTACTTCTGCACCCAAGTATCCAAACTCTCCTCTCTACAACAGTCCTTCTGCACCCCAGTCTCGAACATCTGCTCTCTGCACAGTCCTTCTGAACCTCAGTCTGAAAACTCTGCTCCCTGAAACCACCCTTCTGCACGCCAGTCTCCTAATTCTGCTCTCTGTAACAGTCCTTCTGCACATCATTCTCCCAACTCTGCTCTCTGTAATATCCTTCTACAACCCAGTCTTTAAACTCTACACTCTGTAACAGTCCTTCTGCACAACAGTCTCCAAACTCTGCTCTCTGTAACGGGACTTCTGCAACCCAGTCTCCAACCTCTGCTCTCTGTAACAGTCCTTCTGTACTGCAGATTCCAAACTATTCTCTCTATAACGGTTCTTCTGCACCCCACTCTCCAACCTCTGCTTTCTCTATCAGTCCTACTGCACTCAAGTCTCCAACCTCTGCTCTCTGTAACAGTCCTTCTGCACCTCAGTCTCCAACGTCTGCTCTCTGAAACAGTTATTCGGCACCCCAATCTGCAACCTCTGCTCTCTGCAACAGTCCTTCTACACCCAAGTGTCCAACTTCTGCACTCGGCAACAGTCTGTCTGCACCTCAGTCTTCAACCTCTTTTCTTTTCAAAGGTCTTTCTGCACCTCAGTCTTCAACATCTACTCTCTGTAACAGTCCTTCTGCACCCCAGTCTCGAAAATTTGCTCTCTGTAACAGTCTTTCGGCACCCCAGTCTCCACACTCTTCTCTCTGCAACGATCCTGTTACACCCAAGTCTCCAAACTCTTCTCTCTGCAAAAGTTCTTCTGCACCCCAGTCTCCAACATCTGCTCTCTGCAACAGTTTTTCTAAACCTCATTCTGAAAATTCAGCTAATTCCAACGATCCTTGTGGACCAAAGTCTACAAACTCTGCTCTCTCTGACAGTCCTTCAGCACCTCAGTCACCAACCTCTGTTCTCTGTAAGATTCTTATGCCACCCAGTCTTCAAACACTGGTCTATGTTACAGGCCTTCTTCTCCCCAGTCTCCAAGCTCTGCTCTGTGTAACAGGTCTTTTGCACCTCAGTCTCCAACCTCTTCTATCTGCAACAATCTTTCTGCACCCCATTCTCCAACCTCTGCGCTCTGCAACAGTCCTATTGCATCCCAGTTTCCAACCTCTGCTCTCTGTAAGATAATTCTGCACACCTGTCTCCAACCTCTGCTCTCTTTAACAGTACTTCTGTACCACAGTCTCCAACCTGTATTCTCTGTAACGGTCCTTCTGAACCCCAGTCTCCAAACTCTGCTTTCTGGATCCGTCGTTCTACATCTCAGGCTTCAACCTCTGCTCTCTGTAACAGTCCTTCCCCGCAGTCTCCAACCTCTGGTATCTTCAACAGTCCTTCTGCACCCCGGTCTGAAAACACTGAACTCTGCACACTCCTTCTGCACCCAGTCTCCAACCTCTGCTCTCTTCAAAAGTCTTTCTGCACCTCAGTCTCCAAACACTGCTCTCTGTAACAAATTTTTTGCACCTCAGTCGTCAACAACTGCTCTCTGCAACAGGCCTTCTGCACCCAGTCTCTAAAATCTGCTCTCTAGAAAAGTCCTTCTATACACCAGTCTCCAAAATCTACTCTCTACAACAATCCTTCTGCACCCCAGTCTCGAACATCTGCTCTATGTAACAATCCTTCTGCAACCCAGTCTCCAAACTTTCCTCTCTGTAAGATCCTTCTGCTCCCTAGTCTCCAAACTCTACACTCAGTATCAGTCCTTTTGCACCCCAGTCTCCAAACACTGTTCCCTGTAACAGTTTTTCTGCACCTAAGTCTTAAACAACTGCTCTCTGCAACAGTCCTTCTGCACCCCAGTCTCCAACCTCTGCTCTCTAGAACAGTCCTTCTATACCCAAGCCTCCATAATATACCCTCTGCAACGATCCTTTTGCACCCCAGTCTCCAACGTCTGCTCTCTGCAACAATCCTTCTGCACCCCAGTCTCCAAACTTTCCTCTCTCTAAGATTTTTCTACACCCCAGTTTCCAAACTCTGCTCTTTGTAACATTCCTTCTGCACCCCAGTCTCCAACGTCTGCCCTCTGCAATGGTCCCTCTGCACCCAACTCTCCAACCTTGTTCTCTACAACAGTTCTTCTGTACCACAGTCTTCAACCTCTGTTTTCTGTAAAGATCCTTCTGCACCCCAGTCTCCAACCTCTGCTTTCTGTATCAGTCCTTCTGCACCACAGTCTCCAAACTCTTCTCTCTGAAACAGTCCTTCTGCACCTCACTCTTCAACCTCTGCTCTCTGCAACAGTCCTTCTGAATCCCAGTCTCCAACATCTGCTCTCTGCAACAGTCTTTCTCCAACTCAGTCTCCATCCTTTGCTCTCTGTAACAGTCCTTCTGTACTGAAGTTTCCAAACTCCTCTCTCTGTAACGGTCTTTCTGCACCCCACTCTCCAACCTCTGCTTTCTCTATCTGTCCTTCTGCACTCAAGTCTCCAACCTATGCTTTCTGTAACAGTTGTTCTTCACCTCAGTCTCCAAGTCTGCTTTCTGCAACAGTCCTTCGGCACCCCAGTCTCCAACCTCTGCTCTCTGTTACAGTCCTTCTGTATTGCAGTCTCCAAACTCTGCTCTCTGTAATGGTCCTTCTGGACCCCAGTCTCCAAACTCTGCTTTCTGTATCAGTCCTTCTGTACACTGGTCTCTAAACACTGTTTCTGTAACAGTTTTTCTGCAACTCAGACTACAATTTCTGCTCTCTGCAACAGTCCTTCTGTACCTAATCTCCAAACTCTGCTCTCTTCAAAAGTCCTTCTGCACCTCAGTGTCCAAACTCTTCTCTCTGTAAGATCCTTCTGAAACCCAGTCCACAACCTCTGCTTTCTGCAATGGTCCTTCTGCACCCCAGCCTCTAAAATCTGTTCTCTACAACAGTTATTCTGCACCCCAGTCTCCAATCTCTGTGCTCTGTAATATTTCTTCTGTACCGCAGTCTCCAACCTCTCATCTCTCTAAGGGTCCTTCTGCACCCCAGTCTCCAACCACTGCTTTCTGTATCAGGTCTTTTGCACCACATTTTCCAAACTCTAATCTCAGTAAAAGTCCTTCTACACCTCTTTTTGAAAACTCTTCTCTCTGGAACGATCCTTCTGCATCTCAGTCTCAAAACTCTTCTCTCTGTAAGAGTCCTTATGTACCTCAGTCTCCAACATTTTGTCTGTGTAAGATCCTTTTGCAACACACTATTTAAACTCTGCTCTCTGTAACTATCCTTCTGAACCCCAGTCTCCAATCACTGCTCTGTCTAACAGGCCTTCTGCACCCCAATCTCCAACCTATGCTGTCTATAACAGGCCTTTTGACCCCAGTGTCAAAACTCTTCTCTCTTCAACTATCCATCTGCACCCCAGTCTCCAACCTCTGCTCTCTGCACCAGTCCTCCTGCACCCCAGTCTCAAACCCATGCTGTCTGTAAGATCCTTCTGCACACCTGTCTCCAATCTCTGCTCTCTGTATAAGTACTTCTGTAAAGCAGTCTCCAAACTCTGCTATCTGTAAAGGTCCTTTTTCACTGATGTCTCCAATCTTTGCTCTCTGCAACACTACTTCTGCAACCGAGTCTCCAAACTTTACTCTCCAATAGATTTTCTGCACATGAGTCTCCAACCTGTGCTCTCTTTAAAGTCCTACTGCATCCCAGTCTTCAAAATTTGCTTTCTGTAAAAGTCCTTCTGCACCACAGTCTCCAATCTCTGCTCTCTATAACGATCCTTCTGAACCCCCGTCTCGAAAATCTGCTCTCTGCAACAATCCTTCTGCACCACAGTCTCCAAAGTCTGCTCTCTGTAATAGTCCTTCTGCACCCCAGTCTCCAACCTCTGGTCTCTGCAACAGTCCTTCTGCACCCAAGTCTTCAACATCTGCTCTCTGCAACAGTCCTTCAACACCCCAGTCTACAACTTCTGCTCTCTGCAACTGTCCTTCTACCCCCCAGTCTCGATACTCTGCTCGCCCCAAGGATCCTTCTGCACCGCAGTCTCCAACATCGGTTCTCTTCAACAGTTCTTCTGCACCCCAGTCTCCAACCTCTGCTCTCTTTAGAAGTCTTTCTGTACCGCAGTCTCCAACATCTGTTCTCTGTAAGGGTCCTTATGCACCCCAGTATCTAACCTCTGCTTTCTGTATCAGTCGTTATCCACCACAGTCTCAAAAATCTGCCTGCTGTAACAATCCTTCTGCAACTCAGTCTGCAAACTCTACTCTCTGCAACAGTCCTTCTGCACCTCAGTCTCCAAACTCTGCTCTGTAACAGTCCTTCTCCACCACAGTCTGCAACCTCTGCATTCTGCAATTGTCCTACTGCACCCCAGTCTCCAACCTCTTCTCTCTGCAACAGTCCTTCTACACCCCAGTCTCTAACCTATTCTCTCTGTAACAGTATTTTGTACTGCAGTTTCCAAACTCTTCTCTCTGTAAGGCTCCTCCTGCACATCACTCTTAAACCTCTGCTTTCTCTATCAGTCCTTCTGTACTAAGTCTCCAAACTGTGCTCTGTAACAGTCCCTCTGCACCTCAGTCCCTAACGTCTGCTCGCTGCAACAGTTTTTGGAACCCCAAACTCAAACCTCTGCTCTCTGCAACAGTCCTACACCCAAGTCTCCAACCTCTGCACTCTGCAACAGTCCTTCTGCAACTCAGTCTTCAACCTCTTCTCTTTGCACAGGTCTTTCTGCACCTCAGTCTTTAAAATCTACTCTCTGTAACAGTCCTTCTGCACCTCAGTCGCCAACCTCTGCTCTCTGTAAGATCCTTCTAAAAACCAGTCTCCAAACTCTTCTTTGTATAACACTCCTTCTTCACCCCAGTCTCAAAATTCTGCTGTCTGTAACACTCCTTCAGCACCCCTGTCTGCATGCTATGTTCTCTGCAATGATCCTTCTACACCCAAGTTTCCAACTTCTGCACTCTGCAACAGTTCTTCTGCACCACAGTCTCCTACATCTGCTCTCTGAAACAGTTTTTCTGAACCTCATGCTTAAAACTCTGCTCTCTGAAAAGATCCTTCTGAACCCCAGTCTCCAACCTCTGCTCTCTCTGACAGTCCTTCGGCAACTCAGTCACCATCCTCTGCTCTCTTTAAGATCCTTTTGCCAATCAGTCTCCAAATTCTGCTGTATGTTACAGGTCATCTTCTCCCCAGTCTCCAAGCTCTGCTCTGTGTAACAGGCCTTCTGCACCTCAGTATCCAACATCTTCTCTCTGCAACAATCCTTCTGCACCCCATTCTCCAACATCTGCTCTCTGCATCAGTCCTATTGCACCCCAATCTCCAACCTCTGCTCTCTGTTAGATCCTTCTGCACACCTGTCTCAAACCTCTGCTTTCTTTAACAGTCCTTCTGTACAGCAGTCTCTAACCTCTATTCGCTGTAAAGGTCTTTCTGCACCCCAGTCTCCAAACACTGCACTCTGCACAGTCCTTCTGCACCCAGTCTCCAACCTCTCCTCTCTGTGACAGTCCTTCTGCACCTTAGTCTCTAAACACTGCTCTCTGTAACAATTTTTCTACACCTCAATCGACAACAACTGCTCTCTGCCACAGTCCTTCTTCACCCCAGTCTCCAAACTCTGCTCTCTAGAACAGTCCTTCTATACACCAGTCTCCATAATCTATTCTCTGCAACGATCCTTCTGCACCACAGTCTCCAAAGTCTGCTCTCTGCAACAATCTTTCGGCACCCAAGTCTCAAAAATTTCCTCTCTGTAAGATAGTTCTGGTCCCCAGTCACCAAACTCTGCTCTCAGTATTAATCCTTCTGCACACCAGTCTCCAAACACTGCTCTCTGTAACAGGTTTTCTGCACCTCAGTCTTCAACAACTGCTCTCTGCAACAGTCCTTTTGCAACCCAGTCTCTAATGTCTGCTCTCTGAACAATCGTTCTGCACCCCAGTCTCCAAACGTTCCTCTCTTTAAGATACTTCTGCACCTCAGTTTCCACACTCTGCTCTCTGTAACATTCCTTCTGCACCGCAGTCTCCAACGTCTGCCCTCTGCAATGGTCCCTATGCACCCCAGTCTCCAACCTTGTTCTCTACAACAGTTCTTCTGTACCGTAGTCTCTAACCTCTGCTCTCTCTAATGATCCTTCTGCATCCCAGTCTCCAAACTCTGCTTTCTGTATCAGTCCTTCTGCACCACAGTCTCCAACCTCTGCTCTCTGCAACAGTCCTTCTGCACCCCAGGATCCAACATCTGCTCTTCAACAGTTCTTCTGCACCACAGTCTCCAAAGTTTTTTGTCTGTGTAACAGTCCTCCTGTACTGCAGTCTCCAAACTCTCTGCTCTATGTAATGGTCTTTCCCCATCCCAGTTTACACACTCTGCTCTCTGTAACATTTCTTCTGAAACCCAGTCTCCAACCTCTGCTTAGTACAAAAGTCTTTCTGCATCCCAGTCTCTGAACTCTGCTCCCTGTAGCAGCCCTTCTGCACCTCAGTTTCCAACCTCTGCTCTCTGCAACAGTCCTTCTGCACCCCAGTTGCCAACGTCTGCTATCTGGAAGGTTCCTTCTGCACCCCAGTTCCCAACGTCTGCTTTCTGCAACAGTCCTTCTGAACCCGAGTATCCAAACTCTGCTCTCTGTAAGATTCTTCTGCAACTTCGTCTACGAACTCTGCTCTCTGTAACAGTCCTTCTGTACCGCAGTCTCCAAACTCTGCTCCCTGTAGCCATCCTTCTGCACCCCAGTCTCAAAACACTGCTTTCTGTATCAGTCCTTCTGAACCACAGACTCCAACGTCTGCTCTCTGCTACAGTCCTACTGAACCCCAGTCTTCATCATCTAATCTCTGCAACAGTCCTTCTGAACTGCAGTCTCCAACCTCTGCTCTCTGTAACAGTCCTTCTGTACTGCAGACTCCAACCTCTGCTCTCTGTTATGAACCTCCTTTACCACAGTCTCCAAACTCTGCTTTCTGTATTATTCCTTCTGCACCCCTGTCTCTAACCTCTGCTCTCTGCAGTAGTCCTTTTCACCCAAATCTCAAACTTCTGCTCTATGCAACAGTCCTTCTGCACCTCAGTATCCAACCTCTGTTCTCTGTAACAATCCTATGCACCCCAGTCTCCAAATTCTGCTCTCTGCAACAGTCCTTCCTCACCCTAGTCTCCAACCTCTGCTCGCTGTAATATGCTTCTTTACCCCAGTGTCCAAACTCTACTTTCAGTAACAGTTCTTTTGCACTGCAGTCTCCAAACTCTGCTCTCTGTAACAATCCTTCTGCACCTCAGTCTCCAAACTCTGCTCTCTGAAAAGGTCCTTCTGCAACCGTGTCTTAAACCTCTGTTCTTGCAACAGTCCTTCCGCTCCCCAGTCTTCAATCTCTGCTCTTTGTAAAAGTCTTTTTGCACCCCAGTCTCCAATCTCTGCTCTTTGTAACGGTCCTTTGGAAATTCAGTCTCCATCCTCTGCTTTCTTACCAGTCGTGCACCCCAGTCTCCAACCTCTGCTCTCTGCAACAATTTTTCTGAACCCCAGTCTCCTACGTCTGCTCTCTACAACAGTCTTTCTGCACTTCAGTCTCCAACCTCTGCTCTCTGTAAGATCCTTCTGCACCCCAGTCTCCAACCTCTGCTATCTTCAACGGTCCTTCTGCACTTCAGTCGCCAACCTCTGTTCTCTGCAACAGTCCTTCTGCACCCCAGTCTCCAACCTCCACTCTCTGTAACAGTCCTTCTGCACCTCAGTCTCCAACCTCTGCTCTCTGCAACAATCATTCTGCACCCCAGTCTCCTACGTTTGCTCTCTACAACAGTCCTTCCGCACCCCAGTCTCCAACCTCTGCTCTCTGTAACAGTTCTTCTGCACCGAAGTCCCCAACCTCTGCTCTCTGAAGTGGTCCTTCTGCACCCCAGTCTTTAAACTCTGCTTTTTGTATCATTCCTTCTGCACCTCAGTCTCCAAACTCTGCTCTCTGTAACAGTCCTTCTGCACATCAGTCTTCAACCTCTGCTCTCTGCAATTGACCTTCTGCACCTCAGTATCCAACCTCTACTCTCTGTAACAGTCCTTATGCATCTCAGTCTCCAACCTCTACTCTCTGGAAGATACTTTTGCAAACCAATCTCCAAAATCTGCTCTCTGTAACAGTCCTTCTGCACCCCTTCTCCAAACTCTGCTCTCTGTAACAGGCTTTCTGCACCCCAATCTCCAATATCTGCTTTCTGCATTAGTCCTTCTTCACTTAAACTGAAAATTCTGCTCTCTTCCACGATACTTCTGCACCCCAGTCTTCAACCTCTATTCTCTGCAACAGTCCTTCTGCATCCCAGTCTCCAACCTCTGCTCTCTGTAAAAGTCCTTCTGCACCTAAGTCTCCAAATTCTGCTCTCTGCAACAGTCCTTCTGTAACCCAGTCTCCAACCTCTTCTCTCTGCAACAATAATTCTGCACCCCAGTCTCCAAAATCTGTTCTCTGCAACGGTCCTTCTGCACCTCAGTCTCCAAACTCTACTCTCTGCAACTGTGCTTCTGCACCTGAGTATCCAACCTCTGATCTCTGTAAGATCCTTCTGCAACCCAGTCTCCAAACTCTGGTCTCTGTAACAGTCCTTCTGCACCCCAGTCTCAAAACTCTGGTCTCTGTAACAGTCCTTCTGCACCCCAGTCTCCAACCTCTGCTCTCTGTAACAGTCCTTCTGCACCTCAGTTTCTATCCTCTGCTCTCCTTAACAGTGCTTCTGCACCCCAGTCTCAAATCCTCTGCTCTCTGTAACAGTCCTTCTGCACACGAGTTTCTAATCTATGCTCTCTGCAACGATCCTTCTTCACCCTGGTGTCCAAACTCTGCTCTCTATAACAGTCTTTCTGCACCACAGTCTTTAATCTCTCTTCGATGCAACAGTTTTTCTGCACCCCAGTCTTCAACCTCTGCTCTCTGCAACACTCCTTCTACACCCCAGTCTCAAACCTCTGCTCCCTGTAAGATCCTTCTGCACACGTGTATCCAACCTCTGATCTCTGTAACGGTCCTTTTTCAACCCCGTCTCGAAACTCTGCTTTCTGTATCAGTCCTTCTGCACCACAGGCTTCAACCTCTGCTCTCTGTAAAAGTACTTCTGCACCCCGTCTCCAACCTCTGCTCTCTGCAACAGTCCTTCTGCACGCCAGTTTAAAACTCTGCACTCTGCAACATTTCCTCTGTACCCCAGTCTCCATCTTCTGCTACCTCTATCAGTCCTTCTCCACCCAAGTCTCCAAACTCTACTATCTGTAACAGTACTTCTGCACCTCAGTCTTCAACCTCTTCTCTCAGCAACGGTCCTCATGCACCTCAGTCTCCAAGTTCTGTTCTCTGCAACAGTCCTTCTGCACCCCAGTCTCCAACGTCTGCTCTCTGCAACAGTCCTTCTACACCCTAGTCTCAAACCTCTACTCTCTGCAACAGTCCTTCTACAACCCAGTCTCCATACTCTGCTCACCCCAATGATCCTTCTGCACCCCAGTCTCAAACCCATGCTCTCTGTAACAGTCCTTCTGTACCGCAGCCTCCAAACTCTTTTCTCTGTGAGTGTCCTTATGTACTCCAGTATCCAACTTCTGCTTTCTGTATAAGTGGTTTTGAACCACAGTCTCCAAACTATGCTCTCTGTCTCAGTCCTTCTGCAACTCAGTCTGCAACCTCTGCTTTCTGAAACAGTCCTCTTCAACCCCAGTCTCCATCCTCTGATCTCTGCAAAAGTCCTTTTGCACACCAGTCTCCAACATCTGCTCTCTGCAACAGTTCTTCTCCACCCCAGTCTCCAACCTCTGCTCTTTTTAACAGTCCTTCTGTACTGCAGTCTCCAACCACTGCTCTCTGTAATGGTCCTTCTGCACACGAGTTTCTAAGCTCTGCTTTTTGTATTAGTCCTTCTGTACCCGAGCCTCCAACCTTTCTTCTGTGTAACTGTCCTTATGAACCTTAGTCTCCAACGTCTGCTCTCTGCTACAGTCCTTCTTCACCCCTATCTCTAACCTCTACTCTCTGCAACAGTCCTTCTACACCCCAGTCTAAAACCTCTGCTCTCCAACAGTCCTTCTGCAACCCAGTCTCCAACCTCTGCTCTCTGTATCAATCATTCTGCACCTCAGTCTCCATGCTCTGCTCTCTGCAACAGTCCTTCTGCACCTCAGCCTCAAAACTCTACTCTCTGCAACAGTGCTTCTGCACCTCAGTCTCCAAACTCTGATCTCTGTAAGATCCTTCTGCAACGCAGTCTCCAAACTCTGCTCTCTGTAACAGTCATTCTCCACCCCAGTCTCCAAACACTGCTCTTTGTAACAGGCCTTCTGCACCCCAGTCTCCAACCTCTGCTCTCTGCAACGATCCTTCTACACCCTGTTTCCAACCTGTGCTCGCTGCAACAGTCCTTGTTCAGCCAGTCTCCAACATCTGCTCTCTGCCACAGTTCTTCTGTACCTCAGTCTGAAAACTCTGCTCTCTGCAACAATCCTTCTGCACCCCAGTCTCAAAACTCGCTGTAACAGTGATTCTGTACATCAGTCTCCAACGTCTTCTTTCTGTAAGACCCTTCTGAAACCCAGTCTGGCAAACTCTGCTCACTGAATCTGCACCCCAGTCTCCAAACTCTGGTCTCTGTAACAATAATTCTGCACCTAAGTCTCCAACATCTGCTCTCTGCAAAGGTGCTTCTGCACCCCAGTCTCCAACCTCTGCTCTCTGTAATAGTCTTTCTGTACTGCATTTTTCAAATTCTGCTCTCTGTAAGGGTACTTCTGCACCAGAGACTCCAACCTCTGCTTTCTGTATGAGTCCTTCTGAACCCCAGTCTCCAACCTGTGCTATGAATAACTGTCCTTCTGCACCTTAGTCTTCAACCTCTACTTACTGCAACAGTCCTTCTACATCACATTGTAAAACCTCTGCTTTCTGCAACAGTCCTTCTGCATCTCAGTCTCCATCCTCTGCTCTCTGTAACAATCCTTCTGCACCTCAGTATCAAACCTCTGGTCTCTACAACGGTCCTTCTGCACCTCTGTCTCCAACCTCTACTCTAATTAACAGTGTTTCTGCACCTCAGTCTCCAAATCTGCACTCTGTAAGATCCTTCTGCAACTCAGTTTCCAAACTCTGCTCTCTTTAAAAGGCCTTCTTCACCCCAGACTCCAAACTCTGCTCTCTCTATCAGTCTATCTGCACCTCTGTCTCTAACCTCTGCTCGCTGCAACAGTCCTTGTGCAACGCAGTCTACATCACCTGCTCTCTGCAAAAGTTCTTTTGTACCTCATTCTGAAAACTCTGCTCTCAGCAATAGTCCTTCTGCATCTCAGTCTCCAACCTCATCTCTCTGTAAAACCCTTCTGAAACCCAGTGTGCAAACTCTGCTCTCTGTGACAGTCCTTCTGCACCCCAGTCTCCAACCTGTGCTCTCTGTAACAGGCCTTCTGCACTCCAGTCTCCAACATCTGCTCTCTGTAAGAGGCCTTCTGCACCAAAGTCTCCAACCTCTACTCTCTGCAAGGATGCTTCTGCACCCCAGTCTCCAACATCTGCTCACTAAAACTGTCCTTCTGCACCCCAGTCTCCAACCTCTGCTCTCTGCGAGATCCTTCTGCACACCAGTCTCCAAACGCTGCTCACTGTAACAGTTCTTCTGCACCCTAGTCTCCAAACTCTGCTCTCTGTAACAATAATTCTGCACCTCAGTCTCCAAACTCTGCTCTCTGCAAGGGTCCTTATGCACCGCAGTCTCCAACATCTGCTTTCTCTATAAGTCCTTCTGCACCCCAGTCTCCAACCTCTGCTTTCTGCAACAGTCTTTCTGCACCCAAGTCTCCAACCTCTGCTCACTGCAACATTCCTTCTGCACCCCAGTCTCCAAACTCTGCTCTCTGTAATGATCTTTCTGAACCCCAGTCTCGAACCTCTGCTCTCCACAATGGTACTGCTGCACCTCAGTGTCCAACCTCTTCTTTCTGCAAAGATCCTTTTGCACCTCAGTCTCAAAGCTCTGCTCGCTGCAACAGTCCTTGTGAACCACAGTCTCCAACATCTACTCTCTGCAACAGTTCTTCTGTACCTCAGTCTGAAAACTCTGCTCTCTTCAATAATCCATCTGCACCCCAGTATCAAACCTCTTCTCTCTGTAACAGTCCTTCTGTACCTCAGTCTCCAATCTCTGTACTATGCATCAGTCCTTCTGCACCAAAGTCTCCAACATCTGCTCTCTGAAACACTCCTTCGACACCCCAGTCTCCAACCTCTGCTGTCTGTAACAGTCCTTCTACACCACAGTTTCCATACTCTGCTCGCCCCAATGATCCTACTGCACCCCAGTCTCCAATGTCTGCTCTCTGCAACAGTCATTGTACACTCCAGTCTCCAACCTCTGCTCTCTGCAACAGTCCTTCTATACCCCAGTCTCTATACTCTGCTCGACCCAACGATCCGTCTGCACACCAGTCTCCAACCTCTGTTCTCTACATTAGTTCTTCTGCACCCCAGTCTCCAACCTCTTCTCTCTGTACCAGTCCTTCTGTACCTCAGTCTCCAACCTCTGTTCTCCGTAAGGGTCCTTATGCACACCAGTATCCAACCTCTGCTTTCTGTATAAGTCGTTTTGCACCACAGTCTCCAAACTCTGCCATCAGTAAGAGTCTTTCTGCAACTCAGTCTGCAACCTTTGCTCTCTGCAACAGTCCTTGTGCACCCCAGTCTCCGTCCTCTGCTCTCTGCAACATTCCTTCTGCACCCCAGTCTTTAACATCTGCTATCTGAAACAGTCATTCTCCACCCCAGTCTCCAAACTCTGTTCTCTGTAAGAGACCTTCTGTACTGCATTCTCGAAACTCTGCTCTCTGTAAGGATACTTCTGCACCTGAATCTCCAAACTCTGCTTTCTGTATCAGTCCTTCTGCACTCCAGTCTGCAAACTCTGTTCTGTATAACTGTCCTTCTTCACCTTAGTCTCCAACGTCTGCTCTCTTCTACAATTTCTCTAGACCCCAGTCTCCATCATCTACTCTCATCAACAGTCCTTCTGCATCCCAGTCTCCAACCTCTGCTGTCTGTAACAATCCTTCTGCACCCCAGTCTGCAACCTCTGCTCACTGCAACAGTTCCTTCTGTACCCAAATCTCCAACTTCTGCTCTATGCACAAGTCCTTCTTCACCCCAGAATCCATTCTCTGCTGTCTGTAACAATCCTTCTGCACCCCAGTCTCCAAATTCTGCTCTCTGCAGCAGTCCTTCTTCACCCCAGTCTCCAACCTCTGCTCGCTGTAATATGCTTCTGTACCCCAGTCTCCAAACTCTACTCTCTGTAACAGTTCTTCTGCACTGAAGTCTCCAAACTGTGCTCTCTGTTACAATCCTTCTGCACCTAAGTCTCAAATCTCTGCTCTCTGCAATTGTCTTTCTGCAACCCTGTCTTAAACATCTGTTCTTGCAACAGTCCTTCCGCTCGTCAGTCTCCAATCTCTGCTCTCTGTAAAAGTCCTTTTGTACCCCAGTCTCCAATCTCTGCTCTCTTTAACCGTCCTTCTGCACCCCAGTCTCCAACCTCTGCTTTCTGTATCAGTCCTGCACCCCAGTCTCCAAACTTTGCTCTCTGTAACAGTCCTTCTGAACCTCAGTCTCTATCCTTGCTCTCTGCAAAGTCCTTCTGCAACCCAGTCTCCAAACACTGCTCTCTGCAACAATCCTTCTGCATCCCAGTCTCCAACGTCTGCTCGCTACAACAGTCTTTCTGCATCCCAGTCTCCAACCTCTGCTCTCTGTAAGATCCTTCTGCACCCCAGTCTCCAACCTCTGGTATCTTAAAAGTTTTTTCGGCACCTCAGTCGCCAACCTCTGCTCTCTGTAATGGTCCTTCTGAAACCCAGTCTCAAAACTCTGCATTCTGTATCAGTCCTTCTGCACCTCAGTCTCCAACCTCTGCTCTCTTTAACAGTCCTTCTGCACCTCAGTCTTCAAACTCTGCTCTCTGCCATTGTCCTTCTGCAGGTGAGTCTTCAAACCAAACTCTCTGTAACAGTTATTCTGCATCTCAGTCTCCAAACTCTACTCTCTGTAAGATCCTTTTGCAAACCAATCTCCAAACACGGCTCTCTGTAACAGTCCTTCTGCACCACTTCTCCAAACTCTGCTCTCTGTAACAGGCTTTCTGCACCCCAGTCTCCAACATCTACTCTCTGGAACAGTCCATATGCACACAAGTCTCCAACCTCTGCTCTCTGCCAAAGTCATTATGCACCCCAGTCTCTAACATCTGCTCTCTACATTAGTCTTTCTGCACCTCAGTCTGAAAACTCTGCTCTCTGCCACGATCCTTCTGTACCCCAGTCTCCAACCTGTGTTCTCTGCAACAGTCAGTCTGCACCACAGTCTTCAAACTCTGCTCTCTGTAACAGTCCTTCTGTACCGCAGTCTCCAACCTCTCTTCTCTGTAATGGTCCTTCTGCACCCCAGTCTCCAAAATCTGCTTTCTGTATCAGTCCTTCTGAACAAGTCTCAAACCTCTCCTCTCTGTAACAGTCCTTCTGCTCCTAACTCTCCAACCTCTGCTCTATGCAACAGTCTTTCTGCAACCCAGTCTCCAACCTCTGCTGTCTGCAAGAATCATTCTGCACCCCAGTCTCCAACATCTGTTTTCTGTATCAGTCCTGGACCACAGTCTCCAAAATCTGCTCTCTGTAACAGTCCTTCTTCACCTCAGTCTCCAACATCTGCTCTCTGCAACAATCCTTCTGCACCCCAGTCTCCATCATCTGCTCTCTGCCACAGTCCTCCTGCATCTCAGACTCCAAACTCTTCTCACTGTAAGATTCTTCTGCACCCCAGTATCCAACCTCTGCTCTCTTCAACGGTCCTACTGCACCCCAGTCTCCAACCTCTGTTCTCTGCATCAGTCCTTCTGCACCATAGTCTCCAACATCTACTCTCTGCAACATTTCTTTTTCACCGCAGTCTCCAACCTCTGCTCTCTGTAACAGTCCTTCTGTACTGCAGTATCCAAACACTGCTCTCTGTAAGGGTATTTCTGGACCCCAATCTCCTACCTCTCAGAACTGCAACAGTCCTTCTACACCCCTGTCTAAAACCTCTGCTCTCTGCAACAGTCCTTCTGCACCCCAGTCTCCAACCTCTGCTCTCTGTATCAATCCTTCTGCACCTCAGTCTCCAAGCACTGCTGTCTTCACGATCCTTCTGCAACTCAGTCTCCAAACTCTACTCTTTGTAACAGTGCTTCTGAACCTCAGTCTCCAACCTCTGCTCTCTGTAAGATCCTTTTGCAACCCAATCTCCAAACTCTACTCTCTGTAACAGTCATCGTGCACCCCAGTCTTAAAACTCTGCTCTTTGTAAAAGGCTTTCTGCACCCCAGTCTCCAAACTCTGCTCTCTGTATCTCTCTTTCTGGACCCCAGTCTCCAACCTCTGCTCTCTGCAACAATCTATCTGCACCCTGTCTCCAACCTATGCTCGCTGCAACAGTCCATGTGCACCCAGTCACTAACATCTGATCTCTGCAACAGATCTTCTGTACCTCAGTCTGAAAACTCTGCTCTCTGCAACAATCCTTCTGCACCCCAGTCTCCAAACTCTGCTCTCTGTAACAGTTCTTCTGTACATCAGTCTCCAACCTCTGCTTTCTGTAAGACCCTTTTAAACCCAGTCTGCAAACTCTGCTCACTGAAACACTCCTTCTGCACCTCAGTCTCCAATCTCTGCTCTCTGTAACAGGCATTATGCACCCCAGTCTCCAACCACTGCTCTCTGTAAGAGGCATTCTTCACCCCAGTCTCCAACAGCTACTCTCTGCAATGATGCATGTGCACCCCAGTCTCCAACCTCTGCTCTCTGCAACAGTCTTTCTGCACCCCAGTCTCCAACTTCTTCTCTGTGTAAGATCCTTCTGCACACCAGTCTCCAACCTCTGCTCCCTGTAACATTACTCTGGAACCCAGTCTCCAAACTCTGCTCTCTGTAACAATAATTCTGCACCTCAGTCTCCAACCTCTGCTCTCTGAAAAGTTGCTTCTGCACCCTAGTCTCCAAACTCTGTTCTCTGCAACAGTTGTTCTGCACCCCAGTTTTTATCCTCTGCTCTCTATAGCAGTCCTTCTGTACCGGGGTCTCCAAACTCTGCTCTCTTTATCCGTCCTTCTGCACCCCAGTCTCCAACATCTGCTTTCCCATTAAGTCCTCCTGCACTCCAGTCTTCAACCTCTGCTCTCTTTAACAGTCTTTCTGCACCTCAGTCTCCAGCCTCTGGTTTCTGCAAAAGTCCTCCTGCACCCCCGTCTCCACCCTCTTTTCTCTGCAACATTTCTTCTGCACCCAAGTCTCGTACCTGTGCTCTCTGTAAATGTCCTTCTGCTACCCAGTCTCAAACCTCTGCTCTGTGTAACGATGCTTCTGCACCCCAGTCATTAACCTCTGCTCTCTGCAATTATCTTTCTGTACCTAAGTCTCCAACTTCTGCTCTCTGCAACGATCCTTCTGCACCCCAGTCTCAAATATCTGCACTTTGTTACAGTCCTTCTGCACCTCAGTCTCCAACCTCTGCTCTCTGCAACAGTCTTTTTGCACCACAATCTCCAATATCTGCTCTCTTCAATAGTCCTTCTATACCCCAGTCTCCAACCTCTGCTCTCTTAAACAGTTCTTCTGCACCCCACTCTCCAACCTCTGCTCTCTGTTACAGTCCTTCTGTACCTCAGTCTCTAAACTCTGCTCTCTAAAAGAATCTTCTGCAACCCAGTCTCCAAACTCTGCTCTCTGTAACAGTCCTTCTGCTCCTAAGTACCAAACTCTGCTCTCTGTAACAGGCCTTCTTCACCCCAGTATCCAAACTCTGCTCTCTGTAAGAGTCCTTCTGCACCCCAGTCATCAACCTCTGCTCTCAGCAACGGTCCTTATGCACCCCAGTTTCCAAACTCTGCTCTCCACAACAGTATTTCTGTACCCCAGTCCCCAACCTCAGCTCTCTGAAAGATCCTTCTGCACCCAAGTCTTTAAACTCTACTCTCTGTAACAGTCTTTCTGCACCCCAGTCTTTAACCTATGCTCTCTGTCACAATCCTTCTGCACATTAGTCTTTATCCCCTGCTCTCAGCAACGGTCCTTATGCACCCCAGTCTCCAACTTCTGTTCTCTGCAACAGTCATTCTGCACCAGTATGCATCATCTGCTCTCTGTAACAGTCCTTCTGTACTCCAGTCTCCAACCTCTGGTCTCTGTAACGTTCCTTCTGGACCCCAGTATCTCACCTCAGCTTTCGGTATCAGTCCTTCTGAACCCCAGTCTCCAACCTCTGCTCTCTGTAACATTCCTTCTGCACCTCAGTCTCTAATCTCTGCTATCTGTATCAGTCGTTCTGCACCCCTGTTTCCAAACTCTGCTCTCTGAAACAGTCCTTCTGCACCTCAGTCTTCAACAACTGCTCTCTAGTACAGTCCTTCTATACGCCAGTCTCCATAATCTGCTCTCAGCACCGATCCTTCTGCACCCCAGTCTCCAACGTCTGCTTTGCAACAGTCTCTCTACAACCCATTCTTCAACCTCTTCTTTTTGGAAGATCCTTCTGTACCCCAGTTTACAAATTCTGCTCTCTGTAACATTCCTTCTTCACCCCAGTCTCCAAACTCTGCTCTCTGCAATGGTCCCTCTGCACCCCAGTCTCCAACCTTATTCTCAACAACACTTCTTCTGTACCGCAGTCTTCAACCACTGTTCTCTGTAAGGGTCTTTCTTCACCCCAGTCTCCAAACTCTGCTTTCTCTATCAGTGATTCTGCAGCACAGTCTCCAAATTCTGCTCTCTGTAACAGTCCGTCTGCACCTCACTCTGCAACCTCTGCTCTCTGCAACAATCCTTCTTCACCCCAGTCTTCAACCTCTGCTCTCTGTAACAGTCCTTCTGTACTGCAGTCTCCAACCTCTGCTCTCTGCAACAGTCCTTGTGCACCCCAGTCTCCAACATCTGCTCTATGCAACCGTTCTCCTGTACCTCAATCTGAAAACTCTGCTCTATGCAAAAATCCTTCTGCACCCGAGTCTCCAACCTCTGCTCTCTGAAACAGTTCTTCTGTACCTCAGTCTCCAACATCTGCTCTGTATATGTTCTGCACCCCTGTCTCCAATATCTGCTCTCTGTAACAGTCCTTCTTCACCTCAGTCTTCATCGTCTGCTTTCTGTAACAGTCCTTCTGCACTCCAGTCTCCAAACTCTTCTCTCTGCTACGATCCTTCTGCACCTCAGTCTCCTACCTCTGCTCTCTGTAAAAGTCCTTCTGAAACTCAGTCTCCATTCTTTGCTCTCTGTAAAGGTCCTTCTGAACCCCAGTATCCAATCTCTGCTCTCTGTAACAATCCGTCTCCACCTCTGTGTCCAACGTCTGCTCTCTGTAACAGTCCTTCTATACCGCAGTCTCCAACCTCTACTCTCTATAACGGTCATTCTGCACCCCAAGTGCCAACCTCTACTTTCTGAAACAGTCATTCTGAACCTCAGACTCCAACCTCTGCTCTCTGTAACAGACCTTCTAAGCCTCAGTCTGAAACCTCTGCTGTCTGCAACAATGCTTCTATACCCCAGTCTCCAAACTGTGCTATCTATAAGAATCCTTCTGCACCCCAGTCTCCAACGTCTGCTCTCTGTAACAGGTCTTCTGCAACTCTGTCACCAAAGTCTGCTCTCTGTAACAGGCCTTCTGCACCCCAGTCTCCAACCTCTTCTCTCTGCAACAGTCCTTCTGCACCCCAGTCTCCAAAATCTGCTCTCTGTAAGATCCTTCTGCACCCCGTTTTTCAAACTTTGCTCTCTGTAACAGTCATTCTGCACCTCAGTCTCCAACCTCATCCCTCTGCAATGGCCCTTCTGCACCCCAGTATCCAACCTCATTCTCTGCAGCAGTCATTCTACACCCCAGTCTAAAACCTCTGCTCTCTGCTACAGTCCTTCTGCACCCCAGTCTCCAACTTCTGCTCTCTGCAACATCTCTTCTGCACCCAGTCTTTAAACTGTGCTCTCTCTCCTATTGCACCCCGGTCTCCAAACTCTGCTCTCTTTAGCGATCCTTCTGCACCTCATTCGCAAAACTCTGCTGTCTGCAACAATCCTTCTGGACCCCAGTCTCCAACGTCTGTTTTCTGTAACAGTGCTTCTGACCCCAGTCTCCAGCCTCTGCTCTCTGTAACATCCTTCTACACCCCAGTTTCCAAACTCTGCTCTAGGTGACATTCCTTCTGCACCCCATTCTCACGCTCTGCTTTTTGTAACGGTACTTCTGTACCGCAGTCTCCAATCAATCTCTGCTCACTGCAACATTTCTTCTGCACCCCAGTCTCCAAACTTTGCTCTCCGTAACTGTCTTTTTGACCCCAGTCTCCAAACTTTGCTTTTTGTAACGATCCTTCTGCACCTCAGTCTCCAACCTCTGCTCTCTGCAATGGTCCTTCTGCACCTCAGTTTCCAACCTCAGCTATCTGCAACGATCCCTCTGCACCCCAGTTTCCAAACTCTGCTCTCTTTTACAGTCCTTCTACACTTCAGTATCCAACCTCTCCTATCTGTACCAATCCTTATTCACCTCAGTCTCTAACCTCTGCTCTCTTTAACAGCCTTTCTGCACCTCAGTCTTTAATCTCTGCTCTCTGCAACAGTCGTTCTGCACCCTAGTCTCCAACCTTTGCTCTCTGTAACAGTTCTTCTGCACCCCAAGCTCGAACCTCAGCTCTCTGTAACAATCCTACTGCACTTCAGTCTCCAACGTCTGCTCTCTGTAACAGTCCTTCTGCACCCTAGTCTCCAATATCTGCTCTCTACAACTGTCCTTCTGCACCAGAGTCTCCAAACTCTGCTCTCTCTAACAGTCCTTCTGTACCACAGTCTCCAAACTCTTCTCTCTATAACTGTCCTTCTGCACCCCAATTGCCAACCTCTGTTTTTTGTAACAGTCCTTCTGCACCTCAGATTCCAACCTCTGCTCTCTGTAACAGTCCTTCTAAGTCTCAGTCTGAAACCTCTGCTCTCTTCAACGATCCTTCTGCACCCCAGTCTCCAGAATGTGCTTTCTGTAACAATCCTTCTGCACACCAGTTTCCAACCTCTGCTCTCTGTAACAGGTCTTCTGCACCCCAGTCTCTAAACTCTGCTCTCTGTAAGAGGCCTTCTGCACCCCAGTTTCCAACCTCTTCTCTCTGCAACTATCCTTCTGCACCTCAGTCTCCAACCTCTGTTCTCTGCAATGATCCTTCTGCACCACAGTTTCCAACCTTGATCTCTGTAACAGTCCTTCTGCACCCCAGTCTCCAACCTCTTTTTGCAGATACAGTACTTCTTCACCCCAGACTCCAACCTCTGCTCTCTGCAACACTTTTTCTGAACCCAAGTATCTAACCTGTGCACTCTGTAACTGTCCTGCTGCACCCCAGTCTCCAACCTCTTCTCTCTGTAGCGATTCTTCTGCACCTCATTCTTCAACCTCTGCTCTCTGCAACGATCCTTCTGCACCCCATTCTCAATCCTCTGCTATTTGTAAGAATCCTTTTGCACCCCAGTCTCCAAACTCTCCTCTCTGTAAATGTCCTTCTGCACTTAAGTCTTCAAGTTCTGCAATTTGTAACAGTCCTTCTGCACCCCAGTCTCAAACCTCTGCACTCAGAAATGATCTTTCTGCACCTTAGTCTGAAACCTCTGCTCTCTTTAATAGTCCTTCTGCACCCAGTCTCCAACATCTGCTCTCTGCAAGGATCCTTCTTATTTCCTGTCTCCAAACTCTGCTCTCTGTAACATTCTTTCTGTTGGGCAGTCTCCAACCTCTTCTCTCTATAACGGTCCTTCTGCATCCCAATTTCCAAACTCTGCTCTCTGTAACAGTCCTTCTAAGCCTCAGTCTGAAACTTCTGCTCTCTGCAACAATCTTTCTAAACCCCAGTCTCCAAACTGTGCTATCTGTAACAATCCTTCTGCACCCCAGTCCCCAAAGTCTGCTCTCTATAACAGGTCTTCTGCAACCCAGTCTCCAAACTGTGCTCTCTGTAACAGGCCTTCTGCACCCCAGTCTCCAACCTCTGCTCTCTGCAACGATCATTCTTCACCTCAGTCTCCAACCTCTGCTCTCTGCAACAGTCCTTCTGCACCCCAGTATCCAAACTCTGCTCACTATAACAATCCTTCTGCACCCCAGTCTCCACACTCTGTTCTCTGAAAAAGTCCTTCTGCACCCCAGTGTCAAATCTCTGCTCTCTGCAACAGTCCTTCTGCACCCCATTCTAAAACCTGTGCTGTCTGTAACAGTCCTTCTGCAACCCAGTCTCCAAAATCTGTTCTCTGTATCAGTCCTTTGCACCTTAGTCTCCAAACTTTGCTCTCTGCAGCAGTCTTTTTACACCCCAGTAACCAAAATCTGCTCTGTGTAACGATCCTTCTGTACCTTAGTTTCCAACCTCTGCTCTCTGAAACGATTCTTCTGCACCCCAGTCTCCAAACTATGATCTCTGTATCAGTCCTTCTGCACCACAGTCTCCAAACTTTGCTCTCTGCCAAAGTTCTTATGCACCCAAGTCTTCAAACTCTGCTGTCTGCAACATTTCCTCTGCACCCCAATCTCCAACCTGTGCTCTCTGTAACAGTCCTTCTGCACTGCAGTCTCCAACATGTGCTCTCTTCAACGATCCTTCTTCTATCCACTCTCCAAACTCTGCTCTCTGTTAAAGTCCTTTTGTATCACAGTCTCCAAACTCTTCTCTTTGTAACGGTCCATCTGCTCCCCAATTGCCAACCTCTGTTTCCTGTAACAGTCCTCCTGCACCCTAGTCTCCAAAGTCTTCTCTCTGCAAAGATGTTTCTACACCTCAGTCTCCAACCTCTGCTCTCTGTAAAAGTCCTTCCGCACCTCAGTCTCCATCTTTTGCTCTCTGTAATTGTCCTTCTGCACCCCAGTCTCCAAACTCTGCTCTCTGTAACAATCCTTCTGCACATCTTTCTCCAACGTCTGCTCTCTGTAAGAGTCCTAATGCACCCCAGTCTTTAATATCTGCTCTCTGAAATGGTCCTTCTGCACCCCAGTCTCAAACTACTTCTCTCTATAACGGTCCTTCTGCACCTCAATTTCCAACCTCTGCTCTCTGTAACAGTCCTTCTAAGCCTCAGTCTGAAACTTCTGCTCTCTGCAAAAATCCTTCTAAACAACAGTCTCCAAATTGTGCTATCTGTAACAATCCTTCTGCACCCCAGACTCTAACATCTGGTCTCTCTAACAGGTTTTCTGAAACCCTGTCTCCAAACTCTGGTCTCTGTAACAGGCCTTCTCCACCCCATTATTTAACCTCTTCTCTCTGCAAAAGTCCTTCTACACCCCAGTCTCCAACCTCTGCTCTCTGCAACGATCCTTCTTCATCCCAGTCTCTAACGTCTGCTCTCTGTAAGATCCTTCTGCACCCCGTTCTCCAAACTTTGCTCTCTGTAACAGTCATTCTGCACCTCAGTCTCCAAACTCATGTCTCTTCAACGGCCCTTGTGCACCTCAGTATCCTACCTCTGTTCTCTGCAGCTGTCCGTCTGCACCACAGGCTACAAACTCTGCTCTCTGTAACAGTCCTTCTGCACCCCAGTCTCCAAACTCTACTTTTTGTATCAGTTATTCTGCACCCCTGTCTAAAACCTCTGCTCTCTGTAATAGTCCTTCTGAACCTCAGCTCCAAACTCTGCTCTCTCCAACAGTCCATCTGCACCCCAGTCTCCAACCTCTGCTCTCGGCAATCGTCTTATTATACCCTAGTATCTAACATCTGCTCTCAGCAACGATCATTCTGCATCCCAGTCTCCAACGTCTGCTCTCTGCAACAGTCCTTCTACACCCCAGTCTTCACCCTCTGCTCTCTGCAACATTTCTTCTGCACCCCAGTTTCCAACCTGTGCTCTCTAAAACTATCCTACTGCACCCCAGTCTCCAAACTCTGCTCTCTGTAACAATCCTTCTGCACCCCAGTTTCCAACCTGTGCTCTCTAAAACTATCCTACTGCACCCCGGTCTCCAAACTCTGCTCTCTGTAGCAATCATTCTGCACCTCAGTCTCCAACCTCTGTTCTCTGCAAGGATTCTTCTGCATCCCAGTCTCCCACATCTGCTCTCTGCAATGGTGCTTCTGCACCCCAATTTCCAAACTCTGCTCTCTGTAACAGTCTTTCTATGCCTCAGTCTGAAACTTCTGCTCTCTGCAAAAATCCTTCTGAACCCAAGTGTTCAAACTGTGCTATCTGTAACAATCCTTCTGCACCCCAGTCCCCAACATCTACTCTCTGTAACAGGTCTCCTGCTACCCAGTTTCCAAACTCTGCTCTCTGTAACAGGCCTTCTGCACCCCTGTCTCCAACATCTGCTCTCTGCAAAAGTCTTTCTACACCCCAGGCTTCAAACTCTGCTCTCTGCAACCATCCTTCTCCATCTCAGTCTCCAAAGTCTGCTCTCTGTAAGATCCTTCTGCACCCCGTTCTCCAAACTTTGCTCTCTGTAACAGTCATTCTGCACCTCAGTCTAAAACCTCATCTTTCTGCAACGGCCCTTGTGCACCCCAGTATCCAACTTCTGTTCTCTGCAGCTGTCCTTTTACACCCCATTCTAAAACCTGTGCTATCTGTAACAGTCCTTCTGCACCTCAGTCTCCAACATCTGCTCTCTGCAACAGTCCTTCTGCACCCCAGTCTCCAACCTCTGCTCTCTGCAACGATCCTTCTACACCCCAGTCTCCAACCTCTGCTCTCTGCTATAGTCCTTCTGCACCCCAGTCTCCAACCTCTGCTCTCTTCAACATTTCTTCTGCACCCCAGTATCCAACCTGTGCTCTTGGAAACTATCCTACTTAACCCAGGTCTCCAAACTCTGCTCTCTGTTGAAATCCTTCTGCACTTCAGTCTCCAACTTCTGCTCTCTGCAACGATCTTTCTGCATCCCAGTCTCCAACCTCTGCTCTCTGCAAAAGTCCTTCTTCAACCCCGTCTCTAAGCTCTGCTCTCTGTAACAGTTTTTCTGCACATAAGTGTCCAACCTCTGCTCTCTGTAAGGATCCTTCTGCACCTCATGTCCAAACTCTGCTCTCTGTAACAGGCCTTCTGCACCACAGTCTCCAACCTCTGCTTTCTGTAACAGTTCTTCTGAACCCCAATCTCCAAACTCTGCTCTCTGTAACACTCCTTCTGCACACCAGTCTCCAACATCTGCTTTGTGTAAGAATCCTTTGACAACCCTGTCTCCAACCTCTCCTCTCTGTAAAAGTCCTTCTGCACCTCAGTATCCAAGCTGTAACGGTCCTACTGCGCCCCAGTCTCCATCCTCTGCTCTCTGTATCAATCTTTCTGCACACAAGTCTCCAAACTCTGCTCTCTGCAACATTTCTTCTGCACCCCAGTCTCCAACCTGTGCTCTCTGTGACAGTCCTTCTGCACCCCAGTCTCCAACATCTGCTCTCTGTAACAATTCTATTGTAACTCTGTCTCCAATGTCTGCTCTCTGTAACTCTCCTTCGCACCCCAGTCTCCAAACTCTGCTCATTGTAACAGTCCTTCTATACAGCAGTCTTCAACCTCTTCTCTCTATAACGGTACTTCTGCACCCCAATTGCCAACCTCTGTTTTCTGAAACAGTCCTTCTGCACCTCAAACTCCAACCTCTGCTGTCTGTAACAGTCCTACTAAGCCACAGTCTGAAACCCCTGATCTCTGCAAATATCTTTCTTAACCCCACTCTTCAAACTGTGCTATCTGTAACAATCCTTCTGCACCCCAGTCTCAAACATCTGCTCTCTGTAACAGGTCTTCTGCAACTCAGTTTCCAAAGTCTGCTCTCTGTAACAGGCCTTCTGCACCACAGTCTCCAACCTCTTCTCTCTGCAACGATTCTTCTGCAACTCAGTATTTAACCTCTACTCTCTGCAACAGTCCTTCTGCACCCCAGTCTCAAACCTCTGCTCTCTGTGAGATCCTTCTCCACTCCGTTCTCCAAACTTTGCTCTCTGTAACAGTCATTCTACACCTCAGTCTCCGACCTCATCTCTCTGCAACGGCCCTTCTGCACCCCAGTATCCAAACTCTGTTCTCTGCAGCAGTCCATCTACACCCCAAACTTCAAACTCTGCTCTCTGTAACAATCCTGTTGCACCCCAGTCTCCAAACTCTACTTTCCGTATCAGTTATTCTGCACCCCAGTCTGAAACCTCTGCTCTCTGTATCAGTCCTTCTGCACCTCAGTCTCCGAACTCTGCTCTCCGCAACAGTCCTTCTGCACCCCAGTCTCAAACTTCTGCTCTGTGAAAAAGTGCTTCTACACACCAGTCTCCAACATCTGCTCTCTGCAACGATCCTTCTGCATCCCAGTCTCCAACGTCTGCTCTCTGCAACAGTCTTTCTACACCCCAGTCTCCAACCTCTGCTCTCTGCTATAGTCCTTCTGCACCCCAGTCACCAACCTCTGCTCTCTTCAACATTTATTCTGCACCCCAGTCTCCAACCTGTGCTCTCTGTAACTGTCCTACTGCACCCCTGTCTCCAAACTCTGCTCTCTGTAGTGATCCTTTTGCACCTCAATTTCCAACCTCTGCTCTCTGCAACCATACTTATGCACCCCAGTCTCCAACGTCTGTTCTCTGCAACAGTCATTCTGACCCCATTCTCCAGCCTCTGCTCTCTGTAACATCCTTCTGCACCTTAGTTTCCAAACTCTGCTCTAGGTGATATTTCTTCTGCACCCCAGTCTCCACCCTCTGCTCTTTGTAACAGTACTACTGTGCCGCAGTCTCCAATCTCTGCTCACTGCAACATTTCTTCTGCACCCCAATCTCCAAACTGTGCTCTCTGTACCTGTCTTTCTGACCCCAGTATCCAACCTCTGCTCTCTGTAACGATCCTTCTGCACCTCAGTCTCCAAACTCTGCTTTCTGCAACGATTTTTCTGAACCAGAGTTTCCAAACTCTACACTCTGTAACAGTCCTTCTACACCTAGTCTCCAACCTCTTCTCTCTGTAACAATCCTTCTGCACCTCAGTCTCGAACCTCTGCTCTCTGTAACAGTCCATCTGCCCCTCAGTCTCCAACCTCTGCTCTCTTTAACAGGCTTACTGCACCCCAGTCTCCAACCTCTAATCTCTATAACAGTTCTTTTACACCCAAATCTCGAAACTCTGTTCTCTATAACAGTCTTCTAAACCACAGTCTCCAACCTCTTTTCTCTGCAACGATCCTTCTGAACCTGAGTCTCAAACCTCTGCTCTCTGCAACAGTCCTTCTGCACCCCAGTCTCCAGAATCTGCTCTTGGTAAGATCCTTTTGCATCACTTTCTCCAAACTCTCCTCTCTGTAACAGTCCTTCTGCACCCCAGTATACAAACTCTGCTCTCTGTAACAGGCCTTCTGCATCCTAGTCTCCAAACTCTTCTCTCTGCAACGATCCTTCTGCACCTCAGTCTCCAACATGTGCTCTCTGCAACAGTCCTACTGAACCGCAGTCTCCAACCTCTGCTCTCTGCAATGATCCTTCTGCATCTCAGTCTCCAACAACTGCTCTCTGCAACAGTCATTCTGCACCCCAGTCTACAACCTCTGCTCTCTGCTTCAGTAATTCTGCACCCCAGTCTCCAACCTCTGCTCTCTGCAGCATTTCTTCTGCAATCAAGTCTCCAATCTGTGCTCTCTGTAACTGTCCTGCTGCACCCCAGGTTCCAACCACTGCTCTCTGTAGCGATCGTTCTGCACCTCATTTTCTAACCTCTGCTCTCTGCAACGATCCTTCTGCACCCCAGTCTCCATCCTCTGTTCTCTATAAGAATCCATTTGCACCCCAGTCTTCAACTTCTCCTCTTTGTAAAAGTCCTACTGCACCTCAGTCTCCAAGTTCTGCAATCTGTAATAGTCCTTCTGCACCCCAGTCTCAAACATCTGCACTCAGAAATGATCTTTCTGAACCTCAATCTCCAACCTATACACTCTTTAATAGTCCTTAGGCACCCCAATCTCCAAAATCTGCTCTCTGCAACTATCCTTCTTCTCCCCAGGCTCAAACCTCTGCTCTCTGCAATGGTCCTTCTACATCCCAGTTTTTAAAATCTTCTCTGTAGCAGTCATTCTGCACCTCAGTCTGAAACTCTGCTGTCTGAAACCGTCCTTCTGCACCCCTGTCTCCAACCTCTGCTCTCAGTAACAGTTCTTGTGCACCCCAATCTCCAAACTCTGCTCTCTGTAACACTCCTTCTTCACCCCAGTCTCCAAAGTCTACTCTCGGCAAAAGTCCTACTGCACCTCAGTCTCCAACCTCTGCTCTCTGTAAGATCCTTCTGCAACCCATTCTCCAACGCTGCTCTCTGTAAGAGTCTTCTGCACCCCAGTCTCCAAACTCTGTTCTCTGTAACAGGCCTTCTCCACCCCAGTATTCAAACTCTGCTCTCTGTAACACGCCTTCTGCACCCCAGTCTCCAACATCTGCTCTCTGCAACGATCCTTCTTCTACCCAGTCTCCAAACTCTGCTCTCTGTAAAAGTCCTTTTGTATCGCAGTCTTCAAACTCTTCTCTTTGTAACTGTCCATATGCTTCCCAATTGCCAACCTCTCCTTTCTGTAACAGTCCTTCTGCACCTCAGTCTCCAAACTCTTCTCTCTGCAACGATCTTTCTACACCTCAGTCTCCAACCTCTGCTATCTGTAAAAGTCCTTTTGCACCTCAGTCTCCATCCTTTGCTCTCTGTAATTGTCCTTCTGAACCCCAGTCTCTAGTCTCTGCTCTCTGTAACAGTCCTTCTGTATGGCAGTCTCCAACCTCTTCTCTCTATAACGGTCCTTCTGCACCTCAATTTCCAACCTCTGCTCTCTGTAACACTCCTTCTATGCCTCAGTCTGAAACTTCTGCTCTCTGCAACAATCCTTCTAAACAACAGTCTCCAACTGTGCTATCAGTAACAATCCTTCTGCACCCCAGACTCTAACATCTGGTCTCTCTAACAGGTTTTCTGCAACCCAGTCTCTAAAGTCTGCTCTCTGTAACAGGCCTTCTGCACCCCACCTTCAACCTCTTCTCTCTGCAAAAGTCCTTCTACACCCCAGTCTCCAACCTCTGCTCTCTGCATCGATCCTTCTGCATCCCAGTCTCAAAAGTCTGCTCTCTGTAGGATCCTTCAGCACCCCGATCTCCAAACTTTGCTCTCTTTAACAGCCCTTCTGTACCTCAGTCTCCAACCTCATCACTCTGCAACGGCCCTTGTGCACCCCAGTATCCAACCTGTGTTCTCTGCAGCTGTCCTTTTGCACCCCAGGCTACACACTCTACTTTCCATATCAGTTATTCTGCACCCCAGTCTAAAACCTCTGCTCTCTGTAACAGTCCTTCTGAACCTTAGTCTCCAACCTCTGCTTTCTGCAACAGTCCTTCTGCACCCAAGTCTCCAACCTCTGCTCTCTGCAAACGTCTTATTATACCCCAGTATCCAACATCTGCTCTCTGCAACAATCCTTCTGCATTCCAGTCTCAAACATCTGCTCTCTGCAACAGTCCTTTTACACCCCAGTCTTCAACCTCTACTCTCTGCTACAGTCCTTCTGCACCCCAGTCTCCAACCTCTGAACTCTGGAACATTTCTTCAGCACCCAAGAGTCCAACCTGTGCTCTCTGAAACTATCCTACTGAACCCCGGTCCTCAAACTCTTCTCTCTGTAGCGATCTATCTGCACCTCAGTCTCCAACCTCTGCTCTCTGCAACGAGCCTTTTGCATCCCAGTCTCCCACATCTGCTCTCTGCAACGGTCCTTCTGCACCCCAGTCTCCAAACTCTGCTCTCTGTAACAGTCCTTCTGTACGGCAATCTCCAAACTCTTCTCTCTATAATGGTCCTTCTGCACCCCAGTTTCCAACCTCTGCTCTCTGTAACAGTCCTTCTCAGCCTCAATCTGAAATTTCTGCTCTCTCCAACAATCCTTCTAAACCCCAGTCTCCAAACTGTGCTATCTGTAACAATCCTGTTCCCCAGTCTCCAACATCTGCTTTCTGTAACAGGTATTCTGCAACCCAGTCTCCAAACTCTGCTCTGTGTAACAGGCTTTCTGCACCCCAGTCTCCAACCTCTGCTCTCTGCAATGATCCTTCTGCATCCCAGTCTCCAAAGTCTGCTCTCTATAAGATCCTTCTGCACCCCGTTCTCCGAACGTTACTGTCTGTATCAGTCATTCTGCACCTCAGTCTTTAACCTCTTCTCTCTGCAACGGCCCTTGTGCACCCCAGTATCCAACCTCTGTTCTCTGCAGCTTTCCTTCTGCATCCCAGGCTACAAAATCTGCTCTCTGTAACAGTCCTTCTGCACCGCAGTCTACAAACTCAACTTTCCGTATCAGTTATTCTGCACCCCAGTCTAAAACCTCTGCTCTCTGTAACAGTCCTTCTGAACCTCAGTCTCCAACCTCTGCTCTCAGCAACAGTCCTTCTGCACCCCAGTCTCCAACCTCTGCTCTCTGCAAACGTCTTATTTTAACCCAGTCTCCAACATCTGCTCTCTGCAACAGTCCTTCTACACCCCAGACTCCAACATCTGCTCTATGCTACAGTCTTTCTGCAACCCAGTCTTTAACTTCTGCTCTATGCAACATTTCTACTGCACCCCAGTCTTCAACCTGTGCTCTCTGAAACTATCTTACTGCACCTCGGTCTTCAACCTCTGCTCTCTGCAACGATCCCTCTGCATCCCAATCTCCAACCTCTGCTCTCAGCAACAATACTTCTGCACCCCAGTCTCCAAGCTCTGCTCTCAGTAACAGTCCTTCTGCACATCAGAGTCCTACCTCTACTCTGTGTAACGATCCTTCTGCACCTCATGTCCAAACTATGCTCTCTGTAACAGGCCTTCTGAACCACAGTCTCCAACCTCTCCTTTCTGTAACATTTCTTATGAACCCCAGTGTCCAAACTCTGTTCTCTGTAACACTCCTTCTGCACCCCAGTGTCTATCCTCTGCTCTCTGTAAGAATCTTTTGACACCCCTGTTTTTAACCTCTCTGTAAAAGTCCTTCTGCACCTCAGTATCCAACCTCTGCAATCTGTAACGATCCTTCTGCACCAGAGTCTACAACCTCTGCTCTCTTCAACATTTCTTCTGCACCCCAGTCTAGAACCTGTACTCTGTATCTATCCTACTGCACCCCGGTCTCCAAACTCTGCTCTCTGTAGTGATCCTTCTGCAACTCAGTCTCCAACCTCTGTTCTCTGCAACGATCCTTCTGCACCCCAGTCTCCAACTTCTGTTCTCTGCAACAGTCATTCTGACCCCAGTCTCAAGCCTCTGCTCTCTGTAACATCTTTCTGCACCCCAGTTTCCAAACTCTGCTCTCTGTGACATTCTTTCTGCACCCCAGTCTCAACTCTCTGCTTTTTGTAACAGTTCTTCTGCACCGCAGTCTCCAATCTCTGCTCACTGCAAAATTTCTTCTGCACCCCAGTCTCCAAACTGTGCCCTCTCTAACTGTCTTTCTGACCCCAGTCTCCAACCTCTGCTCTCTGTAACGATCCTTCTGCAAATCAGTCTCTAAACTCTGTTTTCTGCAACTATCCTTCTGCACCTCAGTTTCCAAACTTTGCTCTCTGAAACGATCCTTCTGCACCACAGTTTCCAACCTCTGCACTCTGTAACAGTCCTTCTACAACTAGTCTCAATCCTCTTCTCTGCTCTCTGAAACAATCCTTCTGTACCCCTGTCTCCAACCTCTTCTCTCAGTCACAGTTCTTCTGCACCCCAATCTCCAAACTCTGCTCTCTGTAGCACTCCTTCTGCACCCCAGTCTCCAAAGTCTACTCTCTACAAAAGTCCTTCTGCACCTCAGTCTCCAACCTCTGCTCTCTGTAAGATCCTTCTGCAACCCATTCTCCCAACGCTGCTCTCTGTAGCAGTCTTCTGCACCCCAGGATTTAAACAATGCTCTCTGTAACAAGCCTTCTGCACACCAGTCTTCAACCTCTGCTCTCTGTAACAGGCCTTCTGCACCCCAGTCTCCAACCTGTGCTCTCTGCAATGATCATTCTGCAGCCCAGTCTCCAAACTCTGCTCTCTGTAACAGTCCTTCTGCACCCCATTATCCAACATCTGCTCTCTGAAACAGTCCTTTTGCACCTCAGTCTGAAACTCGGCTCTCTGCAAAAATCCTTCTGCACCTGAGTTTCCAAACTTTGCTCTCTGTAACAGTCCTTCTGAACCTCAGTCTACAAAATGCTTTCTGTAATATCCTTCTGCAACCCAGTCACGAAATTGTGCTATCTTTAACAGTCCTTCTGCACCCCAGTCTCCAATCTCTGCTCTCTGTAACAAGCCTTCTGCACCCAGTCTCCAACCTCTTCTCTCTGCAATAATATGTCTTAACCTCAGTCTCCAACCTCTGCTCTGTGCAACAGTCCTTCTGCACCCCAGTCTCCAACTTCTGCTCTCTGTAACAATCCTTCTGCACCTGAGTCTCCAACCTCTGCTCTGTGCAACCGTTCTTCTGCACCCCGGTCTCCACACTCTGTTCTCTGCAACAGTCCTTCTGCACCCCAGTCTCCACACTCTGTTCTCTGCAACAGTCCTTCTGCACCCCAGTCTCCAACCTCTGGTCTCTGCAAGAGTCCTTCTGCACCCCAGTCTCCAACCTCGGCTCTTTGCTACAGTACTTCTGCACCCCAGTCTCCAACATCTGCTCTCTGTATCAGTTCATTTGCACCTCAGTCTCCAACCTCTGTGCACTGCAGCAGTCCTTTTCCTCTCCAGTAACCAAAATCTGCTCTGTGTAACGATCCTTCTGCACCTTAGTTTCCAACCTCTGCTTTCTGCAACGATCCTCCTGCACCCCAGTCTCAAAATCTGATCTCTGTAAAAGTCCTTCAGCACCTCAGTCTCCAACCTCTGCTCTCTTTAACAGTCCTTCTGCACCCCAGTCTCAAACATCTGCTATCTGCAACGATCCTTCTTCTCTCCAGGCTCCAATCTCTGCTCACAGCAACGGTCCTTATACACCCCAGTTTCCAAACTCTGCTCTCTGTAACACTCCCTCTGCACCCCAGTCTCAACCCTCTACTCTCTGTAAAAGTCCTTCTGCACCTTTGTCTCCAACCTCTGTTCTCTGTAAGATTATTCTGTCACGCATTCTTCTAATGCTGCTCTCTGTAACAGTCCTTCTGCACCCCAGTCTCCAACCTCTTCTCTCTGCAACGATCCTTCTTCACCTCAGTCTCCAAACTCTGCTCTCTGCAACAGTACTTGTGGACCCCAGTCTCCAACCTTTGCTCTCTGTAACAATCCTTCTGCACCCCGGTCTCCAAACTTTGCTCTCTGTAAAAATCCTTCTCTACTGCAGTCTCCAAACTCTGCTCCCTGTAACGGTCCTTCTGAACCCCAGTCTCTAACCTCTGCTTTGTGTATCAGTTCTTCTTCACCCCTGTCTCTAACCTCTGCTCTCTGTATCAGTCCTTTTGCACCTCAGTCTCCAAACTCTGTTCTCTGCAGCAGTCTTTTTACACCCCACAAACCAAACTCTGCTCTATGTAACTCTTATTCTGCACCATAGTTTCCAACCTCTGCTCTGTGCAACGATCATTCTGCAACCCAGTATCCAAACTCTGTTCTCTGTATCAGTCCTTCTGCACCACAGTCTCCAAACTCTTCTCTCTGCATCAGTCCTTATGCACCCAAGTCTCCAAAGTCTGCTCTCTGCAACATTTCTTCTGCACCCCAGTCTCCAACCTGTACTTTCTGTAACTGTCCTTCTGCGACTCAGTCTCCAACCTCTGCTCTCTGTAACAGTCCTTCTGCACCCCAGTCTCCAACATCTGCTCTCTGCAACAATCCTTCTTCTACCCAGTCTCGAAACACTGCTCTCTGTAAAAGTCCTTTTGTATCGCAGTCTCCAAACTCTTCTCTTTGTAATGGTCCATCTGCACCCCAATTGCCAACCTCTGCTTTCTATAAAAGTCCTTTTGCACCTCAGACTCCAACCTCTCCTCTCTGTAACAGTCCCTCTAAGCCTCAATCTGAAACCTCTGCTCTCTACATCGATCCTTCTACACCCCAGTCTCCAAACTGTGCTATCTCTAACAATCCTTCTGCACCCAAGTCTCCAACATCTGCTCTCTGCAAGGATCATTCTGCATCCCAGTCTCCAACGTCTGCTCTCTGCAACAGTCCTTCTACACCCCAGTCTCCAACCTTTGCTCTCAGCTACAGTCCTTCTTCATCCCAGTCTCCAACATCTGGTCTCTGCAACATTTCTTATGCACCCCAGTCTCCTACCTGTGTTTTCTGTAGCTATCCTACTGCATCCTGGTCTCCAAACTCTGCTCTCTGTAGCGATCCTTCTGCACCTCAGTCTCCAACTTCTGCTCTCTCTAACGATCTTTCTGCACCCCAGTCTCCAAACTCTGCTCTCTGCAACAGTCCTTCTGCACCTCATACTCCAAGCTCTGCTCTATGTAACAGTCCTTCTGCACATCAGTGACCAAAATCTGCTTTCTGTAACAATCTTTCTGCACCTCAGTCTCCAAGCTCTGCTCTCTGCAATGATCCTTTGTCACCACAGTCTCCAACCTCTGCTCTCTTTAACAATTCTTCTAAACCCCAATCTCCAAACTCTGCTCTCTGTAACACTCTTTCTGCACCCAGTCTCCATTCTCTGCTCTCTGTAAGAATCCTTTGACACTCCAGTCTCCAACCTTTCTTCTCTGTAAAAGTCCTTCTGCACCTCAGTATCCAAACTCTGCAATCTGTAACGGTCCTTCTGTACCCCAGTCTCTAACCTCTTCTCTCTGAAATGATCCTTCTGCACCTCAGTCTCCAACCTCTTCTCTGTGTAACAGTCCTTCTGCACCCCAGTCTCCAACATCTTCTCTCTGCAACGATCCTTCTTCTCCCCAAGCTCCAAGCTCTGCTCTGTGCAACGGTCCTTCTGCACCACAGTTTTCAACCTCTGCTCTCTGTAACAGTCTTTCTGCACCTCATTCTCCAAACTCTGCTCTCTGCAACAGTTTTTCTGCACCCCAGTCTCCAACCTCTGCTCTCGGTAACAGTTCTTCTGCACCCCAAACTCAAAATTCTGCTCTCTGTAACACTCATTCTGCACCCCAGTCTCCACACTCTGATCTCTCTTACAATCCTTCTGGACCTCAGTCTCAAACCTCTGCTCTCTGTATCAGTTCTCCTGCACCTCCGTCTCCAAATTTGTTCTCTGCAATAGTCCTTCTGTACCCCAGATCTAACCTCTTCTCTCTGCAACATTTCTTTTTCTCCCCAGTCTCCGAACTGTGCTTTCGGTAACATTGTTCCTGACCCCAGTTTTCAACCTCTGCTCTCTATAAAGATCCTTCTGCACCTCAGTCCCCAAACTCTGATCTCTGCAAAGATCCTTCTGCACCTCAGGTTCCAATGTCTGCTCTCTGCAAAGATCGTTCTACACCCTAGTTCCCAACCTCTGCTCTCTGTAACAGTACTTCTGCACCTCAGTCGTTAACCTTTCCTCTCTGTACCAATCCTTCTGCACCTCCTTCTCCAAACTCTGCTCTCTATAACAGGCCTTCTACACCCCAGTTTCCAACCTCTGCTCTCTGTAACAGTTCTTCTGCACCACAATGTTGAGCCTCTTCTCTCTGTAACAGTCCTTCTGCACCCGAGTCTCCAACCTCTGTTTTCTGTAACAATCCTTCTGCACCCCAGTCTCCAACCTCTGCTCTCTATACAGTACTTCTGCACCCCAATCTCCAAACTCTACTGTCTGTATCACTCCTTCTGCACCAAAGTCTCCATCCTCTGCTCTCTGTAAGAATCCTTCTGCACCCCAGTCTCCAACCTCTGCTCTCTGTAAAAGTCCTTCTGCACCTAAGTCTCCAACCTCTGCTCTCACTAACGGTTTTTCTGCACCCCAGTCTCTAAACTCTGCTCTCTGTAATGATCCATATGCAACTCAGTTTCCAACCTCTGCTCTATGTAACAGTCCTTCTGCACCCTAGTCTCCAACATCTGCTCTCTGAAAGTATCCTTCTATTACCCAGTCTCCAACCTCTGCTCTCTGTAACAGTCCTTTTGTATCGCAGTCTCCAACCTCTTCGCTTTGTAACGGTCCTTCTGCTCCCCAATTGCCAACCTCTGCTTTCTGTAACAATATTTCTGCACCCAAGTCTCCAGACTTTGCTCTCTGGAAGATCATTTTTCATCCCAGTCTCCAAACTCTGCTCTTTGTAGCAGTTCTTCTACACCCCAGTATCCAAACTCTGTTCTATTTAAAGTCCTTCTGCACCTCAGTCTCCAACCTTTGCTCTCTGTAATGGTCCTTCTGCACCCCAGTCTCCAAACTCTGCTCTCTGTAACAATCCTTCTGCACCTCAGTCTCCAACGTCTGCTCTCTGTAACAGTCCTTCTCTACCCCAGTCTCCAACATCTGCTCTCTGCAACAGTCTCCAACCTCTTCTTTGTATAATGGTTATTCTACACTCGAATTGCTAACCTCTGCTTTCTGGAACAGTCCTTCTGAGCCTCAGTTCCAGATACAAACTCTGCTCTCTGTAACAGTCCTTCTAAGCCTCAATCTGAAACCTCTGCTCTCTGCAACGATCCTTCTGCACCCCAGTCTCCAAAATGTGCTATCTGTAAAAATCCTTCTGCACCCCTGTCTCCAACCACTGTTCTCTGTAAAATGTCTTCTGCACCCCAGTCTCAAACTCTGCTCTCTGTAACAGGCCTTCTACACCCCAGTCTCCAACCTCTTCTCTCTGCAACGATCATTCTGCCCCTCAGTTTCCAACCTCTGCACTCTGTGACAGTCCTTCTGCACCCCAGTCTCAAACATCTGCAATCTGCAGCGATTCTTCTTCTACCCACTCTCCAACCTCTGCTCCCTGTAACAGTCCTTTTGTATTGCAGTCTTCAACCTCTTCACTTTGTAACGGTTCTTCTGCTCTCCAATTGCCAACCTCTGCTTTCTGAAAAAGTCCTTCTGCACCCCAGTCTCTAAACTCTTCTCTCTGCAACAATTCTTCTGCACCTCAGTCTCTAAACTCTGCTCTCTGCAACAGTCCTTCTGCACCTCAGAATCCAACCTCTGCTCTCTGTAACAGTCCTTCTAATTCTCAGTCTGAAATATCTGATCTTTACAACGATCCTTCTTCACCCCAGTCTTCAACCTCTGCTCTCTGTAACAGTCCTTCTGCACCTCAGTCTCCAACCTTTGCTCTCTGCAAAAGTCCTTCTGCACCCCAGTCTCCAACCTCTGCTCTCTGCAAGGATCCTTTTGCATCCCAGTCTCCAACTTCTGCTCTCTGCAACACTCCTTCTGCACTCCAGTCTCCAACCTCTGCTCTTCGCTACAGTCCTTCTTCACCCCAGTCTCAACACTCTGCTCTCTGCAACATTTCTTCTGCACCCCAGTCTCCAACCTGTGCTCTCTGTAACTGTCCTGCTGTACCCCAGTCTCTGACCTCTGCTCTCTGTAGCTATCCTTCTGCACCTCAGTCTTCAACCTCTGCTCTCTTCAAGATCTTTCGCCACCTCAATCTTCAAGTTCTGCAATCTGTAACGGTCCTTCTTTGCCCCAGTCTCCAACCTCTGCTCTCTGAAACAATCTTTCTGAACCTAAGTCTCCAACCTCTGCTCTCTGTAACAAACCTTCTGCACCCCACTCTCCAAACTCTGCACTCTGTAACAGGCCTTCTGCAACCCAGTTTCCAACCTCTTCTCTCTGCAATGATCCTTCTTCACCTGAGTCTCCATGCTCTGCTCTCTGTAACTTTTCTTCTGCACCCCAGTCTCCTTCCTTTGCTATCTGTAAGAATCCTTCTGCACCCCAGTCTCCAACCCTTCCTCTCTGTAACAGTCCTTCTGCACCTCAGTGTCCAACCTCTGCTCTCTGTAATGAACCTTCTACACCTCAGTCTCTAACCGCTTCTCTCTGCCACAGGCCTTCTTAACCCCATTCTCCAACCTATGCTTTCTGGATCAGTCCTTTTGCACACCAGTATCTTAACTGTGCTCTTTGTAAAAGTCCTTCTGTACCGCATTTTCAAAACTCTGCTCTCTGTAATGGTCCTTCTGCACCCCAGTCTCCAACGTTAGCTTTTTTATCAGTTCTTCTTCACCCCATTCTCCAACCTCTGCTCTCAGTAAGAGTCCTTCTGAAACCCAGTCTCCAACTTCTGCTCTCTGCAACATTTCTTCTGCACCCCAGTCTCAATCGGTGCTCTCTATAACTGTCCTTCTGCACCCCAGTCTCCAACCTCTCCTCTCTTTAACGATCTTTCTGCACCACAGTCTGAAACCTCTGCTCTCTGCAACGATCCTTCTGACCCTCAAAATCCAACCTCTTCTCTCCGCAATGAATCTTCTGCACCCCAGTCTCCAACCGTACTCTCTGTAAGAGTCCTTCTTCACTTTAGTCTTCAATTTCTGCTCTCTGTAACAATCCTTCTGCAACTCAGTCTCCATTCTCTGCTATCTGTAACAATCCATCAGCACACCAGTCTCTAACCTCTGTTCTCTGTAAAAGGTCTTCTTCACCACAGTCTCCAAACTCTGCTCTCTGTAATAGGCCTAATGCACCCCAGTCTCCAACCTCTTCTATCTGCAATGATCTTTCTCCACATCAGTCTCCAACCACTGCTCTCTGCAACAGTCCTTCTGCACCCAGTCTCCAACCTCTTCTCTCTGTAAGGTCCTTCTTCACATCGGTCTCCAAACTTTACTCTCTGTAACAGTCCTTCTGCACCTCAGTCTCCAAACTCTGCTCTCTGATACGGTCCTTCTGCACCCAAGTATCAATCCTCTATTCTCAGCAACAGTCATTCTGCACCCCAAGCTCCAAACTCTGCTCTCTGTAACAGTTGTTCTGTACCGCAGACTCCAACCTCTGCTGTCTGTAACGTTTTTTCTGCACCCCAGTCTCCAAACTCTACTTTCCATATCAGTTATTCTGCACCCCAGTCTTCAAACTGTGCTCTCTGTAACAGTCCTTCTGCACCTCACTATCCAACCTCTGCTCTTTTGAACAGTTCTTCTGCACCCCAGTCTTCAACTTTTGCTCTCTGTAAGATCCTTCTTCACCCCGGGTTCCAAAATTTGCTCTCTATAACAGTCCTTCTGCACCTCAGTGCAACTTCTGCTCTATGCATCATTCCTTCAGCACCCCAGTCTACAACCTCTGTTGTCAGCAAAAGTCTTTCTACACCCCAGGCTCCAAACAATGCTCTCTGTAAGAGTCCTTCTGCACACGAGACTCCAAACTCTACTTTCCATATCAGTTATTCTGCACCCAAGTCTCCAAACTCTGCTCTCCGTAAATGTCCTACTGCACCTCAGTCTCCAAACTCTGCTCTCTGCAACAGTCCTTCTGCACCCCAGTATCCAAGATCTTCTCTCTGCAAAAGTCCTTCTACACCCCAGTCTCCAAACTCTGCTCTCTACAACGATCCTACTGCACCCCAGTCTCCAACCTCTGCTCTTCGCTACAGTCCTTCTTCACCCCAGTCTCAAACCTCTGCTCTCTGCAACATTTCTTCTGCACCCCAGTCTCCAACCAGTGCTCTCTGCAACTGTCCTGCTGCACCCCAGTCTCCAACCTCTGATCTCTGTAGCGATCCTTATGCATCTAAGTCTCCAACCTCTGGTCTCTGCAACAGTCCTTCTGCACCCCAGTCTCCAAGCTCTGCTCTCTGTAACAGTCCTTCTGCACATCAGAGTCCAAACTCTGCTCTCTGTAGTAGGCCTTCTGCACCCCAGTCTCCAACCTTTTTTCTCTGCAACGATTCTTCTCCACGCAATTTTCAAACATCTGCTCTCTGCAACTGTCCTTTTGCACCCCAGTCTGCAAACTCTCTGTAACATCCATCTGAACCGCAGTCTCCAACCTCTGCTCTCTCTAACAGTCCTTCTGCACCCCAGTCTCCAAACACTGCTCTCTGTAACAGTCCTACCGCACCTCAGTCTCAAACCCCTTCTCTCTGTAACAATCCTTCTGCAAACCAGTCTCTAAAATCTGCTCTCTGCAACAGTCCATTTCCACCCCAGTCTTTAACATCTGCTTTCTGCAACAGTCCTTCTGCACCCCAGTCTCCAAACTCTGCTCTCTGCATCGAACCTTCTGGACCCCAGTCTCCAACGTCTGTTCTCTGCAACAGTCCATCTGCAATACAGTGTCCAAACTCTGCTCTCTGTAAGATCTTTCTGCACTCCAGTTTTATAACTCTGCTCTCTGTAAAATTTCATTCCACCCCTGTCTCAAACCTCTGTCCTCTGCAACAGTCCTTCTGCTCCCCAGTTTCCTAGATCTGCTCTCTGTCACAGACCTTATGTACCGCAGTTTCCAACCTCTGCTCTCTGTAACGGTCCTTCTGCAACCCAGTCTCCAACCTCTGCTTTTTGAATCAGTTTTTCTGAACCTCAGTTTCCAACCTCTGCTCTTTGTATCTATCCTTCTGCACCTCAGTCTCCAACCTGTGCTTTCTATAATAGTCCTTCTGCTCCCCAGTTTCCAACCTCTGCTCTCTGTAACAGTCCTTCTATACCGCAGTCTCCAACCTCTGCTCTCTGTAAGGGTACTTCTGCACCCCAATTTCCAACCTCTACTTTCTGTAACAGTCTTTCTGCACGTCAGTCTCTAAACTCTGCTCTCTGTAACAGTCCTTCTACACCTCAGTCTGAAACCTCTCCTCTCCACGATCCTTCTGCACCCCAGTCTCTAACCACTGCTCTCTGTAACAGTCCACCTGCACCTTAGTCTCCAAACTCAGCTCTCTTTAAGATCCTTCAGCAACCCTTTCTTCAAAATCTTCTCTGTGTACCAGTCCTTCTGGACCCCAGTCTCCAACCTCTCCTCTCTGTAACAGGCCTTCTGCACGCCCGTCTCCAAATCTGCTCTCTTTAGCAGGCCTTCTGCACGCAACTCTCCAAACTCTGCTCTCTGCAACGATCCTTCTGCACCCCACTCTTTAACCTCTGCTCTCTGCAATGATCCTACTGCACCCCAGTCTCCAACCTCTGATCTCTACAACAGTCCTTCTGCAGCTCAGTCTCCAAATTCTGCTCTCTGTAAGATCCTTCTGCACCGCTGTCTCCAACCTCTGCTCTCTGTAACAATCCTTCTTTACCCCAGTCTCCAACCTCTGCTCTCCGAAACAGTTCTTCTGCACCCAAGTCTCCATACTCTGCTCTCTTCAACAGTCCTTCGGCACCCTAATTACCAACATCAGTTCTCTTTTACAGTCCTTCTCCACCCCAGTCTTCAGCCTCTACTCTCTCTAACACATCTCCTGTACTGCAGAATCCAACCTCTGCTCTCTGTAAGGGTCTTTCTGCAACCCAGACTCCAATCTCTGCATTCTGTATCAGTCCTTCTGCAACCCAGTCTCCCACCTCTCCTCTCTATAACAGTCTTTATGCACCCCAGTCTCCAAAGTCTGCTATCTGCAACAGTCCTTCTGCACCCCAGTCTCCAACCTCTGCTCTCTGTAACAATTCTTCTGCACCTCAGTCTCCAATCTCTGTACTCTGCAACGTTACTTCTGCACCTCAGTCTCCAAAATCTACTCTCTGTAACAGTCTTTCTGCACCTGATTCTTTAACCTCTGCTCTCTGTAGGATCCTTCTCTAACACAGTCTCCAAACTCTGCTTTCTGTAACAGTCCATCTGCACAACAGTCTCCAACTTCTGCTCTCTGCACCGATCCTTCTTCACCCCAGTCTCCAACCTCTGCGCTCTGCAACAGTCCTTTTGAAGACCAGTCTCCAACATCTGCTCTCTGCAAAGGTCTGTCAGCAACTCATTCTAAAAACTCTGCTCTCTGCTACGATCCTTCTGCACCTCAGTGTCCTACCTCTGCTCTCTGTAAGACCCTTCTGAAACCAAGTCTCCAAACTCTGCTCTCTGTAACAGTCCTTCTGCAGAATAGTTTTCAACCTCTGCTCTCTGTAACAGGAATTTTACAACCCAGTCTCGAACCTCTGCTCTCTGTAACAGGACTTCAGAACCACAGTCTCCAACCTCTTCTCTCTGCAATAATTTTTCTCCACCCCAGTCTCCAACTTCTGCTCTCTGGAACAGTCCTGCACCCTAGTCACAAACGTCTGCTCTCTGTAAGATCCTTATGCACTCCAGTCTCCAACCTCTTCTCTCTACAAAGATTCTTTTCCATCCCAGACTCCAACATCTGCTCTCTGCAACAGTCCATTTGCACACCAGTCTCTAAACTCTGCTCTCTGTAAGATCCATCTGATCCCCAGCCTCCAACCTCTGCTCTCTCTAAGATCATTCTGCACTCCAGTTTCTAAACTCTGCTCTCTGTAACATTCCTTCTCCACCCCAGTCTCCAACTCCTGTCCTCTGCAACAGTCCTTCTGCGACCTTCTCTGTAACAGTCCTTCTGTACCTCAGTCCCTATCCTCTGCTCCCTGTAACCGTCATTCTACACCCCAATTTTCAACCTCTGCTTTCTGTTACAGTCCTTCTGCACCTTAGTCTCCAAACTCTGCTCTCTGTAACACTTCTTCTACACCTCGGTCTCCAAACTCTGCTCTCTGTAACAGTCCTTCTGCACCCCAGTCTCCAAGCTCTACTATTGGAAACAGTTCTATACCGCAGTCTTCAACCTCTGCTCTCTTTAATGTTCCTTCTGCATCTCAATTTCCTAACTCTGCTTTCTGTAACAGTCCGTCTGCACCTGAATCTCCAAACTCTGTTCTCTTTAACAGTCTTTCTACACCCCAGTCTCCAACCTCTGCTCTCTGTAACAGTCCTTCTGCACCCCAGTCTTTAACCTCTGCTCTCTGCAATGATCCTATTGCACACCAGTCTCCAAACTCTGATCTCTACAACAGTCCTTCTTCACGTCAGTCTCCAACCTCTGCTCTCCGCAACAGTTCTTCTGAACCTCAGTCTCCAAACTCTGCTCTCTGCAACATTCCTCCGGCACTCTAGTTACCAACATCAGCTCTCTTTTACAGTCCTTCTGCACCCCAGTCTCCAAACTCTGCTCTCTGTAACAGTCCTCCTATACTGCAGAATCCAAACTCTGCTCTCTGTATCGGTCTTTCTGCACCCCAGACTCCAATCTCTGCTTTCTGTATCAGTCCTTCTGCAACCCAGTCTTCAACCTCTGCTATCTGTAACAATCCTTCTTCACCTCAGTCTCCAAACTCTGTACTCTGCAACGTTACTTCTGCACCTCAGTCTCCAACATCTACTCTCTTTATCAGTCTTTCTGCACTTGATTCTTCAACCTCTGCTCTCTCTAAGATCCTTCTCCAACCCAGTCTCCAAACTCTGCTCTCTGTAACAAGCCTTCTGAACTCCAGTCTCCAACCTCTGCTCTCTTTAACCATCCTTCTGCACCCCAGTATCCAAACTCTGCTCTCTCCAAGGATCATTCTACACCTCACTTTCCAACCTCTGCTCTCTGCAAAGATTCTTCTGCACTACAATCTCCAACCTCTGCTCTCTGCAACAGTCCTTCTGCACACCAGACTCCAACATCTGCTCTTTGCAACAGTCCTTCAGGAAATCAGTCTAAAAACTCTGCTCTCTGCAATGATCCTTCTGCACCTCAGTCTCCTACCTCTGCTCTCTGTAAGACCCTTCTGCAACCCAGTCTTTAAACTCTGCTCTCTGTAACAGTCCTTCTGCAGAATAGTTTCCAACTTCTGCTCTCTGTAACAGGAATTTTGCATCCAAGTCTTGAAATCTGCTCTCTGTAACAGGCCTTCAGAACCCAAGTCTCCAACCTCTTCTTTCTGCAATGATTTTTCTCCAAACCAGTCTCCAACCTTTTCTCTTGGCAACAGTCCTTCTGCACCCTACTCACCAACCTCTGCTCACTGTAAGATCCTTATGCACTTCAGTCTCCAACTCTTCTCTCTGCAACGATTCTTCTACATCCCAATCTCCAATATCTGCTCTCTGCAACTGTCCTTTTGCACCCCAGTCTCCAAACTCTGCTCTTTGTAAGATCCATCCAAACCTCAGTTTTTAACCTCCGCTCTCTGGAACCGTCCTTCTGCACACCAGTCTCCTAACTCTGCTCTATGCAACTGTTCTTCTGCAACTCACTCTCCAAACTCTGCTCTCTGTAACAGTCCATCTGCACCTCAGTCTCTAAAACCTGCTCTCTGCCACGATCCTTCTGGACCTCAGTCTTCAACTTCTGCTCTCTGCAACAGTCCTCCTGCACCACAGTATCCGGACTCTGCTCTCTGTAAGATCCTTCTGCACTCCAGTTTCCAAACTCTGCTCTCTGTAACATTCCTTCTCCACCCCAGTCCCCAACTTCTGTTCTCTGCTAAAGTCCTGCTGCTCCCATGTCTCCGAGATCTGCTCTATGTAACCTTTTCGCTCTGCCACAGTCCTTCTGCAGCTCAGTGTAAAAACTCTGCTCTCTATAAGATCCTTCTGAAACCAAGTCTCCAACATCTACTTTCTGCAATGGTCCTTCTGTAAACAAGTCTCCAACCTCTGTTCTCTACAACAGTCATACTGCTCCCCACTCTCCAACGTCTGCTCTCTGTAAGAGTCTTTCAGTCTCCAATCTCCGTTCTGTGTAAGGGTCCTTCTGCACCCCAGTCTTAAACCTCTGTTTTCAGTATCAGTCTTACTGCACTGCAGTCTCCAAACACTGCTCTCTCCAACGATCCTTCTGAACCTCAGTCTCAAAACTCTGCTCTCTCTAACAGTCCTTCTGTACCTCATTATTTAACCTCTGCTCTCTGTAAGATTATTTTGCAACCCAGTCTCCGAACTCTGATCTCTATAACTGTTCTTCTGCACCCCAGTCTCCAAAAACTGTTCTCTGTAACAGGCCTTCTTAACCCCAGTCTCCAAACTCTGTTGTATGTAACAGAGGTTTTGAGACCAGTCTCCAAACTCTTCTCTCTTCAATGATCATTCTTCACCCCAGTCTTCAACCTCTGCTCTCAGCAACAGTCCTTTTGCATTCTAGTCTCCAACCGATGCTCCCTGTAAGATCCTTCTGCACACCTGTCTCCAACCTCTGCTCTCTGTAACACTCCTCTGCACACCAGTCTCCAACTTCTGCTCTCTGTAAGGGTCCTTCTGCACCACAGTCTCCAACTTTTGCTCTCTGCAACACTCCTTCTGCACACCAGTCTCCTAACTTTGCTCTCTGTAACAGTTTTTCTGCACCTCAGCCTTTAACCTGTGCTCTCTGTAAAAGTCGTTCTGCACCCCAGTCTCCAACCTGTGCTCTCAGTAAAAGTCCTTCTGCACCACATTCTCAAACCTATGCTCTCTCTAAAAATCCTTCTTAACCCAAGTCTCAAAACTCTGCTCTCTGCCACGATCCTTCTGCACCCCAGTATACAAAGTCTGCTCTCTGTTACAGTCCTTCTGCACCCCAGTCTTCAAACTCTGCCTTCTGTAACTGTCTTCTGCATCTCAGTCTCCATCCTCTGCTCTATTCAACAGTTCTTCTTCACCCAAGTCTCCAACGTCTGCTCTCTGAAAATGTCCTTCTAAACACTAGTCTCCAACCTCTGCTCTCTGTAACAGTCCTTCTACACCCCATTCTCCATACTCTGCTCGCCCCAAGGATACTTCTGCACCCCAGTCTCCATCTTCTGCTCTCTGCAGCTTTCCTTTTGCACCCCAGTCTCCAGCATCTGCTCTCTGCAACAGTCCTTCTCCACCCAAGTCTCCAAACTCTGCTCTCTGTAACAGTCCTTCTGGACCCCAATCTCCAACCTCTGCTCTCTGCAACAGTCCTTCTACACCCCAGTCTCCACCCTCTGCTCTCAGCAAAAGTTTTTCTGCACCCCAGTCTCCAACCTCTTCTCTCTGTAACTATCCTTCTTCAACTCAGTCTCCAACCTCTGCTCTTTGCAAGGGTCCTTCTCACCTCAGTCTCCAAACTCTACTCTCTGTAACAGTGCTTCTGCACCTCAGTCTCCAAACTCTGCTTTTTGTAAGATCTTTCTGAACTCCAGTCTCCAACATCTGCTCGCTGCAACAGTCCTTGTGCAATCCAGTCTCCAACGTCTCCTCTCTGCAACAGTTTTTCTGTACCTCAGTCTGAAAAATCTGCTCTCTGCAACAATTCCTCTGTACCCAAGTCTCCAAACTCTGCTCTCTGTAACAGTCTTTCTGTAACTCTGTCTCTTACCTCTGCTCTCTGTAAGACCATTCTGAAACCCATTCTGCAAACTCTGCTCTCTGTAACAGTCCTTTTGCACCCCAGTCTCTAACCTCTGCTCTCTAAAACAGGCCTTCTGCACCCCAGTCTCCAAGCTCTACTCTCTGCAACGATCCTTCAGCACCCCAGTCTCCTACCTCTTCTCTCTAAAACAGTCCTTCTGCACCCCAGTCTCCTACCACTGCTCTCTGTAAGATCATTCTGCACACCAGTCTCCAACCCCTGCTCGCTGTAACAGTCCTTCTGGAACCTATCTCCAAATTCTGCTCTCTGCAACGGTCCTTCTGCACCCCTGTCTCCAACCTCTGTTTTCTGCAACAGTCCTTCTACACATCATTCTCCAAAATCTGTTCTCCATAAGGGTCCTTATGCACCCCAGTATCCAACTTCTGCTTTCTGTATTAGTCGTTTTGAACCACAGTCACCAAACTCTGCCCTCTGTAACCGTCCTTCTACCACTCAGTCTGCAACCTCTGCTCTCTGCAACTGTCCTTCTGCACCCCAGTATCCATCCTCTGCTCTTTGCAACAGTCCATTTGTACCCCAGTCTCCAATATCTGCTCTCTGCAACAGTCATTATCCACCCCAGTCTCCAAACTTTGCTCTCTGTAACAGTCTTTCTGTATTGCATTCTACAACCTCTGCTCTCTGTAATGGACTTCTGCACCCGAGTCTCAAACCTCTGCTTTCTGTGTCAGTCTGTCTGCACCCCAGTCTCCTACCTCTGCTCTGTTTAACTGTCCTTCTGCACTTTAGTCTCCAACCTCTGCTCTCTGCTACAGTCCTTCTGGACCCCAATCTCTAACCTCTACTCTCTGCAACAGTCCTTCTACATCCCAGTCTAAAACCTGTGCTCTCAGCAACAGTCCTTCTGCACCCCAGTCTCAAACATTTGCTCTCTGTAACAATCCTTTTGCACCTCAGTCTCCAACCTCTGCTCTCTGCAACGATCCTTGTGCACCCCAGTCTGAAACCGCTGCTAGCTGCAACAGTCCTTGTGAACCCCAGTCTCCAACATCTGCTTGCTGCAACAGTTCTTCTGTACCTCAGTCTGAAATCTCTGCTCTCTGCAATAATCCATCTGCACCCCAGTCTCAAAACTCTGTTCTCTGTAACAGTCCTTCTGCAACCCTGACCCCAACCTCTGCTCTCTGTAACAGTCCTTCTATACCACAGTCTCCAACCTCTGTTATCTGTAAGGGTTTTATGCACCCTATTATCCAACCTGTGCTTTCTGTATCAGCCGTTTGAACCAAAGTCTCCAAACTCTGCCCTCTGTAACCGTCTTTCTGCCCCTCAGTCTGCAACCTCTGCTCTCTGTAACAGAGTCTCCAACCTCTGTTCTCCGTAAGAATCTTATGCACCCCAGTATCCAACCTGTGCTTTCTGTATCAGTCGTTTGAACCAAAGTCTTCAAACTCTGCCCTCTGTAACCGTCTTTCTGCCACTCAGTCTGCAGTCTCTGCTTACTGCAACAGTCCTTCTGCACCCCAGTCTCCATTCTCAGTTCTCTGCAACAGTCCTTTTGCACCCTAGTCTCCAACATTTGCTCTCTGCAACAGTCATTCTGCACCCCAGTCTCCAAACTTTGCTCTCTGTAACAGTCCTTCGGTACTGCATTCTCCAACCTCTGCTCTCTGTAATGGTACTTCTGCACCCAAATTTCCAACCTCTGATTTCTGTGTCAGTCCTTCTACAACCCAGTCTCCAACCTCTGCTATGCGTAACTGTCCTTCTGCACCTTAGTCTCCAACCTCTGCTCTCTGCTACATTCCTTCTGAACCCCAATCTCCAACCTCTACTCTCTGCAATAGTCTTTGTACATCCCAGTCTAAAACCTCTACTCTCTGCATCAGTTTTTCTGCACCCCTGTCTCCAACTTCTGCTCTCTGTAACAATCCTTCTGCACCTCAGTCTCCAACCTCTGCTTTGCAACGGTCCTTCTGCACCTCACTCTTCAACTTCTACTCTCTGTAACAGTGCTTCTGCACCTCAGTCTCCATTCTCTGCTCTCTTTAAGATCCTTCTGCAACCCAGTCTTCAAACTTTGCTCTCAGTAACAGTCCTTCATCACCCCAGTCTCCAAATTGTGCTCTCTGTAACAGGCCTTCTGTACTCCAGTCTCCGACCTCTGCTCTCTGTATCAGTTCATCTGCACCCCAGTCTCTAACGTCTCCTCATTGCAACGATCTTTCTGCACCCCAGTCTCCAACCTCTGCTCGCTGCAACCCAGTCTACAAAATCTTCTCTCTGCAACATTTCTTCTGTACGTTAGTCTGAAAACTCCGCTGTCTGCAATAATCTTTCTGCACCCAAGTCACCAACCTGTGCTCTCTGTAACAGTCTTTCTGCACCTCAGACTCCAACCTCTGCTTTCAGCAGCACTACTTCTGCATCCCAGTCTCCTACCTCTGCTCACTTCAACATTCCTTCTGCTTCTCAGTATCAAACCTGTGCTCTATGTAAAAGTCCGTCTGCACCCCATTCTCCAACATCTGCTTTTGTAAGGATCCTTCTGCACCTCAGACTCTAAACTCCACTCTCTGCAACAGTCCTTCTGCACTCAAGTCTCCAACCTCTGCTCTCCGTAACATTCCTTCTGCACCTCAGTCTCTAACCTGTGCTCTCTGCAACGATCCTTCTGCACCCCAGTCTCAAACCTCTGCTCACTGCAACAGTCCTTGTGAACCCCAGTCTCCAAAATCTGCTTCCTGCAACAGTTCTTCTGTACCTAAGTCTGAAAATTCTGCTCTCTTCAACAGTCTTTCTACACCCTAGTCTCCATACTCTGCTCGCTCCAATGTTCCTTCAGCACCCCAGTCTTCAACCTTTGTTCTCTATATAAGTTCTTCTGCACCCCAGTCTCCAACCTCGACTCTCTGTAACAGTCTTTCTATACCGCCGTCTCCAACCTCTGTTCTCTGTAAGAGTCCTTATGCACCCCAGTATTCAACCTCTGCTTTCTGAATCAGTCGTTTTGCACCACCGTCTCCAAACTATTCCCTCTCTAACAATCCTTCTGCAACTCAGTCTGCAACCTCTGCTCTCTGAATCAGTCCGTCTGCACCACAGTATCCATCCTCTACTCTCTGCAACAGTCCTTTTGCACCCCAGTCTCCAACATGTGCTCTCTGCAACAGTCATTCTCCACCCCAGTCTCCAACCTCTTCTCTCTTTAACAGTCCATCTGTACTGCATTCTCCAAACTCTGCTCTCAGTAAGGGTACTTCTGCACCCGAGTCTCCAACCTCTGCTTTCTGCATCAGTCCTTCTGCACCCCAGTCTCAAAACTGTGCTCTGTGTAACTGTACTTCTGCACCTTAGTCTCCAACCTCTGCTCTCTGCTACACTCTTTCTGGACCCCAATTTCCAAACTCTACTCTCTGCTACAGTCCTTCTACATCGCAGTCTAAAACCTCTGCTCTCTGCAACAGTCCTTCTGCACGAAAATCTCCAAACTCTACTCTCAGCAACAGTCCTTTTGAACCTCAGTCTCCAAACTCTGCTCTCTGCAACATTTTTTCTTCACCCCAGTATCAAACGATTGTTCTCTGTAAAAGTTTGTCTGCACCCCAATCTCCAACATCTGCTCTCTGTAAAGATCCTTCTGCACCTCAGTCTCGAAACTCCGCTCTCTGTAACAGTCCTTCTGCACCTCAGTCTCCAAACTCTTTTCTCTGTAAGATCCTTCTGAAACCCAGTTTCCAACGTCTCCTCTCTGTAACAGTCCTTCTGCACCCCAGTCTTTAAACTCTTCTCTCTGCAACAGTTCTTCTGCACCTAAGTCTCCAACCTCTTCTTTCTGCAACAGTCCTTCTGCAAACAAATCTGCAACCTCTGCTCTCCTCAACATTCCTCTGCACCCAAGTCTCCAACCTGTGCTCTCTGTAAAAGTTCTTCTGCACCCCAGTCTCCAAACTCTGCTCTATGTAACGATCCTTCTGCACCCAGTCTCGAACCTCTGCTCTCTGCAACGATCCTTCTGCACCTCAGTCTCCAAACTCTGCTCTCTGCAACGATCCTTCTGCACACCAGTCTCAAACCTCTGCTAGCTGCAACAGTCCTTATGAACCCCAGTCTCCAACATCTGCTTCCTGCAACAGTTCTTCTGTACCTCAGTCTGAAAATTCTGCTCTCTGCATTAATCCCTCTGAACCCCAGTCTCCAAACTCTGCTCTCTGTAACAGTCCTTCTGTACCTCAGTCTCCAATCACTGCTCTATGCGACAGTCCTTCAGCATCCAAGTCTCCAATATCTGCTCTCTGCAAAAGTCTTTTACACCCTATTCTCCATACTCTGCTCTACAAAACAATCCTTCTGCACCCCAGGCTCCAGCACCCCAGTGTCCAACATCTGCTCTCTTCAACAGTCATTCTCCACCCCAGTCTCCAATCTCTGCTCTCTGTAATAGTTCTTCTGTACTGCATTCTCCAACCTCTTCTCTCTCTAAGGGTACTTCTGCACCTGAGTCTCGAACCTCTGCTTTCTGTATCAGTCCTTCTGCACCCCAGTCACAAAACTCTGCTCAGTGTAACTGTACTTCTACACCTTAGAATCCACGTCTGCTCTCTGCTACAGTCCTTCTGGACCCTAATCTCCAACCTCTACTCTCTGCAACAGTCCTTCTACATCCCAGTCTAAAACCTCTGCTCTGTGCAACAGTCCTTCTGCACCCCAGTCTTCAACCTCTGCTCTCTGTAACAATCCTTCTGCACCTTAGTCTCCAACCTCTGCTCTCTGCAATGGTCCTTCTGCATCTCAGTCTCCAACGTCCACTCTCTGTAACAGTGCTTCTGCACCTCAGTCTCCAACCTCTGCTCTCTGTAAGATCCTTCTGCAACCCAGTCTCCAAATTCTGCGCTCTGTAACAGGCCTTCTGCACCCCAGACTCCAAACTCTGCTCTCTGTGTCAGTCCATCTGCACCCCAGTCTCCAACCTCTGCTCTCTGCAAAGATCCTTCTGCACCCCAGTCTCATACCTGTGCTCGCTGTAAACAGTTCTTGTGTAACCCAGTCTACAACATCTGTGTTCTGCAACAGTTCTTCTTTACCTCAGTCTGAAATCTCTACTCTCTGCAATAATCCTTCTGCACCCAGTCTCCTACCTCTGCTCTTAGTAACAGTCCTCCTGTACCTCAGTCTCCAAACTCTGCTATCTGTAAGACCCTTCTGAAACCCAGTCTCCAAACTATGCTCTCTTTAAGAGGCCTTCAGAACCCCAGTCTCTAATCTCTACTCTCAGCAACGATCATTCTGCAACCCAATCTCCAACCTCTGCTCTCTACAACAGTCCTTTTGCACCCCCAGTCTCCAAACTCTGCTTTCTGCAATGGTCCTTCTGCACCTCAAACTGCAACATCTGCTCTCTGAAACTATCCTTCTACACCCCAGTCTCCAACCTCTGCTCACTGCAACAGTATTTCTAGACCCCAGTCTCCATACTCTGCTCCCACCAATGTTCTATCTGCACCCCAGTCTCCAACGTCTGCTCTCTGAAAAAGTTTTTCTACACCGCAGTCTCCAAACTCTGCTCTCTGCAACAGACCTTCTACACCCCAGTCTCCATACTCTACTCGCCCCAACGATTTTTCAGCACCCCAGGATCCAACCTTTGGTCTCTACATCAGTTCTTTTGCACCCCAGTCTCCATCCTCTGCTCTCTGTAACAGTCCTTCTGTACCGCAGTCTCAAACCGCTGTTCTCGGTAAGGGTCCTTATTCACCCCAGTATCCAACCTCTGCTTTCTGTATCAGTCGTTTTGCACCACAGTCTCAAAATTCTGCCCTCTGTAGCAGTCCTTCTGCAACTCAGTCTGCAGCCTCTGCTCTCTGCAACAGTCCTTCTGAACCCCAGTCTCTAAACTCTTCTCTCTGCTAAAGTACTTCTGCACCCCAGTCAACAACCCCTGCTCGCTGCAACAGTCCTTGTGCACCCCAATCTCCAACATCTTCTCTCTGCAATAGTTTCTTTGTACCTCAGTATGAAAACTCTGATCTCTGCAATAATCTTTCTGCACCCCAGTCTCCAACCTCTGCTCTGTGTAACAGTCCTTCTGCACCTCAGTCTTCAACTTCTGCTCTGTATCAGTCCTGCACCCCTCTCTCCCACATCTGCTCTTTGTAACAGTCTTTCCTCACCTCAGTCTTAAACCTCTGCTCTGTGTAACATTTCTTCTACACCCCAGTGTCCAACCTCTGCTATCTGCAAGGATCCTTCTGAATCCCAGTCTCCAACATCTGCTCTCTGCAACAGTCCTTCTGCATCCATGTCTCCAACATCTGAGAATTGGAGAGAAAGGAGCTCTCTCACCCTGTTGGTGGGCATGTAAATCAGCACTTCCACCACGGAAATCGGGATGGAGGCTCCTCAGGAGTAGCCATGGACCAGCCTGCGACCCAGCTCTACCACTGCTTGGTATTTATCACAGCGGATCGAAGTCATCATACTATAATTACACATACATGCCCATAAACCAGCCGAGGTGACATCAGTGGACGAATGGATAAAGAACATCTGGTATATGCACACTGGAATTTCATTCAGCCATAAAGAAGAACGAAATTATGTCAAGCTGGAAGATGGATGGATCTTCAGAACATTAAGGCAAATAAGCAACTCAGAACGTTAAGGGCCGTATGTTTTTCCTCTGTTAAAGCTAGAGGAGGACAAGTAAGGAAAGTTGAAAAGGGAGTCTCATCATGAAAGTTGAAGGAAGATCAATAGAGTCAAGGCACCAGGGAAGGAGGTGAGGAAAAGGGAAATATTGGAATGATATTGGCCAAAGTTCACGGTTATTTTGTGTGCATGTTCAAATATGTGTCAGCAAATCCCACCATTATGGACCACTACAATGCACCAATGAAGTGTGAAATGAAAAGTTTCACATTACATGGGGCAGGCACTATTCTAGGAGGGTGCCCATTTTTGCCATCTATAAATACCACGATAATTTACCACTGTCATAAATCTCTACAGATTCGAATGTTCTGATCACTGCTCCACCACATGGTCTCTCCTACTTGAGGATCCCCTTATTCTCACTGAAATCAGGGAGCCCATTTCAACGATGCCATCCGTTAATGTCTTCCCAGGCTGCCGAGAACAGCGGCTGCGGGTTTCACAAGGATCTGGTGCTGCCTTCTGAGTGCATGTCCACAAGGCCCTGGCGAAGGCTGGTGCTCCAGGCCCTCCTCCAGATCCAGCTGTGAGGCCAGGGAAGAGGTCACATAACACGCCATCCAACACCTTATTTATTTCTGATCAAAACCCTCTCCATTATTCCAGGATCATATTGGTCATTGAACTTAAGCAAACACTGAGTCCAGATTTCAGTCCATCAACCAAAGAGAGTCTAATAGCCACTCCCCGTGGCTCAGGAAAATCCTTGGCCCTAACATTTCTGGTGATTACGTCCCTGTGACTGCATTCAAAATGATCCAGCAATATGTCCTGACTTCTTTGGTCTAGAAGACTCAAACAAATTCTCTTATATATTCTTAAGGCTCCTATTAACAAAATACAGTAAAATATTTACCTTTTATTTTGGTGTGACCCTTATACTCTCCTGAGCTATATTTTATACTCTTACCTGAGGCGTTCTAGGATCAGACCCCAATTAAGAGTCTGGTGACAATGTGGGATGATGGATGAGCATCTTAAAGACAATTGGGCTTGGAATGTGGCTCAAGCAGTAGTGCGCTTGCCTGTCACGCTTACGGCCCGGGTTCGATCCTCAGCACCACATACCAACAAAGATGTTGTGTCCGCCGAGAACTAGAAAATGAATATTAAAAATTCTCTCTCTCTCTCTCTCTCTCTCTCTCTCTCTCTCTCTCTCTCTCTCTCTCCCCCCCCCGCTCTCCTCTCCTCTCTTCTCTTCTCTCACTCTCTCTTAAAAAAAAAAAAGACAACTGCCTAGGTAGAGTCACCATACGGTCTTCAATTTAGGTAAAGCTAGTCTCCTCGGGGAAGGAGGGGCTGCTTCTGATAGCAAAGAGGGTTAGTGGAGATTTCAGGGTTCAAGGCTCTGAGATTTGTCTAATTCCACTGGTATTTTGCCATTCTGATAAACAGAATCTCAATCATACCCCCATTAATGTCCTAATTGACATAAGAGAGACCTGGAGAAATTGTGGATTTATAATTTTTTTTTGTACTTCTGCAATTTCACTCTCTCTTAAAAAAAAAAAAAAGACAACTGCCCAGGTAGAGTCACCATAGGGTCTTCAATTTAGGTAAAGCTAGTCTCCTCGGGGAAGGAGGGGCTGCTTCTGATAGCAAAGAGGGTTAATGGAGATTTCAGGGTTCAAGGCTCTGAGATTTGTCAAATTCCACTGGTATTTTGCCATTCTGATAAACAGGGTCTCAATCATACCCCCATTAATGTCCTAATTGACATAAGAGAGACCTGGAGAAATTGTGGATTTATAATTTTTTTTGTACTTCTGCAATTTGGAGAATTGGATGTTTTATTCTGATATTAACCTTTATCAGTTTCCAGAGAGAAAATATTTCGGATGATCTGAACCTGACTTCAAGGAGGAATATAATGCTTGAACCTATCATTTTCTTTCTGTATGTCTCTCACTCCAGTCAGTAACAGCAGTCTGTAGTCATGTTGTAATGTTCATTCCCATCCTGAAGGTCAAGGGTGTTATTCCAAAGCTCAGTTTTCCATAGACATTTGATTTCAGGCCAGGATAACTTAAAGTCTCTGTTGGGTCATTGCACAACAGGAATTATCAGGTCTGCTTTCCCATGGGCTGAGACATCATCAACATATTCAATTCCCTCAGGTCAGACATCCAACCTACCTCCTCAGATCTGTCATCTAGAACCATCTCTGATGTAAACCACTATTGTGGTCAGTGCCACCGTGGTCAGGTAGAGATGAAGAACGACCCTTGATGTCTAAGGGTAGAAGAAGTTGACACAGAAAAAAGTTATAAAATGGTTGGGAGATCTGAAAGAAAAAAAGGAAAATAGGGCAGGTGACATCACCCCATATATGGAAATCCTAACTTTCCTGGAAAGAGACGCTCATTCCACGCTATTGTGACCCACATTCTGGAACAGCTGTCTAGGAGCCTGCACACACAGCTCCTGGCACCAAAGAGATTAGTTCCTGCCTCTACAGGGCTGGTTTGCTGCTGCTGCTATGGGATCCAAAAGAACCCGCTTTTTTCCTTTCCTTTCTTCCTCTCTGCCTAGTGTTTGACTGATCTTCACAGAACCTCCTAAAATGGAGGCCTGCAAGCAGAGGAGTGTGGGAAATGAGGTTCTCGTACTTTCTGTCCTTCTGGTGTTGGGAGAACACAGAAGGACAGAGATGGTGCTGAACACCCACACAAAGTGTCCAACACACTTGAACCTGAAAGTGGGAAAATTGTGTTTGTAAAAAGAGAGGAGAGAAAGGAGTCTCATAGATTTTGAAAGCGGGAGTTGGAGTTGAAGCTTCAGATACAGACTCTCTAACCAGGTTCCTACAAGTCCCTGGGAGGCATCTTTTTCAGATGATTGTATACACCAGTTTGAAGATTAGTCTAGACTTTGATCGTGCAAAGGAATGCACACCCTCCAGCCAGCTTCCTCAGGGCACTCTGGACCTAGTTGCTTCTCAAGCTGTGAATGAAGGGGCTCAACAGGGGGCTCACCACACAGAAGAGCACAGAGACCAGGGTGTTCGTGTCCAGCCTTCTCTGGGCCTGTCATAGTGGAAGTTGGCTGTTCCATAGAAGACCACCACGACAGTGAGGGGGGATGCACAGGTGGAGAAGGCCTTCCTGCTGCCCTGGGCAGAGGGAATCCTTAGGATGGCCGCCATGATGAGTGCATAGGAGCCTGCAGTGAAGAGGCAGGGGCTCAGGCCCATGGTGCACTGACCACGTGGAGCGTAGACTCGTTGACAGAGGTGTCTGAGCAGGAGAGCTTCAGGAGAAATGGGGTGTCACAGAGAATGTGTCTGAACTGGTGGGGCCCACACAGAGTGAGTGTGATGGCCAGCACCCTGTGTGTGACCAAATTCACCAGCCAACACAGACAGGACCCAGTCACCTGGCCAACACAGACCTTCACACTCATGATGACTGGGTAATGAGGAGGACGGCACGTGGCCACACAGCAGTCATACTGGCCACACTGCCAGTAAGAAGCCTTCTGTGCCAGCACTTGTCACCAAGAAGGAGATCTGGGAAAGGCAGCCCTCATAAGAAATGGCCTTCTTTTCCCAGAAGAAGTTCACCAGCAGTACTGGGAGCATGGTGGATGTTTAGCAGACGTCCAAGAAGCTCAAATTGCTGAGGAAAAAGTACATTGGAGTGTGGAGAGCAGGACTGACCCTGGTGGCCACTATTATGAGCATGGTCCCCAGGAAAGTGGTCAGGTAAATGACCAGAAAGAGCAGAAAGAACCAGCCCTGTAGGTTTGAGTGGTTGGAAAATCCCAAGAAGATAAATTCAGTGACAAATGATTGATTGCTCATTTCCAATGGTATCATAGCTACAAAACAGAAAAAAAGACCATGATGAGAATAAACTGAGAGCACCCCAAACAGGCTTGTTAATCTGCAGCAACATGGCAAATAATATTGTATACAGAGATGCCTGGACTCTGGAAAGAGACGTATAGGAGTGACTTTAGAGAGAGCATGACTTCTCACAGACTTTTGGATGGGTACTCTTTTGAAAGAATAAATGGAAACTTGGTCAAAATGCACAACCAGCTATCAACCCCTGTGTCTCATTGAATCTGCAGTATCTCCCTCCTAACACTGTGCTTCACTGTGATGAATTCTTTTTTGTATGTCTGTTATTTCAAGTAATAAGTTTTCATTGTGGAAAAATTAGGAAAATGCAGAAAGTTATTCAGAAGAATAGAACAGGTCACAAAATCAAAGCTCTCTTTGCATTCGTACCATTCTATTTCTATCTATCTTTAAAATATCCAAAGCAAAATTTCCCAATATTGTTGTACTCTATTTAGTTTTTTGCCTTGTAATCTTAATTTCCTAACATAAAATTAAGTTAATATCTCCCTCTTTATTGAACATAGAAACCTTCCATTCCATTTACTATCATAAATATTGGAATAGAAGCTTTCATACATATGTATCTGTGATCATCTCTGATTATTTCTTAAAAGTAAAATTATAAGTCACCTGCTTTTAAATACATTGTTCTATTTTTTTTAAAGAGAAACTTTTATTTTTTTTAAGTTTTATAAGATACAAAAAATTTTGACAAATGATATATACTTGGGTATTTTCTTCTTTTGTATTATAAGATTTACCTCACCAAACATTACATTTCCTGAAAAAAAATGATTGATACAATTACTGATTTTCTATCATATTACCCATGCTAATCCGTGATACATTGTTTTGAACTAAAATTTCTGTTTCTTTTTCAATCTTAAATTAAAAATATTATAGTAAAACAGTAGGCTCTTGGTCCAGATATATGTGGATTGAAATCCATCTGTTGTTTACTAGATGTTGTTTTGTAAAAAAGTCAGCTCATCTCTATTCCTCAGTTTGTTCCTTGCTTAGGATATTAATGATGTCTATTTCACAACTGCTGAAAAAAGTTTTGAGATAATATAAGCTATGTGTCTGGCACATTACATTTACTCAATGCCTTTTATCAAGTTAGTAAATGTCTATTCATTATTTTCTAGTAGTTTTTTTTTTTTTTTTAGTGTATGTGTGCTGGGTTTTGAATTCAGACCCTTATACATACTAAGCATGCACTCTACCACTGGACTTTGCCCCTAGTTTCATTTAGTTATAGTTTTTATCATAAATAGATATTGAATTTTCTTATTTTCTCTGCATCTATTGAAATGATATATATTTTTTTCTTATTTAGTCTGTTACTATTGAAATTTGGTTGATTGAATTTTTGAGTATTGAACCAGCCTTGCATTCTGGGATTGATCTCAATTGACTGTAATGTTATCCTTATTTTATATGGCTGAGTTCAGTTTGTTAATATTGTTACCTGCTTGTTTTTGTGTATTCTATTTTCGCTGTTCTCCAGAGATAATCTATTTCTTGAAGTATTCTCAGCTGTATTCTACTGTTATTTTCAGTCAATGCATGTTAGTGGACTAGTGGGAAACAGAGAAGGGATTTCTGATGTTTCCAGGAAGCCCTGCTCTAGGTATTGTAAACTCAGTCACAGGGATATGACCTTCACAGTGACCCACTTTCTAGCAATATGGATGAGCCTAGTTCTTATTCCTCCTGACGTTAGACATTTCGGCCTGTTCCTTTCCATAGCTACAAATGTTTTCCTTTGAGTGTCCTAATGTAACAGTTTTTGTTACTCTTGCCTCTGAAGACTACAGCTTTTGTTCTATGCAAAAAATCAGGAAATAGGTCTGGGAGGAGTTTTGGCTGCTGTTGCTGCTCTTTGTCTCTCCACCTATCCAAGAAATGATACCGTTATAGACACTTTCTCAGAATACTTCCCTATCTTCCTGGGAGCATTTGGTGGAATCCATGGAGAAAAAGAAAAAATACAAACATATTATGTCTATAGCCCTCTGGGTCTTTATGCTCTTAAACCAGTCTATACTTAGTCTTTAGAAATTCATTAACTATATTTATTTGAGTTCTTCTTATAAATAAAATTCTATGTATCTAGTGGGTTCTCCCATAGTTAAAAAAAAATGCCTGGATAATTTTGGTTGCTTATCTCTCCCCAGACTTTGGTTAGTTGTTTGCCTTACAATCTTCATTCCTAATAAAGTCAAGGAAAGTAATTAATTTGCATTTTCTTCTGCTCTTTTTGGTTATTATAATGATGAAAACAACATGCTTTCTAGCTATTTCGATAGATAATCAAGGTGAAATTTGAAGTCTATACACTTTCTTTTCAAAAATATTTAGTAATTTCTAATTTAGTTAAATATGTAGTTATTCTATTCAAAATAATCCCATCTCTAGCATATATCCAAGGAAATTAAAGCACAGTTCACAAAAATTCTTGTGTAAAAATTCATAATAACTCAAACAAATATTATGCCTTCAGCCGATGGATAGAAGACAAATCATGGTTTATCATGCAGTGAAATAATTCAGTTACTTTAGAAACACAAATACTGGAACATTAATTACATTGACAACTCTAAAAGAAAATTTCTGGGTGAAAGAAGCCAGATACAAAATATATACTGTATGTTTCCTTTAGATAAAGTTCAAAAATTAGCAAAACAGCTCAGGGGTGATAACAGTTGAAGCATGAAGGAATTTTCTAAAGTGATGGAAATGTTTTATATCCTGATTTTTGGTAGTTCATATATATGTAAAATATTATAAACCTGAACACTTTAGATCTGTGCATTCTTTGAGTACAAATTATAGTTCAATTTTTAAAAATAGCCTTATTTTAAAATAAGTAATTAATGGGGAAGAGTGGTACCTGCCTGTAATTCCAGGTACTTGGGAGACTAAGGCAGGAGGATCATAAATTTGAAATTCTGCAAGGCCCCCCGCCCCAAATAATTGAAAGGGCTGGGGATATAGCTTCATGGTAGAGTGCCATTGGGTTCAATCCCAAGTATTGCAGTATGTAAGTAAGTAAGTAAGAAAGTAAATCAATAAATAGAAATGAAAGCATTTTTTTCAAGATGATTTTTAATTCAGGATTGGTTGGAACCACATCTAAATATTTTTATAGGTCTCTAAAAGGTTAAGTATTTTCTCCCATTTTTTGCATTTCTCTACTTCTTTTTTACCACAGTGATAGTCCAGGACATATCACATTTTACAAGTGACATCAGTTGTTTCCTGATCACGATCTGTTTGAAGCAGTGAATGTGATTGGTGGGTGCATTCGGTCTGTATCACAGATACAAAGCCTTGCTCACCATGATGGATGGGCGTGTGCATGTGTGTGTGTGTGTGTGTTATTGGTTGTGGGATTGGTCTTGACTGAGAAAACTGTCTTATAGTTAGTGGGATGGCAAGTTGGCATCTCAGGCAACATTGATGGCAGAAATCTCAAAGAATATAGCAGAAATCTGCCATCTAAGGCTCAGCAAGCTCAGAACACTTGGTTATCCTAATTGCTATAAATGGAAAGACCCTCACTATTGAGATTCTCTGAGAGCTGCATCACACTTGGGCAGGAGGAGGGATCCCATTTCCATAGAGATGTACCCTGTTTCTATGGAGACTCCAGCTAGGCTTCAAGGGGCTGGTGGGATAGTACCAGTGTATGCTGCCAAGCCCTGGGTCATTCTGAGGAGCCTACTACTTGAGGGGAGGTGGCAGGGTATCAGCCTATGGGGCCGGGAATAGGCTCTGTGAAGCTGTGTCAGGCCTGATTTCTAAGCAAGGTACTTGGCAATAGAAACCTAGAAAAACATCCCACCCACCACCATGCAATGGGTGAGAGAGCCCAGGTGTGTCTCTGGAAGCCAGGCTTGGGTATGAGCATGGACATCAATGATTGCAGAGTATTAACAATAGGGGACCATAAATCTCTTTCAGGTGAGTGCAGACTGAAAACAGGGACATCTGGAGGGAGATAGACTGAGTTAAAGAAAATCATCAGATCTCTACGTCTAGAAAAAGCAGATAGACCCACTCATGGAATTGTGCGTGTTAGTCCAAGGAGCAGGGGTCGATAACTGTGAAACCTGTTTCCCCAGGTTTTAGACACACCTTTTTAGTTCAAAAGATTGTTCTGAGTGCTAAAACAAGATCAAAATGAAGTGGTCTGTATCTGAAGACATGCTGTGTTGAAGGTGGGAGAAAATCTCTGAAGCTCTCATGGAGAAGGATATGGAGAACTTTAAAGTCCTAGTTGAAGGGGACACGGTAAAGACAACAAATCAGTTTGGGCAGGCTGGCTAGCTGGTGGGATCACTCAGGAAAACAGGAATATGTGAGGAATAGCAGATGTAGAGGAGGCTTTGGTGGATTTGATTTGAGTAATGTTGAATGTGAGTTATCTGTGGGATAATTACGTGGAAATGCCCTTCACAGACAGCCTAGAACTGCAGGTGTGGATTTAGGAGTCATTGTCTTGAAGGCAACTGTTACAGCAAAGGGTGAATACGAAATCCCCCAGGAGAATAGAGAAAATAGAGAAGGAAATAGAGAAAGTATTCTTGTGATACTTGGTGTTCACGAAAATTGTAGTAAAAGTTTATCCAGAAATGACTAAAAACACCACACTATCTAGTTCAGTTGTAGGTATTGCTTTCTCTAAAAAATTTCCCTAAACAAGAGGTTACCTTATTAGCATTGATTTACAATAAATCAACTTTGAAATGGAGCTGGAATCTACATGTACTTGACATTACTTACGTTCTCTGTTTTCTCTATCAACTACCTGGATGAACTTCAAGTCATTTAGAAATCAGTGACATGTACTTTCATTTAACTCCCCGTATCAAAAAGATCAATATGACAATCTCTTTTATAGGTAGATATCTTGATGTTTTCAGAAAAAGAAATAAAATTCCACATAGAAGGCAGTTCCAGCAGATTGTACTATGAGAAAATGGTACATGGTCTGTGGATGTGTAAAAGGGAAAACTAAACGTAAATGTTCAGGGATTTAAAAATACAATCTCTGAAGATGTGCATACTGCTATTGTAAAGGTCTTAAATATAAAGGTTAGTTCAGGAGGGACCATTTCATGGGGCATTAAAAAAATCTCCCAATGTATGTTTATATAATTTTATCTACATATAAGTTTTTCCTTGGTTTTACTGGCTAATTTCTTGTAGGTCACAGTTGTGGGTTAGGGTGAAGGATGATACCCAAAAAATTTTCCTTATCCTCTATGCTCTTTATTAATGCAGGGCATTAGATTGAATCATCATCATGGTCACAATTAGAATCCATTATTAACAATAATGGCAGCCAGAAGGTTGGGGCGGGGGAGGGGACAGAATAAGACAGTTCGCAGGGGACAAGATGTGATTCCCCAGGGCTTGTTCCCAGCCACACTCCACCTGCCCACACTCCTCTCAGTACAGTGGGCCTTTCAGATAATTAACCTACAAAATGGATGGATCCACACATTAGGTCACAAGTCTCACAGTCTAATCATTTCACCTCTGAACACTGCTACTGTGGCTGACCCTGAGCTTTTGGTGGGGGGGATACCTTATTTCTAAGCCATAATAGTCCCTACAGTCCATGTGCTTTGGTTAGAATACCTTCATGTCATCTGGGAGAGTAATCAGGTGCCAAAACAAGATTAAAAGGAAATATCTGGTAACTGAAGATGTGACATTTGGAGCTTGAAAAAAAGCTGAGAAGAGGAGCCCTGGGTGGAGCACTTTAAAGTCCTGGTGAAGAGGAAACAAGAGGGCACCTGGTCTGTGGGGAAGCTGAGTGGCAGTGGGATCACTCATTAAAACATAAAAAAAATGAGAAGGAGCGTGTCTGGGGAGAGAAAAGGAGGGAAGGAGGTTGGGCCTGGAGTCTGGGTACCTTCGGGGTCTCCCCGAGGAGATTCCAGGATGCAGCGGGACAGGTTCCCAGGAGATAGGCCTGGGAGTCATGGCTTAGAGTGACTGTGGAAGTCACAGGTGCTCATAAAGCCAAAAGAGAGAAGAGTTAGGAGAGAGGGCCTGATGGACTGTGTGGAAAAGAAAGTGTCCAGAAGGAGGCTCTCAAGCTATCAGCAATCATTCTGCACCACAGTGTCAAAGCTCTGCTCTCTGTACCAGGCCTTCTGCACCCCAGTCTAAAAGCTCTGCTCCCTATAATAGTCCTTCTGCACTCCAGTCTCCAATCTCTCCTCCCTGCAACAATCATTCTCCACCCAGTCTCCAAGATCTACTCTATGAAACACTCTTTCTGCACCCTAGTCTCGAACATGTGCTCTCTGCAACAGTCCTGCTGCACCTCAGTCTGAAAACTCTGCTCTCTGTAACAGTCTTTCTGCACCTCAGTCTCCAAACTCTGCTCTCTATAATATCCTTCTGCACACCAGTCTCCAAACTGTGATATATGTAACAGGCCTTCTGCACACCAGCCTCCAACCTCTGCTCCCTGCAAAAATCCTTCTGCACTCCAGTCTCCAAGTTCTGCTCTCTGAAAGAGTCCTTCTGCACCCCACTCTGGAACATCTGCTCTTTGCAACAGTCCTTCTGCACCGAAGTCTGAAAACTCTGCTCTCTGCAACAATCATTCTGCAAAAGTCTCCAAACTCTGCTCTCTGTAACAGTCCTTCTGAACCTCAGTCTCAGAACTCTGCTCTCTATAATATCTTTCTGCACCCCAGTCTATAAACTGTGCTACCTGTAACAATCCTTCTGCACCCCAGTCTTCAACATCTGCTCTCTGTAACAGGCCTTCAGCACCCCAGTCTCCAATCTCGGCTCACTGCAACATTTCTTCTACACCCTAGTCTCCAAACTGTCCTCTCTGTAACTGTTTTTCTGAACCCAGTTTCCAACCTTTGCTCTCTGTCACGATCCTTCTGCACCTCTGTCTCAAACCTCTGCTGTCTGCAATGATCCTTCTGCACCTCAGTTTCCAACATCTGCTCTCTGCAACAATCCTTCTGCACTACAGATTCTAACCTCTGCTCTCAGTAACAGTGCTTCTAAACCTCAGTCTCCAACCTCTTCTCTCTGTAACAATCCTTCTGCACCTCTGTCTCCAACCTCTGCTCTCTGTAACAGTCCTTCTGCACCTCAGTATCCAACCTCTGTTCTCTGTAACAGGGTTTATGCACCCCAGTCTTTAACCTCTGCTCTCTGTAACAGTTCTTCTGCACCCCAATCTCGAATCTCTGCTCTTTATAACAGTCTTTCTGCACCCCAGTCTCCAAACTCTTCTCTCTGCAACGATCCTTCTACACCTCAATCTCCAACCTCTACTCTCTGCAGCAGTCCTTCTGCACCCTAGTCTCCAGACTCTGCTCTCTGTAAGATCCTTTTGCATCCCTTTTTCCAAACTCTTCTCTCTCTAACAGTCCTTCTTCACACCAGGATCCAACCTCTGCTCTCTGTAAAAGTCCTTCTGCACCTCACTCTTCAACCTTTGCTCTCTGTAAGATCCTTCTGCAACCCGTTCTTTTAACTTTGCTCTCTGTAACAGTCATTCTGCACCTCAGTCTCCAACCTCATCTCTCTTCAACGGCCCTTCTGCATCCCAGTATCCAACCTCTGTTCTCTGCAGCTGTCCTTCTGCACCCCAGGCTACAAGTCTGCTCTCTGTAACAGTCCTTCTGCACCCCAGGCTCCAAACTCTACTTTCCGTATCAGTTATTCTGCAACCCAGTCTAAAACCTATGCTCTCTTTAACAGTCGATCTGCACCTCAGTCTCCAAAGTCTGTTCTGTGCAAAAGTCCTTCTACACACCAGTCTCCAACATCTGCTCTCTGCAACAATCCTTCTGCATCCCAGTCTCCAACGTCTCCTCTCTGTAACAGTCCTTCTACACAACAGTCTCCAACTTCTGCTCTCTGCTACAGTCCTTCTGCACCCCAGTCTCCAACCTCTGCTCTCTTCCACATTTCTTCTGCACTCCAGTCTCCAACCTGTGCTCTGTGTAACTATCCTACTGCACCCCGGTCTCCAAACGCTGCTCTCTTTAGTGATCCTTCTGCACCTAAGTCTCCAACCTCTGCTCTCTGCAACAATCCTTCTGCACCCCAGTATTCCACCATCTGTTCTATGCAACAATCCTTCTGACCCCAGTCTCCACCCTCTGCTCTCTTTAACATCCTTCTGCACCCCAGTTTTAAAACTCTGCTCTAGGTGACATTCCTTCTTCACCCCACTCTCCACGCTCTGCTCTTTGTAACAGTACTTCTGTACCGCAGTCTTCATTCTCTGCTCACTGCAACATTTCTGCTGCACCCCCGTCTCCAAACTGTGCTCTGTGTAACTGTCTTTCTGACCCTAGTCTCCAACCTCTGCTCTCTGTAACGATCCTTCTGCACCTCAGTTTCAAACCTCTGCTCTCTGCAACGATCCTTCTGCACCACAGTTTCTAACCTCTGCACTCTGTAACAGTCCTACTACACCTAGTCTCCAAACTCTTCTCTCTGTTCCAATCCTGGTGCACCTTAGTCTCCATCCTCTGCTCACTGTAACAGTCATTCTGCACCTCAGTCTCCAAACTCTGCTTTCTGTAACAGGCTTACTGCACCCCAGTCTCCAACCTCTGCTCTCTGTAACAGTTCTTCTGCAAGCCAATCTCGAATCTCTGCTCTCTGTAACAGTCTTTCTGCACCTCAGTCTCCAACCTCTGCTCTCTGCAACGATCTTTCTGCATCCCAGTCTCCCAGTTCTGCTCTCTGCACCTCAGTCTCCAACATCTGCTCTCTGCAAAGATCCTTCTGCATCCCAGTCTCCCACATCTGCTCTCTGCAACGGTCCTTCTGCACCCCAGTCTCCAAACTCTGCTGTCTGAAACAGTCCTTCTGCACCCAAGTCTTCAAGCTCAGCTCTCTGTAACAGTCCTTCTGCACATCAGTGTCCAACCTCTTCTCTCTGTAACCATCCTTCTGCACCTAATGTCCAAACTCTGCTCTCTGTAACAGGCCTTATCCACCACAGTCTCCAACCTCTGCTTTCTGTAACAGTTCTACTGAACCCCAGTATCCATCCTCTGCTCTCTGTTAGAATCCTTTGGCACCCTTGTCTCCAACCTCTCCTCTCTGTAAAAGTCATTCCGCACCTAAGTATCCGACCTCTGCGATCTGTAATGGTCCTTCTGCACCCAAGTCTCCATCCTCTGCTCTCGGTATAAGTCATTCTGCACCCAAGTCTCCAAACTCTGCTCTCTGCAACATTTCTTCTGCACCCCAGTCTCTAACCTGTGCTCTTTGTTACAGTCCTTTTGCACCCCAGTTTCCAACATCTGCTCTCTGCAATGATCCTTCTTCTATCCAGTCTCCAAACTCTGCTCTCTGTAAAAGTCCTTTTTTATCGCAGTCTCCAACCTCTTCTCTTTGTAATGGTCGATCTGCTCTCCAATTGACAACCTCTGCTTTCTGTAACAGTACTTCTGCACCCCAGTCTCCAACATCTGCTCTCTGCAAAGATCCTTCTTCTATCCAGTCTCCAAACTCTGCTCTCTGTAAAAGTCCTTTTGTATCGCAGTCTTCAACCTCTTCTCTTTGGAACGGTCCATCTGCTCCCCAATTTCAACCTCTGCTTTCTGTAACTGTCCTTCTTCACCCCAGTCTCCAAACTCTTCTCTCTGCATCGATCCTTGTGCACCTCAGTCTCCAAGCTCTGCTCTCTGTAAATGTCCTTCTCCATCTCAGTCTCCATCTTTTGCTCTCTGTAATGGTCCTCCTGCACCCCAGTCTCCAATCTCTGCTCTCTGTAACAATCTTTCTTCCCCTCTGTCTCCAACGTCTGCTCTCTGTAACAGGCCTTCTGCACCCCAGTCTCCAAACTGTGCTCTCTGTAACAGTCCTTTTGTACCGCAGTCTCCAACCACTTCCCCCTATAACATTACTTCTGCATCCCAATTGCCAACCTCTGTTTTCTGAAACAGTCCTTCTGCACCTCAAACTCGAAACTCTGCTCTCTGTAACAGTCCTTCTAAAACTCTGTCTGAAACCCCTGCTCTCTACAACAATCTTTCTAAACCCCAGTCTTCAAACTGTGCTATCTGTAAGAATCCTTCTGCACCCCAGTCTCAAACATCTGCTCTCTGTAACAGGTCTTCTGCAACTCAGTCTCCAAAGTCTTCTCTCTGTAACAAGCCTTCTGCACCCCAGTCTCCAACCTCTTCTCTCTTCAACAATTCTTCTGCAACTCAGTCTCCAACCTTTGCTCTCTGCAACAGTCCTTCTGCACCCCAGTCTTCAAACTCTACTCTCTGTAAGATCCTTCTCCACCCCATTCTCCAAACTTTGCTCTCTGTAACAGTCATTCTGCACCTCAGTCTCCAACCTCATCTCTCTGCAATGACCCTTCTGCACCACAGTATCCAACTTCTGTTCTCTGCAGCAGTCCTTTTGCACCCCAGGCTACCAACTCTGTTCTCTGTAACAGTCCTTCTGCACCCCAGACTTCAAACTGTGCTCTCTGTAACTGTCTTTCTGACCCCAGTCTTCTAACTCTGCTCTCTGTAACAATCCCTATGCACCTCAGTCTCCAAACTCTTCCCTCTCTAACAGTTGTTCTCCATCCCTTCACCAAACTCTGCTCTCTGTAACAGGCCTTCCGCACCGCAGTCTCCAAACTTTGTTCTCTGGAACAGTCCTTCTGCACCCCAGTCTCAAACCTCTGCTCTCTACAAAGATCCTTCTGCCCCCCAGTCTCCAACATCTTCTCTCAGATACAGTCCTTCTTCACCTCAGTCTGAAAACTCTGCTCTGTGCAATGATCCTTCTGCACCCAAGTCTACAAACTCTGCTTACTTTAACAGTCCTTCTTCATCTCACCTCTCAACAGTCCTTCTGTACTTCATCTCACCTCTCAACAGTCCTACTGTACTGCAGTCTCCAAACTCTGCTCTCTGCAATGGTCTTTCTGCACCCCAATCTCCAAACTCTGTTGTCTGCAAGAGTCCTTCAGCACCTCAGTCTCCAAAATCTGCTCCCTGTAACAATACTTCTGCACCTTAGTCTCCAAATTCTGCTCTCTGCAACAGTTCTTATGCACCCCAGTATCCAACATCTACTCTCTGAAACAGTCCTTCTCCACCCCAGTCTCCAACCTCTGTTCTCTGTAACATTCCTACTGTACTGTTATCTCCAACCTCTGCTCTTTGTAAGGATCCTTCTGCACCCCAGTCTCCAACTTCTACTTTCTGTATCAGTCCTTCTGCACCCCAGTCTCCAAACTCTGCTCTCTGTAACAGTCCTTCTGTACCTCAGTTTCCAAACTCTGCTCGCTGCAACAGTCCTTATGCACCACAGTCTGAAATCTCTGTTCTCGGCAAGGATCCTTCTGAACCCCATTCTCAAACTCTGCTCTCTGTAACAGTCCTTCTGCACCCCAGTCTGCAAACTCTGCTTACTGTATCAGTCAATCTGCACCACAATTTCCAAAATCTGCTCTCTGAAAGAGTCTTTCTTCACCTCAGTCTACAAACTCTGCTCTCTGCAACAGCCCTTCTGCACCCCAATCTAAAAGATCTTCTCTCTGCAACAGACCTTCTCCACCAGATTTTCAACCTCTGCCTCTGTAACAGTCCATGTGTTACCCAGTCTCCAACCTCTGCTCTCTGCAACAGTCTTTCTGCACCCCAATGTGAACTTGTGCTCTACGCTACAGTCCTTATACACCCCAGTGTCCAGCCTCTCTTCTCTGCAACAGACCCTCTGCAACCCAGTCTCCAAACTCTGCTCTCCTTAAAAATCCTTCTGCACCTGAATCTTCAAACTCTGCTCTCTGCAATGATTCTTCTGCACCTCAGTCTTCAAAAACTACTCTCTGTAAATGTACTTCTGAACCCCTTGTCCAAACTCTGCTCTGCGTAACAGGCCTTCTGCACCCCAGTCTCCAAACTCTGTTCTTTATAACAATCCTTCTGTACCCCAGTCTCAAAATTTTGCTCTCTACAATGATCCTTCTGCACCCTAGTCTCCAATCTCTGCTCTATGTAACAGGCCTTTTGCACCAAAATCTCCCACCTCTACTCTCTGTAACATTCCTCATGCACCTCAGTCTCCAACCTCTGCTCTCTACAACAGTCCTTTTGCAACTCAGTCTCCAAACTCTACTCTCTGTTAAAGTCCTTCTGCACCCCGGTCTCAAACCACTGCTGCTTGCAAAGATCCTTCTGCACACCAGTCTCCAATGTCTGCTCTCTGCAACAGTCTTCTGCACACCAGTCTCAAACCTCTGCTCTCTGTAACAATCCTTCTGTAACTCAGTCTCCAAACTCTGCTCTCTGCAAAAGTCCTTCTGCACTCCAGTCTCCAACCTCTGCTGCTGCAAAAGTCCTTCTACACCCCAGTCTCCAACCTCTGCTCTCTGTAACAGTCCTTCTGTAACTCAGTCTCCAAACTCTGCTCTCTGCAAAAGTCCTTCTGCACCCCAGTCTCCAACCTCTGCTGCCTGCAAAATTCCTTTTACACCCCAGTATCCAACATCTGCTATCTGCAACAGTCATTCTGCACCCCAGTCTTAAACCTCTGCTCTCTGTAACAATCCTTCTGTAACTCAGTCTCCAACCTGTACTCTCTGTAACAGTCCTCCTGCATCTCAGTCTTCAAACTCTTCTCTCTGCAACAGTCTTTCAGATCCGCTGTCTCAAATTCTTGTCCCTGCAACAGTCCTTCTAAACCCCAGTCTCCAACCTCTGCTATCTGCAACAGTCCTTCTGCACCTTAGTCTCTAAACTCTACTATCTGTAACAGTCCTTCTGCACTTCAGTCTCCAACATCTGCTCTCTTTGAGATCCTTCTGCAACCCAGTCTGTAAACTCTGCCCTCTGTAACAGTCCTTCTGCACCCCTTGTCCAACCTCTGTTCTTGTAACAGTCCTTTTGCATGCTGGTCTCAAACCTCTGCTCGCTACAACGACCATTCTGCACCCCAGTCTCTTACCTCTGCTCTCTGTAACAGTCCTTCTGCACCTCACTCTCCCAACTCTGTTCTCTATATGATCCTTCATCAACACAGTCTTTAAACTCTGCACTCTGTAACAGTCCTTCTGCAAAACAGTCTCAAAACTCTGCTCTCTGTAACTGGACTTCTGCAACCCAGTCTCCAAACTCTGCTCTCTGTAATAGGCCTTCTGAAACCTAGTCTCCAACCTCTTACCTCTGCAATGATTCTTCTCCACCCAAGTCTCCAAATCTGCTCTCGGCAACTGTCCTTTTGAACCCCGTCTCCAAACTCTGCTCTCTTTAAGATCCATCTGAACCCCAGTCTCCAAACTCTGCTCTCTGCAACAGTCCTTCTGCACCCCAGTCTCCAAAGGCTGCTCTCTGTAACAGTCCTTCCACACGTCTGTCTCCATCCTCTGCTCTCTGTAACACTCCATCCACATGTCAGTCTCCATCCTCTGCTCTCTGTAACAGTTCTTCTGCACCCCAGTCTCTAAAATCTGCTCTCTGCAACAGTCCTTCTCCACCCCACTCTCCAACATCCGCTCTCTGCAACAGTCCTTCTGCACCCCAGTCTCCAAACTCTTCTCTCAGCAACGAACCTTCTGGAACCCAGTCTGCGAAGTCTGCTCTCTGCAACAGTTTTTGTGCACCACAGTCTCCAACCTCTGTTCTCTGTAAGATACTTCTGCACTCCAGTTTCCAAACTTTGCTCTCTGTAACATTTCTTCTCCACCCCAGTCTCCAACCTCTGTCATCTGCAACAGTCCTTCTTCTCCCCTGTCTCCGAGATCTGCTCTCTCTAACAGACCTTATGTACTGCAGTTTCCAACCTCTGCTCTCTGTAAAGGTCCTTCTACAACCCAGTCTCCAACCTCTGCTTTTTTTTTTTAAAGGCAAATTGTATACTGAGGTAATGTGTTTACAATGTGTGTATATAAAGAAGTTTTATGAATTAATGAGAAAAAACAGCACAACAGAAAAATTGGAAAGATTTATGAAGTGGTAATTCACAGAATAGGAAATTAAAATGGTCAAATAACATATGAAAACATCCTTAATCACACTAACAACCAAAAAAAAAAAACATGCAAATACAATTCAAGACCACAATGAGATAATTGACTGAAATTGTTTAATCCAGCTATAATAACTGACATTGAAATTTTGGATTTATGGGTAGGAGGATAAAATAACAAGAGAGAGAAATCTGACACCATCTAGGAAAGATGTGAATTAACAAATCCTTCAAACTAGCAATAGCTTTCTATCTTTTCTAAGTCTATAGAGTAGAATCTATAAGGAGATAAGTATAAGGATATACAAGGATTTATTGCTGAATAATTTTCAATAGAAGAAAGAAAAAAAAAGAAAATCATCTACATATGTGCACCCAAAGGTTCATGTGTTAGAATTTTGATTCCCAGTGCAACAGTGAAGAGGTAATTAGCTCACTAAGATGCCTTTCTCATGGGACTAGATTAGTTGCCACCAGGGCAGGATGTTATAAAACCAGGCTGACCCTCATGTTTTTCTTTCTCATGTACCCACTTGCTGTTTTGCTTTTCAGTCATGTTATGATACAGAACAAGGCCATCTGTAGATGTGGCCCCCTGATCTTGGACTTCCCAGCTTCCAGAATCATGAGCCAAAATAAACTTTTTTCTTTTAAAAATTACTCAGCCTCAGGTGTTCTGTTATTGCGCCAGAAAACTGTCTAAGATAATGATTAATAGAGGACAAGTTTAAATAGAATATATTATTTTCATACAATAAAATACTATAAAGTAATAAAGATGAAGAATTAGAAAGTAAGCAAGTTGCAGAATAATGTGTGATTAGAAAAAAAAAGAGGGGGGGACAATGATACACACTTGTAATCCCAGCTATTCTGGAAGCTGGGACAGAAGGATTACAAATCGTGTCTCAAGTTTTTTTTTTTTTTTATTATTAATTTATTTTTTTATTGTTGGTCGTTCAAAACCTTACACAGTTCTTAATACATCATATTTCACAGTTTGATTCAAGCGGGTTATGAACTCCCAACTTTACCCCGTATACAGATTGCTGTATCACATCAGTTACCCTTCCATTGATTGACATATTGCCTTTCTAGTGTCTGATGTATTCTGCTGTCAGTCCTATTCTCTACTATCCTCCCTCCCCTCCCCTCCCCTCCCCTTTTCTCTCTCTACCCCTTCTACTGGGGGTAGCCGGCCCCACCCCCAGTGCCTGCAAGGTAGGCGTACCTGGGACCCATCAGGAGGTTAGGCCCAGCAACCTATGGAGAGACAGAGGTGCCCCTCGCGCCTGCTGGGTAGGCAGACCAACCTCTGCTTTTTTGAATCAGTCCTTCTGAAAGCAGTCTCAAACCTCTTCACTTTTTATCTATCCTTCTGCACCTCAGTCTCCAACCTGTGCTTTCTGTAAAAGTCCTTCTTCACCCCAGTCTCCAACCTCGGCTCTCTGTAACAGTCCTTCAATACCGCAGTCTCCAACATCTGCTCTCTGTAAGGATCCTTCTGTACCCCAATTTCCAACCTCTTCTTTCTGTAACAGTCCTTCTGCAAGTCAGTCTTACACATCTGCTCTCTGTAAGTTCATTCAGCAAACCAGTCTCCAAACTCTGCTCTCTGTAACAGTCCTTCTGCACCCCAGTCTCCAACCTCTCCTCTCTGTAACAGGCCTTCTGCACGACAGTCTCAAAACTCTGCTCTCTATAGCAGGCCTTCTGCACCCCAGTTTCCATCCTATGCTCTCTGCAACGATCCTTCTGCACCCCAGTCTCGAACCTTTGCTCTATGCAATGATCCTACTGCACCTCAGTCTCCAAATTCTGCTCTCTGTAAGATTCTTCTGCACCCCTGTCTCCAACCTCTGCTCTGTGTAACAGTCCTTCTGCACCACTGTCTCCAACCTCTGCTCTCCGCAAGAGTCATTCTGCACCGCAGTCTCCAAACTCTGCTCTCTGCAACAGTCCTTCTGCACCCTAGTTACCAAAATATGCTCTTTTCTACAGTACTTCTGCACCCCAGTCTTCAACCTCTGCTCTCTGTAACAGTCCTCCTGTACTGCAGTATCCAAACTCTGCTCTCTATAATGGTCTTTCTCCACCCCAGACTCCAATCTCTGCTTTCCGTGTCAGTCTTTCTGTACCCCAGTCTCCAAACTCTGATCTCTGTAAGAGTCCTTCTGCATCTCAGTCTCCAACCTCTGATCTCTGCAGAGTCCTTCTGCAACTCAGTCTCCAAATTCTGCTCTTTGTAAGATCTTTCTGCACCCCTGTATTTAACCTCTGCTCTCCTAAACTGTCCTTCTGCACCTGAGTCTCCAAACTCTGCTCTCGGTAACAGGAGTGCCGCACCTCAGTCTCCAACCTCTGCTCCCTGTAACAGTCCGTCTGCACCCCAGTCTCCAACCTCTGCTTTCTACAACAGTTCTTCTGGACCCTAGTTACCAACATCTGCTCTGTGCAACAGTCCTTCTGCACTCCAGTCTCCAACATCTGATCTCCGCCACAGTCATTCTGCACCTCAGTCTGAAAACTCTGCTCTCTGCAACGATCCTTCTGCACCCCAGTCTCCTACCTCTGCTCTCTGTAACAGTCCTTCTGCACCTCAGTCTCCCAACTCTGCCCTCAGTTTCATCCTTCTGCAACCAAGTCTTTAAACTCTGCACTCTTTAACAGTCCTTCTGCACAACAGTCTCCAACCTCTGCTCTCTTTAACAGAACTTCTGCCACCCAGTCTCCAAACTTTGCTCTGTGTAACAGGCCTTCTGCACCCCAGTCTCCAACCTCTTCTCTCTGCGACGATTCTTCTCCACCTCAGTCTCCAACTTCTGCTCTCTGCAACAGTCCTTTTGCACCCCAGTCTCTAAACTCTGCTCTCTGTAAGATCCATCTGAACCCCAGTCTCCAACCTCTGCTCTCTGTAACAGTCCTCCAGCACCCCAGTCTCCAAACTATGGTCTTTGTAAGAGTCTTTATGCACCCCAGTCTCCAAACTCTGCTATCTGTAACAGTCCTTCTGCACCTCATTTTCCAACCTCTTCTCTCTGCAACAGTTTTTCTTCTCCCCAGTCTCTGAGATCTGCTCTCTGTAACAGTCCTTCTGTACCGCAGTGTCCAACCAGTGCTCTCAGTTTCGGTTTTTCTACACCCCAGTCTCCAAACTCTGCTTTCTGTATCAGCCTGTCTGAATCCCAGTATCCAACCTCTGTTCTCTGTATCCATCCTTCTGCACCTCAGTCTCCAACTTGTGCTCTCTGCAAGAGTCTTTCTGAATCCCAGTCGCCAACCTCTTCTCTCGGTAACAGTCCTAAACCACAGTCTCCAAACTCTGCTCTCTTTAATAGTACTTTTTCAACCCAATTTCCAACCTATGCTTCCTGTAACAGTTTTTCGGCACCCCAGTCTCCAACCTCTGCTTTCTACAACAGTTCTTCTGGACCCTAGTTACCAACATCTGCTCTCTGCAACAGTCCTTCTGCACTCCAGTCTCCAACATCTGCTCTCTGCAACAGTCATTCTGCACCTCAGTCTGAAAACTCTGCTCTCTGCAACGATCCTTCTGCACCCCAGTCTCCTACCTCTGCTCTCTGTAACAGTCCTTCTGCACCTCAGTCTCCCAACTCTGCCCTCAGTTTCATCCTTCTGCAACCAAGTCTTTAAACTCTGCACTCTTTAACAGTCCTTCTGCACAACAGTCTCCAACCTCTGCTCTCTTTAACAGAACTTCTGCCACCCAGTCTCCAAACTCTGCTCTGTGTAACAGGCCTTCTGCACCCCAGTCTCCAACCTCTTCTCTCTGCGACGATTCTTCTCCACCTCAGTCTCCAACTTCTGCTCTCTGCAACAGTCCTTTTGCACCCCAGTCTCTAAACTCTGCTCTCTGTAAGATCCATTTGAACCCCAGTCTCCAACCTCTGCTCTCTGTAACATTCCTCCTGTACCCCAGTCTCCAAACTATGGTCTCTGTAAGAGTCTTTCTGCACCCCAGTCTCCAAACTCTGCTATCTGTAACAGTCCTTCTGCACCTCATTTTCCAACCTCTTTTCTCTGCAACAGTTTTTCTTCTCCCCAGTCTCTGAGATCTGCTCTCTGTAACAGTCCTTCTGTACCGCAGTGTCCAACCAGTGCTCTCAGTTTCGGTTTTTCTACACCCCAGTCTCCAAACTCTGCTTTCTGTATCAGCCTGTCTGAATCCCAGTATCCAACCTCTGTTCTCTGTATCCATCCTTCTGCACCTCAGTCTCCAACTTGTGCTCTCTGCAAGAGTCCTTCTGAATCCCAGTCGCCAACCTCTTCTCTCGGTAACAGTCCTAAACCGCAGTCTCCAAACTCTGCTCTCTTTAATAGTACTTTTTCAATCCAATTTCCAACCTCTGCTTCCTGTAACAGTCCTTCTGCACCTCAGTCTCCAAACTATGCTCTCTGCAACAGTCCTTTTACATCCCACTCTCCAACATCTGGTCTCTGCCACAGTCCTTATGCATTACAGTCTGAAAACTCTGCTGTCTGCAACGAATCTCCTGCACACCAGTCTCCTACCTCAGGTGTCTGTTACAATCCTTCTGCACCTCAGTCTCCAAACTCTGCTCTCTGTAAGATCCATCTCAACTCCAGTCTCTTACCTCTGCTCTCTGTAAAAGTTCTTCTACACCTCAGTCTCCAACCTCTTCTCTCTGCAACAGTTCTTCTGCACCCCAGTCTCCAACATCTGCTTTCTGTAAGAGTCTTTCTGCACCTCATTCTCCAAACTCTACTCTCTGCAACAACCTTCTGCATCCCAGTCTTCAAACTTTGTTCTCTGCAACGATCTTTCTGGACCCCAGTCTCCAACGTCTGCTCTTTGCAACAGTTCTTCTGCACCACAGTCTCCAACCTGTGCTCTCTGTAAGATCTTTCTGCACTCCAGTTTCCAAACTCTGCTCTCTAACATTCCTTCTAGACCCCAGTCGCCAATCTGCTTTCTGCAAGGGTCCTGCGGAACCCCTGTCTCAGAACTCTGTTCTCTGCAACAGTCTTTCTGCTCCGCAGTCTCCAGTATCTGCTCTCTGTAAAATCCTTCTGTACCGCAGTCACCAAACTCTGCTCTCTGTAACGGTCCTTCTGCACCCCAGTTTCAAAACTCTGCTTTCTGTATCAGTCCTTCTATACCTCAGTCTCCAACCTCTTCTCTCTGTGTCTATCCTTCTGCACCTCAGTCTCCAACCTGTGCTTTCTGTAACAGTCCTTTGGCACCCAAGTCTCCCACCTCTGCTCTCTGTAACAGTCCTTCTATACCGTAGTCTCCAACCTCTGCTCTCTGTAACGGTCCATTTGCACCCCAATTTCCAACCTCTGCTTTCTGTAACAGTCATTCTGCACCTCAGTCTCCAAACTCTGCTCTCTGTATCAGTTCTTCTACACCTCAATCTCCAACCTCGGCTCTCTCTCTGTAATAGTACTTCTGAACCTCAGTCTGAAACCTCTGCTCTCCACGATCCTTCTGCACCCCAGTTTTCAACCAATGCTCTCTGTAAGAGTCCACCTGCACCCCAGTCTCCAACCTCTCCTCTCTGCAACAGGCCTTCTGTACGCCAGTGTACAAATCTGCTCTCTGTAGCAGGCCTTTTGCACCCCAGTCTCCAAACTCTGCTCTCTGCAACGATCATTCTGCACCCCAGTATTTAAACTCTGCTCTCTGCAATAATCCTACTGCACCCCAGTCTACACATTCTGCTCTCTGTAAGATCCTACTGCACCGCTGTCTCCAACCTCTGCTCTCTGCAACAGTCCTTTGGCACCCTAGTTACCAACATCTGCTCTCTGCTACAGTACTTCTGCACCCCAATCTCCTACCTCTACTCTCTTCAACAGTCCTTCTACACGCCAGTCTAAAACCTCTGCTCTCTACAATAGTCCTTCTGCACCCCAGTCTCCAAACTCTGCTCTCTGTATCAATCCTTCTGCACCTTAGTCTCCAAGCTCTGCTCTCTGTAATGATCCTTCTGCACCTCAGTCTCCAAACTCTACTCTTTGTAACAGTGCTTGTGCACCTCAGTCTCCAACCTCTGCTCTCTGTAAGATCCTTCTGCAACCCAGTCTCCAAACTCTACTCTCTGTAACAGTCCTCGTGAACCCCAGTCTCCAAACTCTGCTCTCTGTTTCAGGCTTTCTTCACACCAGTTTCCAAAATCTGCTCTCTGTATCTGTCCTTCTGCACCCTAGTCTTCAACCTGTGCTCTCTGCAACAATCCTTCTGCATCCTGTCTCCAACATCTGCTCGTTGCAACAGTCCTTGTGCACCCAGTCTCCAACATCTTCTCTCTGCAACAGTTCTTCTGTACCTCAGTCTGAAAACTCTGCTCTCTGCTACAATCCTTCTGCACCCCAGTCTTCAAACTCTACTCTCTGTAACAGTTCTTCTGTACATCAGTCTCCAACCTCTGCTTTTTGTAAGACCCTTTTAAACTTAGTCAACATACTCTGCTCATTGAAACACATTCTGCACCCCAGTCTCCAATCTCTGCTCACTGTACCAGGCCTTCTGCACCCCAGTCTCCAATGACTGCTCTCTGTAAGAAGAATTCTTCACCCCAGTCTCCAATAGCTACTCTCTGCAACGATGCTTGTGCACCCCAGTCTCCAAACTCTGCTCTCTGCAACAATTCTTGTGCACCCCAGTCTCCATCCTCTGTTCTCTGCAACAGTCGTTCTGCATCCCAGTGTCCAACCTCTGCTCTCTATAGCAGTCCTTCTGCACCGAAGTCTCCAACCTCTGTTCTCTTTATCCGTTTTTCTGCACCCCAGTCTCCAACATCTGCTTTCTATATAAGTCCCTCTGCACCCCAGTCTCCAGTATCTGCTCTCTCCTAACAGTCTTTCTGCACCTCAGTCTCCAACCACTGTTTTCTGCAAAAGTCCTTTTGCACTCCAATCTTCAACCTCTGCTCTCTGCAACATTCCTTCTGCACCACAGTCTCCTACCTGTGCTCTCTGTAAAAGTCTTTCTGCACCCCAATCTCAAACCTCTGCTCTCTGTAACGATCTTTCTGCACCTCAGTCTCCAACTTCTGCTCTCTGCAACGATCCTTCTGCATCCCAGTCTCAAACATCTGCACTCTGTAACAGTCCTTCTACAACCCAGTCTCCCACCTCTGCTCTCTGCTACAGTCTTTTTGCAACCCAATCTCCAACATGTGCTCTCTTCAACAGTCCTTCTATACCCCAGTCTCCAACCTCTGCTCTCCTCTCTTAAACAGTCCTTCTGCACCCCACTCTCCAAACTCTGCTCGTTGTAACAGTCCTTCTGCACCTCAGTCTCCAAACCCTGCTCTCTGAAAGAAACGTCTACAACCCAGTCTCCAAATTCTGCTCTCTATAACAGTCCTTCTGCACCCCATTCATCAACCTCTGCTCTCAGCAACGGTCCTTATGCACCCCAGTCTCCAATCTCTGCTCTCCGCAAAAGTCCTTCTGTACCCCAGTCCCCAAACTAGGCTCTCTGAAAGATCCTTCTGCACCAAAGTCTCCAAACTCTACTCTCTGTAACAATCCTTCTGCACATTAGTCTTTAATCTTTGCTCTCAGCAACGGTCCTTTTGCACCCCAGTCTTTAACTTCTGTTCTCTGCAACAGTCCTTCTGCACCACAGTCTGCAACATCTGCTCTCTGTAACAGTCCTTCTGTACTGCAGTCTCCAACCTCTGCTCTTTGTAATGGTCCATCTGGACCCCAGTCTCTCACCTCTGCTTTCGGTATCAGTACTTCTGCACCCCAGTCTCCAACCTCTGATCTCTGTAACATTCCTTCTGCACCTCAGACCCAATCTCTGCTCTCTGTATCAGTCCTTCTGCACCAATGTTTCAAAACTCTGCTCTCTGAAACAGTCCTTCTTCACCTCAGTCTCCAACTACTGTTTTCTGCAACAGTCCTTCTACACACCAGTCTCCAAACTCTGCTCTCTGGGCAGTCGTTTTATACCCCTGTCTCCATAATCTGCTCTCTGCAACGATCTTTCTGCAGCTCATTCTCAAACGTCTGCTCTGCAACAGTCTCTCTGCAACCCGGTCTCCAAACTCTGCTCTCTATAAGATCCTTCTGTACCCCAGAATCCAAACTCTGCTCTCTGTAACATTCGTTATGCATCCCAGTCTCCAACCTCTGCTCTCTGCAATGGTCCCTCTGCGCCCGAGTCTCCAACCTTATTCTCAAAAACAGTTCTTCTGTACCACAGTATTCAACCTCAGTTCTCTGTAAGGGTTCTTCTTCACCCCAGTCTCCAAACTCTGCATACTGTATCAGTGCTCCTGCACCACAGTCTCCAAACTCTGCTCTCTGTAACAGTTCGTCTGCACCTCACTCTGCAACCTCTGCTCTCTGCAACAATCTTTCTGCACCCCAGTCTTAAACCTCTGCTCTCTGTATCAGTCCTCCTTCACCCGTGTTTCAAAACTCTGCTCTCTGAAACAGTCCTTCTGCACCTCAGTCTCCAACCACTGCTTTCTGCAACAGTCCTTCTACACACCAGTCTCCAAATTCTGCTCTCTGGGACAGTCCTTTTATACACCCATCTCCATAATCTGCTCTCTGCAACGATCCTTCTGCACCCCATTCTCAAATGTCTGCTCTGCAACAGTCTCTCTGCAACCCAGTCTCCAAACTCTGCTCTCTATAAGATTCTTCTGTACCCCAGATTCCAAACTCTGCTCTCTGTAACATTTTTTCTGCACCCCAGGCTCCAACCTCTTCTCTCTGCAATGGTCCCTCTGCGCCCCAATCTCCAACCTTATTCTCAACAACAGTTCTTCTGTACCACAGTATTAAACCTCAGTTCTCTGTAAGGGTCCTTCTTCATCCCAGTCTTCAAACTCTGCTTTCTGTATCAGTGCTTCTGCACCACAGTCTCCAAACTCTGCTCTCTGTAACAGTCCGTCTGCACCTCACTCTGCAACCTCTGCTCACTGCAACAATCCTTCTGCACCCCAGTCTTAAACCTCTGCTCTCTGTAACAGTCCTTCTGTACTGCAGTCTCCAACCTCTGCTCTCCGTAACCGTCCTTCTGCACCCGAGTCTCCAAACTCTACGTTATGTATCAGTCATTCCGCACGCCAGTCTCCAAACTCTGCTCTCTGTAACAGTCTTTCTGCACCTCAGACTCCAAACACTGTTCTCTGCAACAGTCCTACTGGGCCCCAATCTCCAACCTCTGCTCTCTGCAACAGTCCTTATGCACCTCAGTATACAAACTGAGCTCTCTGTAAGATCCTTCTGAAACCCAGTCTCCAAACTCTGCTTTCTGCAATGGTCCTTCTGCACCCCAGTCTTCAAACTCTTATCTCTACAATAGTTATTCTGCACCCCAGTCTAAAACCTCTGCTCTCGGTAAAAGTCCTTCTGTACTGCAGTCTCCAACTCTGTTCTCTGAAAGGGTTTTCCTGCACTACATTGTCCAACCTCTGCTCTCTGTATCAGTTTTTTTGCACCACATTCTCGAAACACTGCTGTCTGTATCAGTCCTTCTGCACCTCAGTCTGCAACCTCTGCTGTTTCCAATAGTCCATATGCACCCCAGTCTCTAAATTCCGCTCTCTGTCACATTCCTTCTGCACCACAGTCTCCAAACTCTGCTCTCTGTAACAGTCCTTCTACACCCCAGTCTCCAACCTCAGCTTTCTGTATCACTCCTTCTGCACCACAGTTTTAAACTCTGCTCTCTGTAACAGTCCTTCTGCACCTCACTCTGCAAACTCTGCTCTCTGTAAAAATCCCTCTGCACCCCAGTCTTCAACCTCTGCTCTCTTTAACAGTCCTTCTGTACTGCAGTGTCCAATCTCTGCTTTCTGTAACAGTCCTTCTGCACCTCAGACTCCAATCTCTGTTCTCTGCAAAAGTACTTCTGCGCCCCTATCTCCAACTTCTGCTCTTTGCAACAGTCCTTCTGCTCCTCAGTTTTCAAACTCTGCTCTCTGTAGGATCCTTCTGATACCCAGTCTCCAACCTCTGCTTTCTGCAATGGTCCTTCTGAAACTCAGACTCCAACCTCTGTTCTCTGAAACAGTCCTTCTACACCCCAGTCTCAATAATCTGCTCACACCAACGATCCTTCTGCACCCAAGTCTCCAACATCTGCTCTCTGCAACAGTTCTTCTCCACCACATTCTCAATACTCTGGTCTCTGCAGCAGTCCATCTGCACCCCAGTCTCCAACCTCTGCTTTCTGTATCAGTTCTTCTGCACCCCAATCTCCAACCTCTATTTTCTTAACAGTCCTTCTTCACCTCAGTCTCCAAACTCAGCTTTCTGCAACCTTCCTTCTTCACCCCAGTCTCCAACCTCTGCTCTCTACAACGATCCTTCTGTACCCTAGTCTCAAACCTCTTCTCGCTGCAACAGTCTTTCTGAAACCCAGTATAAAACATCTTCTCTCTGCAACAGTTCTTCTGTACATCAGTCTGAAAACTCTGCTCTCTGCAATAATCCTTCTGCACTCCATTCTCAAACCTCTGCTCTCTTTAACAGTCCTTCTGTACCTCAGTCTCCAACCTCTTCTCTATGCAACAGTCCATCTGCACCGCAGTCTCAAACGTCTGCTCTCTGCAACAGTAATTCTACATCCCAGTCTCCAAACTCTGCTCTCTGCAAAAGTCCTTCTTCACCCCAGTCTCCATACTCTGATAGCCCAAACGATCCTTCAGCATCCCAGTCTTCAACCTCTGGTCTCTACATCAGTTCTTTTGAACCTCAGTTTCCTACCTCTTCTCTCAGTAACAGTCCTTCTGTACCGCAGTCTCCATCCGCTATTCTCTGTAAGGGTCCTTATGCACCCCAGTATCCAACCTCTGCTTTCTGTATCAGTCGTTTTGCACCACAGTCTCAAAACTCTGACCTCTGTAACAGTCCTTCTGCAACTCAGTCTGCAACATCTGATCTCTTCAAAAGTCCTTCTGCATCCCAGTCTCCATCCTCTGCTCTCTGCAAAAGTCCTTTTGCACCCCAGTCTCCAACATTTGCTCTCTGCAACAGTCCTTCTCTACTCCAGTCTCCAAACTCTGCTCTCTATAACAGTCCTTCTGTACTGCATTCTCCAACCTCTGCTCTTTGTAAGGGTACTTCTACACCCGAGTCTCCAACCTCTGCTTTCTGTATCAGTCCTTCTGCACCCCAGTCTGCAACCTGTGCTCTGTGTAACTGTCCCTCTGCACCTTAGTCTCCAACCTCTGCTCTCTGCTACAGTCCTTTTAAACCCCAGTCTCCAAACTCTGCTCTCTGTAACAATCCTTCTGCACCTCAGTCTCAAACCTCTGCTTTCTGCAACGGTCCTTATGCACCTGAGTCTCCTACTTCTGCTCTGTATCAGTCCTGTATGCCTGTCTCCCACATATCCTCCCTGTAACAGTCCTTCTTCACCTCAGTCTTCAACCTCTGTTCTGTGTAATAGTCCTTCTGCACCCCAGTGTCCAAAATCTACTCTCTGCAATGATCCTTCTGCATCCAAGTCTCCAAACTCTGCTCTATGTAACAGTCCTTTTAAACCTCAGACTCCAAACTCTGCTCTACGTTAGATCCTTCTGCAACCCAGTCTCCAAAGTCTGCACTCTGTAACAGCCCTTCTGCACCCTAGTCAAACCTCTGCTCTCTGTAACCGGTCTTCTTCACCCCAGTCTCCAAACTCTGGTCTCTGTATCAGTCGTTCTGCACGCCAGTCGCAAACATCTGCTCTTTTTAACAGTCCTTCTGCATCTCAGTCTCCTACATCTGCTCTCTGCAACAGTACGTCAGCACACCAGATTCCAACTTCTGGTTTCTGCAACAGTCCTTCTACACCCAAGTCTCCAACCTCTGGTGTGTGCAACAATCTTTCTGCACCCCAGTCTCCAACCTCTGCGCTCTGTAACAGTCCTGCTGTACCTCGGTCTACAATCTCTGTTCTCTGTGAGATCCTTCTGAAACCTTGTCTAAAAACACTACTCTCTGTAACAGTCCTTCTGCACCTCATTCTCAAAACTCTGTTCTTTCAACACTCATTCTGCACCCCAGTCGCCAACCCCTACTCTTTGTAACAATCCTTCTGTAGCACAGTCTCCAAATTCTTCTCTCTGTAACGGTCCTTCTGCACCCCAGTCTCCAACCTCTGCTTTCTGTATCAGTCCTTCTGCACCCCAGTATACAAATTCTGCTCTCTGTAACAGTTTTTCTGCACCTCATATCCAAACATTGCTATCTGCAACAGTCCTTATGCACCCCAGTCCCCAACCTCTGCTGTCTGCAAATTTCCTTCTGCTCCCCAGTCTGCAATGTGTGCTCTGTGTAAAAGTCCTTCTGCAGCCAAGTCTCCAAACGCTGCTCTTTGTAACAGTCCCTCTCCACCTCAGTCTTCAACCTCTGCTCTATGAAAGAGTCCTTCTCCACCCCAGTGTCCAACATCTGCTTTCTAAACAGTCCTTCTGCACCCCAGTCTCCAACATCTACTCTCTGCAACAGTCCTTATGCACCCCAGTGTCCATACTCTGCTCTCTGCAATGATCCTTCTGCACCCCAGGCTCCAACCTCTGCTGTCTGAAAGATCTTTCTGACCCCAGTTTCCAAACTCTGCTCTCTGTAATATTCCTTCTCCACGCAAGTCTCAAACCTCTGCTTTCTGAAACGGTCCTGCTACATCCCAGTCTCCAACCTCTGTACTCTGCAACACTCCTTCTGCTCCCCAGTCTGCAAACTCTGCTCTCTGAAACCGTCCTTCTGTACTGCAGTCTTTAAACTCTGCTCTCTGTAAAGGTCCTTTTGCACGCCAGTTTCCAACCTCTGCTTTCTTTCTCCGTACTTCTGCACCTCAGTCTCCAACCTCTGCTCTCTCCAAATCTTCTGCACCCCATTCTACAACTTCTGCTCTCTGAAACAGTCCTTCTGAACAACAGTATCCAACATCTGCTCTCTGAAAATGTCCTTGTGTACCCTAGCCTTCAACCTCTGTTCTCAGGAACAGTCCTTCTGTACTGCAGTCTCCAACTTCTGCTCTCTGCAACGAACCTTCTGCACTGCAGTCTCCAACATCTGCTCTCTACAAAAGTCCTTCTGCACCTCAGTCTGAAAATTTTGCTCTCTGCAACAATCCTTCTGCACCCAACACTTCAACATCTGCTCTCTGTAACAGTCCTTCTGCACCTCAGTCTCCAAAGTCTGCTCTACATAAGATCCTTCTGCAACACAGTCTCCAACATTTGGTCCCTGTAACAGTCCTTCTGCACCTCAGTCTCCAACCTCTTCTCTCTGTAACACTCGATCTACACCTCAGTCTGAGACCTCTTCTCTCTGCAGGATCCTTCTGAACCCCAGTCTCCAACCACTGCTCTCTGTAACAGTCCTCCTTCACCTCAGTCTCCAAAATTTGCTCTCTGTAAGATCCTTTTGCCACCCAGTCTCCTAACTCTGCTCTCTATAACAGTCCTTCTGCACCTTAGTCTCCAAAGTCTGCTCTCTTTAACAGGCCTTCTCCAAAGTCTGCTCTCTTTAACAGGCCTTCTGAAGCCCAGTCTCCAAACTCTTCTCTCTGCAACAATCATTCTACACCTCAGTCTCTAACATCTGCTCTCTGTAAGATCGTTCTGCAACCCAGTCTCCCAAATATGCACTCTCTAACAGTCCTTCTGCACACCTTCTCCCAACTCTCCTCTGTGTACCAGGCCATTTCCACCTCAGTCTTCAAAGTCTGTTCTCTATAAGAAGCCTTCTACACCCCAGTCTCCAACCTCTGCTCTCTGCAACAGTCCTTCTGCACCCCAGTCTCCAAACTCTGCTATCTACAACAGTCCTTCTTCACCCTAGTTACCAACATCTCCTCTCTGCAACAGACCTTCTGCACCCCAGTCTTCAACATCTGCTCTCTTCAACAGTCCTTGTGCACCCCAGTCTCCAACCTCTGCTATCTACAACAGTCCTTCTGCACCCTAGTTACCAACATCTGCTCTCTGCAACAGACCTTCTGCACCCCAGTCTTCAACATCTGCTCTCTTCAACAGTCATTATGCACCTCAGTCTGAAAACTCTGCTCTCTGCAACGACCCTTCTGCACCCAAGTCTCCTCCCTCTGCTCTCTGTAACAGTCCTTCTGCACCTCAGTCTCACAAATGTGCTCTCTGTTTGATCCTTCTGCAATCTAGTCTTTAAACTCTGAGCTCTGTCCTTCTGCACCCTAGTTACCAACATCTGCTCTCTGAAACACACCTTCTGCACCCCAGTCGTCAACATCTGCTCTCTGCAAAAGTCCTTCTGCACCTCAGTCTTAAAACGCTGTTTTCTGCTACGATTCTTTTGTACCTCAGTCTCCAACCTCTACTCTCTGAAACAGTCCTTCTGCACCTGGGTCCCCAACATCTGCTCTCTGTTAGATCCTTCTTCAACCCAGTCTCCGAACTCTGTTATCTGTAACAGTCATTCTAGGGCCCTTCTTCACACTCTGCTCTCCGTAACAGGCCTTCTGAACCCCAGTCTCCAACCTCTGCTCTCTGTAACAGTCTTTTTGCACCTCAGTCTCCAACCTCTGCTCTCTGTAATGGTCCCTCTGCACCCCAATTTTCAACCTCTGCTTTCTGTAACACTCCTTCTGCACCTCAGTCACCAAACTCTGCTCTTTGTAACTGTCCTTCTGCACCTCAGTCTCCAATGTCTGCTCTCTGTAACAGTATTTATGCACCTCAGTCTGAAACCTCTGCTCTCTGTATGATCCCCCTGCAACCAAGTCTTCAACCACTGCTCTCCGTAACAGTCGTCCTGCATCTCAGTCCCAAACCCCTGCCCTCTAAAATCCTTCTGCAACCCAGCCTCAAAGCTCTGCTCTCTCTAACTGTCCTTCTGCAACCCAGACTCAAAACTCTGCTCTCTATAACTGTCCTTCTGCAACCCAGTCTCCAACCTCTGCTCTCTGTAGCAGGCCTTCTGCATCACAGTATCCAAACTCTGCTCTCTGAAACAGTCCTTGTGCACGCCAGTCTCCAACCTCTGCTCTCTGTAATGGTCCTTCTGCACCCCAGTGTCCCACCTCAGCTTTCTGTATCATAATTCTTCACCCCAGTCTTCAACGTCTTCTCTATGTAACATTCCTTCTGCATCTCAGTCTCCAAATTCTGCTCTCTGCAACAGTCCTTCTGCACCCCAGTCTCCAATCTCTGCTTTCTGAAACATTCCTTCTGCACCCAAGTCTTTAACCTGTGCTCTCTGTAATAGTCCTTTTGAACACCAGTCTCCCAACTCTGCTCTCTATAATGATTCTTCTGTAGCCCAGTCTCCACCTATGTTCTCTGCAACGATTCTTCTTCAACTCAGTCTACATACTCTGCTCTCTGTAACAGGCTTCTGCACCCCAGGATCAAACATTTGCTCTCTGCAACATTTCTTCTACACCCATGTCTCCAAAATGTGCTCTCTGTAACAGTTCTTCTGCACCTCAGTCTCCAGCTTCTGCTCTCTGTACGATTCTTCTGCACCCCTGTATCCAACCTCTGCTCTCTGTAACAGTCCTTCTGGAACAGAGTCTTTAACGTCTGCTCTGTGTAGCAGGACTTCCGCACCTCATTTTTTAAACTCTGCTCTCTGCAAGCCTTTCTGCACCCCGGTCTCCAACCTCTGCTATCTACAACAGTCCTTCTGCACCCTAGTTACCAACATCTGCTCTCTGCAACAGACCTTCTACACCCCAGTCTTCAACATCTGCTCTCTTCAACAGTCGTTCTGCACCTCAGTCTGAAAACTCTGCTCTCTGCAACGACCCTTCTGCACCCAAGTCTCCTCGCTCTGCTCTCTGTAACAGTCTTTCTGCACCTCAGTCTCCCAACTGTGATCTCCGTTTGATCCTTCTGCAATCCAGTCTTTAAACTCTGCACTCTGTAAAGTCTTTCTGCACAACATTCTCCAACCTCTGCTCTCTGTAACAGGACTTCTGGAACCCAGTCTCAAAACTCTGCTCTCTGTGACAGGCCTTGTGCACCCCAGTTTCCAACCTCTTCTCTCTGCAACGATTCTTCTCCACCCAAGTCTCGTACATCTACTCTCTGCAACAGTCCGTTTGCACCCCAGTCTCCAATCTCTGCTCTCTGTAAGATCCATCTGAACCCCATTCTTCAACCTCTGCTCTCTGTAAAAGTCCTTCATCAACCCAGTCTCCAAAATCTGCTCTCTGTAACAGTCTTTCTGCACCTCAGTCTCTAACCTCTGCTCTCTGTAACAGTCCTTCTGCACCCCAGACTAAAACATCTGCTCTCTGCAACAGTCCTTCTGCACCTCAGTCTCCAAACTCTGCTTTGTGTATCAGTCTTTCTGAACCCCAGTCTCCAACCTCTGTTCTCTGTATCTATCCTTTTGCACCTCAGTTTCAACCTGTTCTCTATGTAAGAGTCATTCTGCACACCAGTCTGCAACCTCTGCTCTCGGTAACAGTCCTATACAGCAGTCTTTAAACTCTGCTCTTCTTAACGGTCCTTCTGCACACAAATTTCCAAAATCTGATTCCTGTAACAGTCCTTCTGCACCTGAGTCTCCAAACGCTGCTCTCTGTAACAGTCCTTCTACACCTCAGTCTCCAACCTATGCTCTTTGTAACAGTCCTGCTGCACCTCAGTCTGAAAATTCGGCTCTCTGCACGATTCTTCTGCACCCCAGTCTCCAACCACTGCTCTCGGTAACTGTCCCCCTGCACCTCAGTCTCCAATCTCTGCTCTTCGTAAGATCTTTCATCAACCCAGTCTCAAACCACTGCTCTCTGTAACAGACCTTCTACACCCAAGACTCCAAATTCTTCTCTCTACAACGATTCTTCTTCACAACAGTCGAAAACCTCTGCTCTCTGCAACAGTCCTTTTGCACCATAGTCAACAACCTCTGCTCTCTGCAACAGTCTTTCTGAACCCCAATTTCCAACCTCTGCTCTCTGTAACCGTCCTTCTGCAACACAGTCTCCAACCTCTGCTCTCTGTAACAGTCCTTCTGCACCTCAGTCTTAAACCTCTGCTCTCTGCAACAATCCTTCTGCACACCATTCTCCAACCTCTGCTCTCTGCAAAAGTCCTTTGCACCCCAGTCTCCAACATCTGCTCTCTGCAACAGTCATTCTAACTCCAGTCCAAACTCTGCTGTCTCCAACGATCCTTCTGGACCCCAGGCTCCAACGTGTGCTCTCTACAACAGTCCTTCTGAACCACAGTCTCCAAACTCTTCTCTCTGTAACATCTTTCTGCACGCCAGTTTCCAAAATCTGCTCTCTCTAACATTCCTTCTTTACTGCAGTCTGAAACCTCTGCTTTCTTTGAGGGTCCTGCGGCACCCCAGTCTCCAACCTCTGCTCTCTGAAACAGTCCTATACCGCAGTATCCAAACTCTGCTCTCCTTAACGGTCCTTCTGCACCCCAGTTTCCAAACTCTGCTTCCTGTAACAGTCCTTCTGCACATGATTCTCCAAACTCTGCTCTCTGTAACAGTCATTCTACACCTCAGACTCCAACCTATGCTCTCTGTAACAGTCCTTCTGCACCAAAGTCTTCAACCTCTGCTCTCTGTAGCTTAAACCCCTTTATGCAACCTCTGCTCTCTGTAATATCCTTCTGAAACCCAGTCTCCAAACTCTGCTCTCTGTAACAGTGCTTCTTCACACCGTTCTCCAACCTCTGCTCTCATCAAAGATCCTTCCTCACCAAAGTCTCCAACCTCTGCACTCTGCAACAATCCTTCGGTACCCAGTCTCCAACATCTACTCTCTGCAACAGTCCTTCTGCACTTCAGTCTGAAAACTCTGCTCACTGAAATGACACTCCTTCACCCCAGTCTTTAACCTCTACTCTCTGCAACAGTCCTTCTGCATCCCAGTCTTCAATATCTGCTCTCTGCTACAGTCCTTCTGAAACTCAGTCTGAAATCTGTGCTCTCTGCAATGATCCTTCTGCACCTCAGTTTCCTAACTTTACTCTTTGAAAGACTCTTCTGCAACCCAGTCTCCAGACTCTGCTCTTGGCAACAGTGCTTCTGCACCATAGTCTCGAACCCCTGCTTTCTGTAATATTCTTATGCACCTCAGTCTATAAACTCTGCTCTCTGCAATGACCCTTCTGCATCCCAGTCTCCTACGTCTACTTTCTGTTACAGTCCTTCTGCACCTCAGTATCCCAACTCTGCTCTCTTTAACATCCTTCTGCAACCCAGTCTCCAAACTCTGCTCTCTGTAACAGGCCTTCTGCACCCCAATCTCCAACCTCTTCTCTCTGCAATGATTCTTCTCCACCCCAGTCTCCAACATCTGCTCTCTGCAACAGTCCTTTTGCACCCCAGTCTCCAAACTCTGCTATCTGTAACAGTCCTTATGCACCTCAGTCTCCAATCTCTGCTCTCTGTAACAGTCCTTCTGCACCCCAGTCTAAAATAACTGCTCTCTGAAACAGTCCTTCTGCACACCAGTCTCCAAACTCTGCTATCTGCAACGCTCTTTCTGGACCCCAGTCTCCAACATCTACTCTCTTCAACAGTCCTTCTGCACCACAGTCTCCAACCTCTGCTCTTTGTAAGATTCTTGTGCACTCCAGATTCCATACTCTGCACTCTATAACATTCCTTCTCCACCCCAGTCTCCAAACTCTGTCCTCTGCAATAGTCCTTCTGCTCCCCAGTCTCTGACATCTGGTCCTTCTGTACCGCAGTCTCCATCCTGTGCTCTTTGTAATGGTCCTTATACTCCCCAGTCTCCAACCTCTGCTTTCTGTATCAGTCTGTCTGAACCGCAGTCTCCAACCGCTGTTCTCTGTATCTATCCTTCTGCACCTAAGTCTCCAAACTCTGTTCTCTGCAACGGTCCTTCTGCACCTCAGTCTCCAACCTCTACTCTCTGTATCAGCCCTTCTGCACTTCAATCTCCAAAACTCTGCTCTCTGTAGCATCCTTCTAAAACCCAGTCTCCAAACTCTACTCTCTTTAACAATCCTTCTGTACACCAGTCTCCAAACTTTGCTCTCTGAAACGATCCTTCTTAACCCCAGTACAATGTCTGCTCTCTGCAACACTCCTTCTGCACCCCAGTCTCCAATATCTGCTCTCTGCAACAGTCATTCTGCACTTCAGTAAAAAAACTCTGCTGTAAGCAAGGAACTTTCTGCACCTCAGTCTCCCAACTCTGCTCTCTGTAAGATCCCAGTCTTTAAACTCTGCACTCGGTAATCGTCCTTCTACACAACAGTCTCCAACCTCTGCTCTCTGCAATAGGACTTCTGCAACCCAGTCTCCAACCACTACTCTCTGTAACAGGCCTTCTGCACCCCAGTCTCCAAACACTTCTCTCTGCAAGGATTCTTTTTCACACCAGTCTCCAACCTCTGCTCTCTGCAACAGTCCCCTTGCACCACAGTCTCCAAATCTGCTCTCTGTAACATCTATCTGAACCCCAGACTCCAAACTCTGCTCTCTGTAACAGTCCTTCTGCACCCCAGTCTCCAACCTCTGCTCTCTGTAACAGTTTTTCTGCAGCTCATTCTCCAACCTCTGCTCTCTGCAACAGTCCATCTGCACCCCAGTCTCCAACATCTGCTCTCTGCAACAGTCCTTCTACACCCCTGTCTTCAACTCTGCTTTCTGCAACGATCTTTGTGAACCCCAGTCTCCAACGTATGCTCTCTGCAAGAGTCCTTCTGGACCACAGTCTCCAAGCTCTGCTCTCTTTAACAATCCTTCTGCAACACTGTCTGCAACCTCTGCTCTCTGTAAGATCCTTCTGCAACCCAGTTTAAAACTCTGCTCTCTGTAACAGTGCTTCTGCCAACCAGTCTCCAACCTCTGCTCTCTGCAATGATCCTTCTTCAACAAAGTCTCCAACCTCTGCTCTCTGCAACAGTCCTCCTACACCCCAGTCTCGAATATCTGCTCTCTGCAACAGTCCTTTTGCGCCTCATTCTGAAAAGTCAGCTCACTGCAAGGACCCTTCTGCACCAGAGTATCCTACTTCTGCTCTCTGTAACAGTCCTTCTGCACATCATTCTCCAAGCTCTGCTCTTCATAAGATCCTTCTAAAACCCAGTCTTTAAACTCTGTACTCTGTAACAGTCCTTCTGCACAACAGTCTCCAAACACTTCTCTCTGTAACATGACTTCTGCCAAGCAGTCTCCAAACTCTGCTCTCTGTGATAGGCCTTCTGCACACCAGTCTCCAACCTCTTCTCTCTGCAACAATTCTTCTCCACCCCAGTCTCCAGAATCTTCTCTCTGCAACAGTCCTTTTGGACCCCAATCTCAAAACTCTTCTCTTTGTAAGATCAATCTGAAACCCAGGCTCCAAACTCTGCTCTCTGTAACAGTCCTCTGCACCCCAGTCTCCAAACACTGCTTTCTGTAACAGTACTTCTGCACCTCAGTCTCCAACCTCTGCTCTGTGAAAGTTTTTCTGCACCCCAGTCTCTAAAATCTGCTCTCTGCCACAGTCTTTCTGCACCCCAGGTTCCAACACCTGCTCTCTGGGACAGTCCTTCTGCACCACAGTCTCAAAACTGTGCTCTCTGCAACGATCCTTCTGGACCCCAGTCTCCAACGTCTGCTCTCTGCAACAGTCCTTCTGCAACACAGTCTCCAACCTCTTCTCTTTGTAGGATCCTTCTGCACTCTAGTTTCCAAACTCTGCTCTCTGTAACATTCCTTCTCCACCGGAGTCTGAAACTTCTGTCTTCTGCAACAGTCCTTCTGCTCCCCAGTCTCAGAGATCTGCTCTCTGTAACAGTCCTTCTGTAACGCAGTCTCCAACCTCTGCTCTTTGTAACGGTCCTTCTACAACCCAATCTGCAACCTCTGCTTTCTGTATCAGTCTTTCGGAACCCCAGTCTCCAACCTCTGTTCTCTATATCTATCCTCCTTCACCTCAGTCTCCAACCTGTGCTCTATGTAAGAGTCCTTCTGCACCCCAGTCTCCAACCTCTTTTCTCAGTAACAGTCTTATACCGCAGTCTCCAAACTCTGCTCTCTTTAACGGTCCTTCTGCATCCCAATTTCCAAACTGTGCTTCCTATAACAGTCCTTCTGCACCCAAGTCTCCAAACTCTACTCTCTGCAACAATCCTTCTGCACTTCAGTCTCCATCCTCTGCTCTCTGCAACAGTCCTTCTGCACCCAAGTCTCCAAACTCTGCTCTCTGCAACGATACTTCCGGACCCTAGTCTCCAACCTCTACTCTCTGCAACAGTCCTTCTGCACCACAGTCTCCAACCTCTGCTCTCTGTAAGATCTTTCTGCACTCCAGTTTACAAAATCTGCTCTCTCAAACATTTCTTCTCCATCGCAGTCTCCAACCTCTGCTTTCTGCGAGGGTGGGCACCCAGTCTCCAACCTCTGTACTCTGTAACAGTCCATCTGAACCCCAGTATCGAACCTTTGCTCTCTGTAACAGTCCTTCTGTACCGCAGTCTCAAATCTTTGCTCTCCAAAAAGGTCCTTCTGCAACCCAGTCTTCAAAATCTGCTTTCTTTATCAGTCATTCTGAACCCCAGTCTCAAAACTCTGCTCTCTGTATCTATCTTTCTGCACCTCAGTCTCCAACCTGTGCTGTCTGTAACATTCCATCTGACCCCCAGTCTCCATCCTCTGCTTTCTGTAAGAATTTTTCTATACCACAGTCTCCAAACTCTGGTCTCTGTAACGGTCCTTCTGCACCCCAATTTCCAAACTCTACTTTCTGTAACACTTTTTCTGCACCTCAGTCTCCAAACTCTGCTCTCTGTAATAGTCCTCCCATACCTCAGTCTCCAACCTCTGCTCTCTGTAACAGTCCTTCTGCAACTCAGCCTGACACCTCTTTTCTCTGCACGATCCTTCTACACCCCAGTCTCCAACCACGGCTCTCTGTAACAGTCTACCTGAACGTCAGTCTCCAACCTCTGCTCTCTGTAAGATCCTTCAGCAATCCAGTATCCAAACTCTGCTCTCTATAACAGTCTTTCTGCAACCCAGTCTCCAAACTCTCCTCTCTCTTACAGGCCTTCTGCTAGCCAGTCTCCAAACTCTGCTCTCTGTAGCTGGCCTTCTGCACCACAGTCACAAACCTCTGCTCTCTGCAACAATCCTTCAGCACCCCAGTTTCCAAACTCTGCTCTCTGCAATGATCCTACTGCACCCTAGTCTCCAAACTCTGGTCTCTGCAACTGTCCTTCTGCACCTCAGTGTCCAAATTCTGCTCTCTGTAAGATCCTTTTTCACCCCTGTATCATACCTCTGCACTCTTTAGTAGTCCTTCTGCACCTGAGTTTCCAAACTCTGCTCTCTGTAACAAAATTTCCGCACCTCATTCTCCAACATCTGCTCTCTGCAAGAGTCCTTCTGCACCCCAGTCTCCAACGTCTGCTCTCTATAACAGTTCTTCTGCAACCTAGTTACAAATATCTGCTCTCTGCAACAGTTTTTATTCACCCCAGTCTCCAAAATGTGCTCTCTGCAACAGGTCTTCTTCACCTCAGTCTTAAAACTCTGCTCTCTGCAACGACCCTTCTACACGCCAGTCTCTTACATCTGCTCTCTCTAACAGTTCTTTTGCAACTCAGTTCCCCAACTCTGCTCTCTGTAAGATCCTTTTGAAACCCAGTCTTTAATCTCTGCACTCTGTAACAGTCCTTTGGCACAACAGTCTCCAAACTCTGCTCTCTGTAACAGGCCTTCTCCAACCCAGTCTCCAACCTCTTCTCTCTGCAAAGGTTCTTCTCCACCCCAGTCTCCAACATCTGCTCTCTGCAACAGTCTTTTTGCACCCCAGTCTCCAAACTCTGCTCTCTGTAAGATCCATCTGAACGCCAGTCTCCAACCTCTGCTCTCTGTAACAGTCTTTCTACACCCCAGTCTCCTAACTCTCTGTAACAGTCAATCTGCATCCCAGTATCTAAAATCTGCTCTCTGCAACAGTCCTTCTGCACCCCAGTCTCCATCATCTGCTCTCTGCAACAGTCCTTCTGCACCCCAGTCTCCAAACTCTGCTCTCTGCAACGATTTTTCTGGACCCCTGTCTCCAATGTTTGCACTCTGTAAGATCCTTCTGCACTCCAGTTTCCAAACTCTGCTCTCTGTAACATTCTTTCTTAACCTCATTCTCATACCACGATCCTCTACAAAATTACTTCTGCTCCCCAGTCTCCGAGATCTGCTCTCTTGAACAGTCCTTCTGTACCACAGTCTCCAACCTCTGCTCTTTGTAACGGTCCTACTACACCCCAGTCTCCAAACTCTGCTTTCTGTATCAGTCTGTCTGAACCCCAGTCTCCAACCTCTGTTCTCTGTATCTATTCTTCTGCACATCAGTCTCCAACCTGTGCTCTATGTAAGAGTCCTTCTGCACCTCAGTCTCCAACCTCTTTTCTCGGTAACAGTCCTATACTGCAGTCTCCAAACTCTGCTCTCTGTAATGGTCTTTCTGCACCCAAATTTCCAAACTCTCCGTAAAAGTCCTTCTTAAACTCAGACTCCAAACTCTGCGCTCTGTAACAATCCCTCTTCACCTCAGTCTCCAAACACTGCTCTCTGTAACACTCCACCTGCACCTCAGTCTCCAACCTCTGCTCTTTGTAAGATCCTTCTGCAACCCAGTCTCCAAATACTGCTCTCTATAACAGTTCTTCTGCACCCCAATCTCCAACTTCTGCTCTATCTAAGTGTCCTTCTGCACCACAGTCTCCAACCTCTGCTCTCTGCAACAGTCCTTCTGCACCCCAGTCTTCAACCTTTGTTCTCTGTAACAGACCTTCGGCACACCAGTCTCCAAACTTTGTTCTCTGCAACAGTCTTTCTGCACCCCTGTCTCAAATCTCTGCTCTCTGTAACAGTCCTTCTGCACCCCAGTCTCCAAACTCTGATCTCTATAACAATCCTTCAGCACCTCAGTCTGCAAACTCTGCTCTATGTAACAGGACTTCTGCACCTCAGGTTCCAAACTTTGCTCTCTGCAACAGTCCTTCTACACTCCTGTCTCCAACCTCTGCTCTCTGCAACAGTCTTTCGGCACCCCAGTTTCCAAACTCTGCTCTCTGCAACAGTCGTTCTGCACCACAGTCTCCAAACTCTGCTATCTGTAAGATCCTTCTGTACTCCAGTTTCCAAACTCTGCTCTCTATAACATTCCTTCTCCACTCCAGTCTTTAACCTCTGCTTTCAGCAAGTGTCCTGCGGCACCCCAGTCTCCAACGTTTGTCCTCTGCAACAGTACTTCTACTCTCGAGTTTCCAACCTTTGCTCTTTGTAACAGTCCTTCTGTACCTCAGTCTCCAACCTCTGCTCTCCGTAACGTGCCTTCTGCACCCATTCTCCAAACTCTGCTTTCTATATCCCTCCTTTTTAACCTCAGTCTCTAACCTGTGCTCTCTGTAACATTCCTTCTGCAACCCAGTCTCCAAACTCGGCTCTCTGTAACAGTTTTTCTATACAGCAATCTTCAAACTCTGGTCTCTGTAACAATCCCTCTGCACCCCAATTTCCAAACTCTTCTTTCAGTAACAGTCCAAATGCACCTCCGTCTCCAAATTCTGCTCTCTGTAAGATCCTTCTGCAACCCTGTATTTAACCTCTGCTCTCTGTAACTGTCTTTCTGCACCCGAGTCTCCAAACTCTGCTCTCTGTAACACGACTTCTGCACCTCAGTCTTCAACCTATAGTCTCTGCAACAGTCCTTCTGCACCCCAGTCTCCAAACTCGGCTCTCTACAACAGTCCTTCTGCACCTCAGTCTCCAACCTCTACTCTCTACAATGGTCATTATGCACCCCAGTCTCCAACATATGTTTTCTGCAACAGTCCTTCTTCACCTCAGTCTCCAACCTCCGCTCTCTGAAACAGTCCTTCTGCTCCCCAGTCTCCAAATTCTGCTCTCTGTAGCAGTCTTTCTGTACTGCGGTCTCCAACATTTGCTCTCTGTAACTGTCATTGTGCACACCAGTCTCCAAACGGTGCTTTTTGTATCAGTCCTTCTGCACCCCAGTCTACAACCTGTGCTCTCTGTTACAGTCTTTCTACACCTCAGTCTCAAACCTCTGCTCTCTGCAACAGTCCTTCTGCACCTCAGTCTCCAACCTCTGCTTTCTGTAACAGGCCTTCTTAACCCCATCCCCAACCTCATCTCTCTGTAACGATTTTTCTCCACCCCGTCTCCAAACTCTGCTCTCTGTAACAGTCCTTCTGCACCCCAGTCTTTAAACTCTGCTCTCTGTAAGGGTCTTTCTCCACCCCAGTCTCCAACCTCTGCTTTCCATATCAGTCCTTCTGCACCCCAGTCTCCAACCTGTGCTCTCTGCAAAATTTTTTCTGCACTCCAGTCTCCAACCTGTGCTCTCTTTAACAGTCCTTTTGCACCCCAGTCTCCAAACTCTGCTCTCTGTAACGATCCTTCTGCAACACAATCTCCACTTCTGCTCTCTGCAATGATCCTTCTGTACCTCACTCTCCAAACTCTGTGCTCTCTAACAGTCCTGCTGCACCTCAATCTCCAAATTCTGTGCTCAGTAAGATCCTTGTAAAACCCAGTCTCCAAACTCTAATTTCTGGATCAGTCCTTCTGCACCCCAGTCTCCATCCTCTGCTCTCTGTAACAGTCTTTCTGTACCGCAGTCTTCAAACTCTGCATTTTGTAATCGTCTTTCTGCACCCCAGTCTTAAACCTGTTCTCTGCAATGATTCTTCTGCACCCCAGTCTCCAACGTCTTCTCTCTGCAACAGTCCTCCTGCACCCCAGCCTCCAAACTCTGCTCTCTGTAAGATCATTCTGCACCTCAGTTTCAAAATTCTGCTCTCTGTAACATTCCTTCTCCACCCCAGTCTCCCACCTCTGCTCTTTTCAACGGTCCTTCTGCACCCCAGTCTCCAACCTCTGTTCTCTGTGACAGTTCATCTGACCCAAGTCTCCAACTTCTGTTAACTGCAACAATCTTTCTGCACCCCATTCTCCAACCTCTGCTCTCTGCAACAGTCCTTCTGTACCACAGTGTCCACCATCTGCTCTCTGCCACAGTCCTTCTGTACACTAGTCTTCAATCTCTACTCTCTGTAACAGTCCTTATGTACTGCAGTCTCCAACCTCTGCTCTCTGTAACGGTCCTTATGCACCCCAGTTTCCAAAGTCTCCTTTCTGTATCAGTCCTTCCTCAACCCAGTCTCATAACTCTACTCTCTGAAACAGTCCTTCTGCACATCTGTCTCCAAAATCTGCTCTCTGCAATAGTCCTTCTTCATCCCAGTCCCCAACCTCTGCTCTCTGCAACAGTCCTTTTACACTCCAGTCTCCAACATCTGTTCTCTGCAACAGTCCTTCTACACCTCTGTGTCTTAACTCTACTGTCTGTAACTGTCCTTCTGCAACTCAGTCTCCAACCTCTGCTCTCTGTAAGAGTCCTTCTGCACTCCAGCCTCCAACATCTCCTCACTGCAACCGTCCTTCTGCAACCCAGTCTTTAATGTCTGCACTCTCAACAGTCCTTCTGCACCTCAGTCTGAAAAGTCTGCTCTCTGCAAGTATCCTTCTGCACCCCAGTCTCCAACCTCTGCTGTCTGTAACAGTCCTACTGCACCTCAGTCTCCAAACTCTGCTCTATATAAGATCCTTATGCAACCCAGTATCCAAACTCTGCTCTTTGTAATAGTCCACCTGCTCCCCAGTCTCCAAACTCTGCTCTCTGTAACAGGCCTCCTGCACCCTAGTCTACAAACTCAGTTCTATGTAACAGGCCTTCAGCACCCCAGTATCCATCCTATTCTCTCTGCAACGATGCTTCTACACCCCAGTCTCCGACATCTGAACTCTGCAACAGTTCTTCTGCACCCCAGTCTCCAAACTCTGCTCTCTTGAAGATCCTTCTGCACCCAGTTTCCAACCTCTGCTCTCTGATACAGTCCTTCTGTACCCCAGTCTCCAAAATCTGCTCTCAGTAACAATGCTTCTGCTCATCAGTCTCCAACCTCTGCTCTCTGCAACGGTCTTCTACACCTCAGACTCAAACCTCTGTTGTCTGCAATAATCCTTCTGCACCCCAGTGTGCAACCTCTGCTCTCTGTAAAAGTCCTTCTGTACCAGAGTCTCCAACTTCTGCTCTCTGTAACAGTCCTTCTGCACCGCAGTCTCCAAACGCTGCTCTCTGTAACAGTCCTTCTGAACCTCATCTCCAACTTCTTCTATCTGCAACAGTCCTTCTGCACCTAAGCTTCAACCTCTTCTCTCTACAACAGTCCTTTTGCACCCAAGTCTCCAATATCTGCTTTCTATAACAGTCCTTCTTCACCCCTGACTCCAATCTCTGCTCTCTGTAAGATCCATCTGCAACCCAGTCTCCAACCTCTGCTCTCTGTACCAGTTCTTAAGAACCTCAGTCTCCAACCTCTTCTCTCTGTAACAATCCTTCTTCACGTCAGTCTCCAAACGCTGCTCTCAGCAACGGTCCTTCTGCACCTAAGTCTCCAAACTCCATTCTCTGCAACAGTTTTTCCGCACCCCAGTCTCAAACCTCTGCATTCTGCAACAGTCCTTCTGCACCCCAGTCTCCAACCTCTGCTCTGTAACAATCCTTCTGCACCTCAGTCTCCAACCTCTGCTTCCTGCAACGGTCCTTGTGCACCCCTGTCTCCAAACTCTGTTGTCTCCAATAGGCCTTCTTCACCTCAGTCTTCTGCACCCCAATCTCCAAACCCTACTCTCTGCAAAAGTCCTTCTGCACACCAGTCTCCAACCTACTCTCTACAACAGTCCTTCTGGACCCCAGTCTCCAACATCAGATCTCTGCAACAGTCCTTCTCCACCCCAGTCTCCAATCTCTGCTCTCTGTAACAGTTCCTCTGTACTGCAATTTTCAAACTCTTCTCTCTGTAACTGTATTCTAAACCCCAGTCTTCAAACACTGCTTTTTCTATCAGTCCTTTTCACTCAAGTCTCCAAACTCAGCTCTCTGTAACAGGCCATCTACACCTCAGTCTCCAAATTCTGCTCTCTGCAAAGGTCCTTTGGCACCCCAATCCCCAACCTCTGCTCACTGAAACAGTCCTTTTACACCAAAGTCTCAAACCTCTGCACTCCGCAACAGTCCTTCTGCACCTCAGTCTCCAACATCTGCTCTCTGCAATGGTCTTTTTGCACCTCCGTATTCAACATCTATCTTTGTAACAGTCCTTCTGCACCCCAATCTCAAACCTCTACTCTCTGCCGCAGTCCTTCTGCACCTCAGTCTCCAAACTCTGCTCTCTGTAAGATCCTTTTGCGCCCCAGTCTTCAAACTCTGCTCTCAGTATCAGTCCTGCACCTTAGTCTCCAAACATGCTCTCTGTAACAGTTTTTCTGCACCTCAGTCTTCAACAACTGCTCTCTGAAACAGTCTTTCTGCACCCCAGTCTCCAACGTCTGCTCTCTGCAACAATCCTTCTGCACCCCAGTGTCCCAATTTTCGTCTCTGTAAGATCCTTGTGCACCCCAGTTTCAAACTCTGCTATCTCTAACATTCCTTCTGCACCCCAGTCTCCGAATTTGCTCTCTGCAATGGTCCCTCTGCACCCCACTCTCCAACCTTGTTCTTTACAACAATTTTTCTGCACCTCAGTCTTCAACCTCTGCTCTCTGCAACAGTCCTTCTGCACCCCATTCTCCAACCTCTGCTCTCTGCGACAGTCCTTTGCACTCCAGTCTCCAACATCTGCTCTCTGCAACAGTCATTCTGAAACACAGTCTCCAAACTCTGCTCTCTGTAACATCTTTCTGCACGCCAGTTTCCAAAATCTGCTCTCTCTAACATTTTTTCTCCACAGCAGTCTGTAACCTCATCTTACTTTGAGGGTCCTGCGGCACCCCAGTATCCAACCTCTGCTCTCGGAAACAGTCCTATACCACAGTCTCCAAACTCTGCTCTCCTTAACGGTGCTTCTGCACCCCAATTTCCAAACTCTGCTTTCTGTATCAGTCCTTCTGCACCCCAGTCTCCAACCTCTGCTTTCTGTATCAGTCTTTCTGCACCACAGTCTTTAAAATCTGCTCTCTGCAACTGTACTTTTCCACCGAAGTCACCAACCTCTGCTCTCTGTAACAATCCTTCTGCACCTCACTTTGCTACATCTGCTCTCTGCAACAGTCCTTCTGCACCCCAGTCTTCAACCTCTGCTCTCTGCAACAGTCCTTTCTCACCCCAGTCTTTAAAATCTGCTCTCTGCAACTGTACTTTTCCACCGAAGTCACCAACCTCTGCTCTCTGTAACAGTCCTTCTGCACCTCAGACTCCAATCTCTGCTCTCTGCAACAGTCCTTCTGCGCCCCAATCTCGAACCTCTGCTCTCTGCAACAGTTTTTCTGCACCTCAGTGTCAAAACTCTGCTCTCTGTAAGATCCTTCTGAAACTCAGTCTCCAACATATGCTTTCTGCAATGGTCCTTCAGCACCAGAGTCTCCAACCTCTTTCCTCTACAACATTTATTGTGCACCCCAGTCTCCAACCTCTGTTCTCTGTAACAGTCCTTCTGTACCACAGTCTCAAACCTCTGTTCTCTGTAAGGGTCCTTCTGCACCCCATCTCCAACCTCTGCTTTCTGTATCAGTCTTTCTGCAATCCAGTCTACAAACTCTGGTTTTTGTATCCGTCTTTCTTCACGCCAGGATTCAACCTCTGCTCTCTGTAACAGTCCTTCTGCATGCCATTCTCCAATCTCTTCTCTCTGCAACAGGCCTTCTGCACCCCAGTCTACAACCTCTCTTCTCTGTAACAGGCCTTCTGCATTCAAGTCTCTAAACTCTGCTCTCCTTAACAGTTCTTCTGCATCCCAGTCTCAAACCTCTGCTCTCAGTATCAGTCCTGCACCCCAGTCTCCAAACAGTGCTCTCTGTAACAGTTTTTCTGCACATTAGTCTTCAACAACTGCTCTCTGCAAGAGTCCTTCTGCACCACAGTCTCCAACCTCTGCTCTCTAGAACAGTTCTTCTATACCCCAGTCTCCATAATCTACTCTCTGCAATGATCCTTTTGCACCCCAGTCTCCAACGTCTGCTCTCTGCAAAATTCCTTCTGCTCTCCAGTGTCCAAAATTTCCTCTCTGTAAGATCCTTCTGCACCCAGGTTTCCAAATGCTGTTCTCTGTAACATTCCTTCTGCACCCCAGTCTCCAACCAGTTCTCTACAACAGTTCTTCTGTACCGCAGTCTTTAGTCTCTGTTCTCCATGAGAGTCCTTCTGAACCCCAGTCTCCAACTTCTGATTTTGTATCAGTCTTTCTTCACCACAGTCTCCAAACTCTTCTCTCTGTAACAGTCCTTCTGCACCTCACTCTGCGACCTCTGCTCTCTGCAGAAGTCCTTCTGTAACCCAGTCTTCAACCTCTTCTCTCTGCAACAGTCCTTCCTCACCCCAGTCTCCAAAATATGCTCTCTGTAACAGTCCTTTTCCACCGCAGTCTCAAACCTCTGCTCTCTGTAAAAGTACTTCTGTACTGCAGTCTCCAACCTGTGCTCTCTGTAATGGTCATTCTGCACCCCAGTCTCCAAACTCTCCTTTCTGTATCAGTCTTTCTGCACCTCGGTCTCAAAACTCTGCTCTCTGTAACAGTCCTTCTGCACCTCAGACACCAACCTTTTCTCTCTGCAACAGTACTTCTGCCCCCCAATCTCCAACCTCTGTTCTCTACAACACTTATTCTGCACCCCAGTCTCCAACCTCTGCTCTCTGTAACAGTCCTTCTGTACCGCAGTCTCCAACCTCTGTTCTCTGTAAGGGTCCTTCTGAAGCCCAGTCTCCAACCTCTGCTTTCTGTATCAGTCCTTCTTCCCCACATTCTCCAAACTCTGCTCTCTGTAACAGTCCTTCTATACCTCAGTCTACACCGTCTGCTCTCTGCAATAGTCCTTCTTTACCCCAGTCTGCAATCTCTGCTCTCTGCAACAGTCCTTCTGCACCCCAGTCTCCAATGTCTGCTCTCTGAAACAGTCCTTCTCCACCTCAGTCTCCAACCTGTGCTCTCTGCAACAGTCCTTCTGCACCCAGGTCACCAACGTCTGCTTTCTGTAGCAGTTTTTCTGCACCCAAGTCTCCAACGTCTGCTCTCTGTAACAGTCCTTCTGCAAATCAGTCTCTAAACTCTACTCTCTGCAGCAGTTCTTCTCCACCCCAGTTTCCAACCTCTGCTCTCGGCAACAGTCCTTCTTGACGCGATTCTCCAACTGCTACTCTCTGCAACAGTTTTTGTACGCCCCAGTCTTTAACATCTGCTCTCTGTAACAGTCCTTCTGCACCTCAGTCTGAAAACTCTGCTCTATGCAACGATTCTTCTGCACCTCAGTCTCCAACTTCTGCTCTCTGCAACAGTCCTTCTGCACCCCAGTCTCAAACCTCTGTTCTAAGCAAAAGTCTTTGTACACCTAAGGCTCCAAACTCTGCTCTCTGTAACAGTCCTTCTTTACTGCAGTCTCCAAACTCTGCTGTCTGTAGTGGTCCTTCTGCACCTGAGACTCCAAACTCTACTTTTGATATCAGTTATTCTGCACCCAAGTCTCCAACCTCTGCTCTCTGTAACAGTCCTTCTGCACCTCAGTCTCCAAACTCTGCTCTCTGCAACAGTTTTTACGCACCCCAGTCTCCAACCTCTGCTCCAGGTAACAGTTCTACTACACCCCAATCTCCAAACTCTGCTCTCTTCAACAATCCTTCTGCACCCCAGTTTTCAACCTCTGCTCTCTGCTACAGTCCTTCTTCACCCCAGTCTCCAAACTCTGCTCTCTGTAGCGATCCTTCTGCACCTCAGTCTTCAACCTCTGCTCTCTGCATCAATCTTTCTTTACCATAGTCTCCAAACTCTGCTATTTGCAACACTCCTTCTGCACCCCAGTCTCCAAGCTCTGCTCTCTGTAACTGTCCTTCTTCACATCAGTATCTCTTTAAAAATTCATCTTCACGTACGTCTCAAACTCTTTTCCCTTTAAGGGACCTTCTACACCCCAGTCTCTAACCTCTGCTCTCTGTAACAGTTCTTCTGAGCCCCAATCTCCAAACTCTGCACTCTGTAAAACTCCTTCTGCACCCCAGTCTCCATACTCTGCTCTCTGTAAGAATCCTTTTGCACCTCAGTCTCCAACTTCTCCTCTCTAAAAGTCCTACTCCACCTCATTCTTGAAGTTCTGCAATCTGAAAAGGTCCTTCTGAATTTCAGCCTCCAAACTCTGCTCTCTGTAACAGTCCTTCTGAACCCCAGTGTCCAACATCTGTTCTCTGCAACGATCCTTTTTCTCCCCAGGTTCCAACCTCTGCTCTCTGCAACGGTTTTTCTGCACCCCAGTTTCCAACCTCTGCTCTTTGTAACAGTCCTTCTGCACCTCAGTCTCCAAACTCTGCTCTCTGCAACAGTTCTTCTGCACCCCAGTCTCCAAACTCTGCTCCAGGTAACAGTTCTACTACACCCCAATCTCCAAACTCTGCTCTCTTCAACGATTCTTCTGCACCCCAGTCTTCAACTTCTGCTCTCTGCTACAGTCCTTCTTCACCCCAGTCTCCAAACAGTGATCTCTGCAACTGTCCTGCTGCACCCTAGTCTCCAAACTCTGCCCTCTGTAGCGATCCTCTGCTCTTTGTAACACTCCTTCTTCTCTCCAGTTTCCACACTCTGATGTCTTTAATGATCCTTCTGGACCTCAGTATCCAACCTCTGCTCTCTACAACAGTCCTTCTGCTCCTAAGTCTCCAACCTCTATGCTCTACAAAGGTCTTCTGCACCTCTGTCTCCAAACTCTGTTCTGTGTAAGATCCTTCTGAAACCCATTTATCAAACTCTGTTCTGTGTAACAGTCCTTCTAAACCCCAGTCTCCAAACTCTGCTCTCTGTAACAGGCCTTCTGAACTCCAGTCTTCAACCTCTGCTCTCTGTAACAGGCCTTTTGCACCCCAGCCCCCAACCTGTGCTCTCTGCAACGATTCTTCTGCACCCCAGTCTCGAAACTCTGCTCTCTGTAACAGTCCTTCTGCACCCCATGATCCAATATCTGCTTTCTACTACAGTCTTTCTGCACATAAGTCTGAAAACTCTGCACTCTGAAACAATCCTTCTGGACCCCAGTTTCCAACCTTTGCTCTCTGAAACAGTCCTTCTGAAGCTCAGTCTCCAAAATGCTCTCTGTAAAATCCTTCTGCAACCCTGTCTCAAAACTGTGCTATCTGTAACGGTCCTTTTGCATCCCAGTCTCCAACGTCTGCTTTCTGTATCAGTTCTTCTGAACCCCAGTCTCCAAACACTGCTCTCTGTAACAGTTCTTCACAATTCAGTCTCCAACTTCTGCTCTCTGAAACGGTCCTTCTTCACCCCAGTCTCCAACTTCTGCTCTCTGCAACATTTCTTTTGCACCCAAGTCTCCATCTGTTCTCTCTGTAACTGTCCTTCGGCACCCCAGTTTCCGAACATTTTTTTCTGCATTACTGCTTCTGCTCCCCAGTCTCCAAACTCAGCTCTCTCTAACAGTCCTTGTGTACCGCAGTCTCCAAACTCTCCTTTGTGTAACGGTCCTTCCAGTCTCCACACTCTGCTTTCTGTATCAGTTCCTCTGCACCCCAGTCTCCAACCTCTGCTCTCTGTAACAGTCCTTCTGCACCTCAGTTACCAACCTCTGCTCTCTGCAAAAGTTTTTCTGCACCCCAGTTTCCAACATCTGCTCTCTGCCAAAGTCCTTCTACACCCCAGTCTCAAACCTCTACTATCTGCAACGAACTTTCTGCACCCCAGTCTCCAACGTCTGCTCTATGCAACAGTTATTCTACACCCCAGTCTCCATCTTCTGCTCTCTGTAAGAATACATCTGCACCCCAGTCTCCAACCTCTCCTCTCTGTAAAAGTCCTTCTGTACCGCAGTCTCCAAAATCTGCTCTCTTCAACAGTCCTTCTGCACCCCAGTCTCCAACTTCTGCTCTCTGCAACATTTCTTTGTAACCCCAGTCTCCAACCTGTGTTCTCTGTCTTCAAACTCTGCAATCTGTAGCGATCCTTCTGCACCTCAGTCTCCATCCTCGGCTCTCTGCAATGATCCTTCGGCACCTTAGTCTCAAACCTCTGTTCTCTGCAATGATCCTTCTACACACCAGTCTCCAAGCTCTGCTCTCTGTAACAGTCCCTCTGAACATCAGTGTCAAAACTCTGCTCTCTGTAACACTTCTTTAGCACACCAGTCTCCATCCTCTTCTCTCTGTAACACTCTTTCAGCACCCCAGTCTCCATCCTCTGATCTCTTTAAGAATTCTTCTGAATCCCAGTATCCAACCGCTCCTCTCAGTAACAGTTCTTCTGCATCTCATTCTCCAATATCTGCTCTCTGAAATGATCCTTCTGCACCTCAGTCTCCAACCACTGCTCTCTGTAACAGACCTTCTGAACCCCATTCTCCAACATATGCTCTTTGGATCAGTTCTTTTGCACACCACTATCCTACCTCTGCTCTCTGAAACAATCCTTCTGCACCTGAGACTCCAAACTCTGCTCTCTGAAACGCTTTGTCTGCACCCCAGTCTCCAAACTCTGTTCTCTGCATCAGTCCTTCTGCACCCCAGTATCCAAACTCTGCTCTCTGTAACAGTCCGTCTGTAACACAGTCTCAAAACTCTGCTCTCTGTAACAGTCCTTCTGATCCCCAGTCTCCAACGTCAGATTTCTGTATCAGTTCTTCTGCACCCCAGTCTCGAAACTCTGATCTCAGAAACAGTCCTTCTGCACCCCAGTCTCCAACTTCTGCTCTCTGCAACATTTCTTCTGCACCCCAGTCTCCATCTGTGCTCTCAGTAACTGTCCTTCTGCACCCCAGTCTCCAACCTCTGCTCTCTGTAACGATCATTCTGCACCACAGTCTGAAAACTCTGCTCTCTGCAATGATCATTCTGCCCTTCAGTCTCCAACCTGTGCTCTCTGCATGATCCTTCTGAACCCCAGTCTCCAACCTCTGCTCTCTGTAAGAGTCCTTCTGCACTTCAGTATCCATCCTCTGCTCTCTGTAACAGGTTTTCTGCACCCCAGTCTTCAAAATTTGCTCTCTGTAACAGACCTAATGCACCCCAGTCTCCAACCTCTTCTCTTTGCAATGAACCATCTGCACCTCAGTCTCCAACCACTGCTCCCTGCAACAGTCCTTCTGCAACCCAGTCTTTAAACTCTGCTCTCTGCAACAGTCCTTCTGCACTCCAGTCTACAACCTCTGCTCTTTGTAAGATCCTTCTTCACCCTGGTCTCCAAACTTTGCTCTCTATAACAGACTTTCTGCACCTCAGTCTCCAACCTCTGCTCTCTGCTACGGTCCTTCTACACCCCAGTATCCAAACTTTTTTCTCTGCAACAGTCCTTCTGCACCCCAGGCTCCAAACTCTGATCTCTGTAACAGTTCTTCTGTACCACAGTCTCCAAACTATAATGTCCATAACGGTCATTCTGCACCCCAGTATTCAAACTCTACTTACAATATCAGTTATTCTGCACCCCAGTCTCCAACCGCTGCTCGCTGTAACAGTCCTTCTGCACCTCAGCCTCCAAACACTTCTCTCTGCAACAGTTCTTCTGCACCCCAGTCTCCAACATCTTCTCTCTACAACAGTCCTTCTAAACCCCAGTCTCCAACCTCTTCTCTCTGCAAGAATCCATCTGCATACCAGTATCCAACATCTGCTCGCTGCAACAGTCCTTCTACACCGCAGTTTCCAACCTCTGCTCTCTGCTACAGTACTTCTGAACCCCAGTCTCCAACCTCTGCTTTCTGCACCATTTCTTCTGCACCCCAGTGTCTCAACTGTGCTCTCTGAATCTGTCCTGCTTCACCCCAGTCTCCAATCTCTGTTCTCTGTAGTGATCCTTCTGTACCTCAGTCTTCAACCTCCGATCTCTAAAGGATACTGTTTCACCACAGTCTCCAACCTCTGCTCTCTGAAACAGTCCATTTGCACCCCAGTCTCCAAGCTCTGCTCTCTGTAGCAGTTCTTCTGCACCCCAGTCTCCAAATTCTGCTCTCTGTAAAAGGCCTTCTGCAGCCCAGACTTCAACCTCTGCTGTTTGTATCAGGCCTTCTGCACCCCACTTTCCAACCTGTGCTCTCTCTAACGATTCTACTGCACCCCAGTCTCCAAACTCTGCTCTCTGTAACAGTCCTCAGCACCCCAGAATCCAACATCTGCTCTCTGCTACATTTCTTCTGCACCTCAGGCTGAAAACTCTGCTATCTGCAAAAATCATTCTGCACCCCAGTTTCAAAACTTTGCTCTTTGTAACAGACCTTCTGAACCTCAGTCTTCAAAATTCTCTCTTTAAGATCCTTCTGAAACCCAGTCTCGAAACATTGCTATCTGTAACAGTTCTGCTGGACACCAATCTCCAAACTCTGCTCTCTGAAAGAATCCTTCTGCACCCCAGTCTCCAACCTATCCTCTCTGTAACAGTCCTTCTGCACCTCAGTCTCCAACCTCTGCTCACTGTAATGATGCTTCAGCACCCCAGTCTCCAACTTCTACTCTCTGTAACAGTCCTTCTGCACCCCAGTCTCCAACATTTGCTCTCTGAAACGGTCCTTCTGCACCCCAGTCTCCAAACTCTGTTCTCTATCAGTCCTTCTGCACCTCAGACTCCAAACACTGCTCTCTGTATCAATCCTTCTAAGCTTCAGTCTGAAACCTCTGATCTCTGCAACGATCCTTCTGCACCACAGTCTCCAAACTGTGCTATCTGTAACAATCCTTCTGCACAGAAGTCTCCAACCTCTTCTCTCTTACATGTCTTCTGCACCCCAGTCTCCAATCTCTGCTTATTGTATCAGTCCATCTGCACCACAATTTCAAACCTCTGCTCTCTGCAACAGTCTTTCTGCACCCCAGTCTCCAACCTCTGCTCTCTGCAACGACACCTGGGCACCCGAGTATCCAATATCTGCTCTATGAAACAGTCCTTCTGTACCCCTGTCTCCAACCTCTGCTTTCTGCAACAGTCCTTCTGCACCTCAGTCTGAAAACGCTGTTCTCTGCAATGATCCTTCTGCACCCCAGTCTCCAAACTCTGCTCTCTGTAATACTCCTGTTGCACCTCAGTCTTGAAACTCTGCTCTCTATAAGATCCTTCTGCAACTCTGTCTCCAAACTCTGCTCTATGTAATAGTCCTTCTGCACCCCAGTCTCCAACCTCTGCTCTTTGCAAGAGTCCTTCCAAAACCCAGTCTCCAAACTCTGCTTTCTGCAACAGTCCTTCTGAACCCAAGTCTCCAACTTCTGTTCTCATTAACAATCCTTCTTCACCTCAGTTACCAAACTCTGATCTCTGCAATGGTCCTTCTGCACCACAGTCTCCAACCTCTATTCTCTGTAACAATCCCTCTGCACCCCAGTCTAAAAACTCTGCTCTCTACAACAATCTTTTTGCACCCCAGTTTCCAAACTCTGCTCTCTGCAAAAGACCTTCTGCACCCAAGTCTCAAACATCTGCTCCCTGCAACAGTCTTTCTGCACCTCTATCTGACAACTCTGCTCTCTGCAACAATCATTTTGCACGCCAGTCTTCAAACTCTGCTTTATGTAACAGTCTTTTGGCACCTCAGTCTCCAAACTCTTCTTTCTGTAAGATCCTTCTGCACCCCAGTTTCCAAACTCTGTTCTCTGTAATATTCCTTTTGCTCCCCAGTCTCCAACCTCTGCTCTCTGTAAGAGTCCTTCTGTCCCGCAGTCTCCAACCTCTTCTCTCTGTAATGGTTCTTCTGCACCCCGGTCTCCAAACTCTGATCTCTGTAACAATTCTTCTTCACACCAGTCTCCAATCTCTGCTGTCTTCAATGATCCTTTTGCACCCCAGTCTCCAACCTCTGCTCTCTCCAAAAGTCCTTTTGTACCCCAGTCTCCAACATCTGCTCTCAGCAACAGTCCTTCTGAACCTAAGTCTGAAAACTCTGCTCTCTGCAACGATCCTTGTGCACACCAGTCTCTCAACTCTGCTTTTTGTAACAGTCCTACAGCACCTCAGTCTCCAAAATCTACTCTCTGTAACAGTGCTTCTGAACTCCAGCCTCCAACCTCTGATCTCTGTAAGATCCTTCTGCACCCATGTTTCCAAATCTGCTCTCTGTAACATTTTTATCCTCCCCAGACTCCAACTTCTGCTCTCTGTAACAGTCCTTCTGCTCCCCAGTCTCCAACCTCTGCTCTCAGTAACAGTTCATCTGCTCCCCAGTCTTTAAACTCTGCTCTCTGTAACAGTCATTCTGTACCTCAGTCTCCAACCTCTGCACTCTGTAATGGTCGTTCTGCACCCCAGTCTTCAACCTCTGCTTTCTGTATCATTCCTTCTGCAACACAGTTTCCAAACTCTGCTCCCTGAAACATTTCTTCTGCACCTCAGTCTCCATCCTCTGCTCTCTGCGACAGTTCTTATGCACCCCAGTCTCCAACCTCTGCTCTCTGCAACAGTTTGTCAGCACCCCAGTATCCAAGATCTGCACTCTAAAACAGTCCTTCTCCACACCAGTCTCCAAACTCTGCTCTCTGTAACAGTTCTCCTTTAGTGCAGTCTCCAAAATCTGCACTCTGTACGGGTTCTTCTGCTCCCCAGTTTTCAACCTCTGCTTTCTGTATCATTCCTTCTGCACCAAAGTCTCAAACCTCTTTATCTGCAACAATCCTTCTACACTGCAGTCTCCAAACTCTGCTATCTGAAACAGTCCCTCTGCACCCCAGGCTCAAACCTCTGCTCTCTTTAACAATCCTGATGCACCTCAGTTCCAAAACTCTGCTCTCAACAACGGTGCTGTAACAGTCCTGCTGTACCACAGTCTCTAAGCTCATCTTTCTGTAACATCCTTCTGCAACAGTGTCTCCAAACTCTGCTGTCTGTAACAGTCCTTCTGCACCCCAGTCTCCAACCTCTGCTCTCAGTAACAGGCCTTTGCTCCCCATTCTCCAACCTCTGCTCTCTGCAACAGTTCTTCTGCACCCGAGTCTCCAAACTCTGCTTTCCATATCAGTCCATCTGCACCCCAATCTTCAACCTCTTCTCTCTGTAACCGTACTTCTGCATCTCAGTTTACTAACTCTGCTCTCTGCAACAGTCCTTCTGCAACCCAGTCTCCAACATCTGCTCTCCACAAAAGTCCTTCTGCACCAAAGTCTCCAAACTCTGCCTCTGTAACAGTCCTACTGCAACATAGTCTTCAACCTGTACTCTCTGCAACAGTCCTTCGTCACCCAAATCTCAAACCTGTGCTCTCCGCAACAGTCCTGCTACACCCCATGTCCAGCCTCTGCTCTCTGCAACAATCCCTCTGAGACCAAGTCTCCAACGTCTGCTCTCTGTAACAATCCTTGTGCACCTCAGTCTCCAACCTCTGTTCTCTGCAATTGTCCTTCTGAACCTCGGGCTCTACTCTCTGTAAAAGTACTTCTGCACCCCTTCTCAAAACTCTGATCTCCATAACAGGTTTTCTGCACCCCAGTCTCCAACCTCTGCTCTCTTTACCAATTCTTCAGCACCCCAGTCTCCAAACTCTGCTCTCTGTAACAGTCTTTCTGCACCTCAGTCTCCAACCTTGCTCTCTGCAACAGTCCTTCTGCACCCCAGTCTCAAACCTCTGCTCTCTGCAATATTCCTTCTGCACCCCAGTCTCCAACATTTGCTCTCTGCAAAAGTCTTTCTGCACCTCAGTCTGAAAACTCTGTTCTCTGCAACGATCCTTCTGAACCCTAGTCACAAACCTCTACTTTCTGTAACAGTCCTGCTGAAACTTGGTCTACAACCTCTGTTCTCTGTAAGATCCTTGTGCAACCTTGTCTAAAATCTCTGCTCTCTGTAACAGTTCTTCTGCACCCTAGTCTCTGAACTCTGCTCTCTTTAACAGGCCTTTGCACGCCAATCTCCAACCTCTACTCTCTGTAACAGTCCTTTTGCACCACAGTCTCCAACCTCTGCTATCTGCAACAGTCCTCTTGCACCTCAGTCTCCTAAATCTGCTCTCTGTAACAATCCTTCTACACCTCAGTCTCCAACCTCTGCTCTGTGTAAGATCTTTAGGCAACTAGTCTCCAAACTCTTCCCTCTATAACAGCCCTTCTTCACCCTTTCTCCAAACCTTTCTCTCTGTAACAAGTATTCTGCACCCCAGTCTCCAACCTCTGTTTTCGGTAAAAGTCCTTCGGCACCCCAGTCTCAAACCTCTGCTCTCTACAACGATCCTTTTTCACCCCAGTCTCCAACGTCCTTCTGCACCCAAGTCTCCAACAACTGCTCTCTGCAAAAGTCCTCCTGCACCTCAGTCTGAAAATTCTGTGCTCTGAAATGATCCTTTTACACTTCAGTCTTTAAACACTGCTCTCTGTAACAGTCTTTCTGCTTCTGAGTCTCCAACCTCTGCTCTCTGTAACAGGACCTCCGCAAGTCAGTCTCCAATGTCTGCTCTCTGCAACAGTACTTCTGCACCCCAGTCTCTAACCTATGCTCTCTACAACAGTCATTCTGCACCCACTTACCAACATCTGCTCTCTGCAACAGTCCTTCTTCACCCCAGTCTCCAATATCTGCTCTCTGCAACAGTTCTTCTGCACCTCAGTCTGAAAACTCTGCTTTCTGCAACGACACTTCTGCACCCCAGTCTCCTACTTCTGGTCTCTGTAAAAGTCCTTCTACACCTCAGTCTCCCAAATCTGCTATCTGTAAGATCCTTCTGACACCCAGTCTTTAAACTCTGCACTCTGTAACAGTCCTTTTGCACCTCAGTCTCCAAACTCTGCTCTCTGTAACAGTCCTTCTGCACCCCAGCCTCCAAATTCTGCTCTGTGTAAAAGTCTTCTGCACCCCAGTTTCTAAAATCTGCTCTCTGCAACAGTCTTTCTGCACCCCAGTCTCCAACCTCTGCTCTTTGCAATGATCCTACTGCACCCCAGTCTCTAACCTCTGATCTCTACAAGAGTCCTTCTGCACCTCAGTCTCCAACTTCTGCTCTCTGTATGATCCTTCTTCTCCCCTGTCTCCAAGCTCTTCTCCTTTCAATCATTCTTCTGCACATCAGTCTCCAAACTCTACTCTATGTATCAGTACTTCTGCACCTCAGTCTCTAATAACTGCTCTCTGCAACAGTCCTTCTGCTCCACAGTCTTCAACCTCTAGTCTCTGTTAGATCCTTCTGCACTTCAGATTCTAAACTTTGTTCTCTGTAACATTCCTTCTCTTCCGTAGTCTTTATCCTCTGCTTTGTGCAAGTGTCCTGCGGCACCTTAGTCTCCAACTTCTGTCCTCTGCAACAGTCTTTCTGCTCCCAGTCTACAACATCTGCTCTCTGTAACAGTCCTTATGTACCGCAGTCTCCAACCACTTCTCTCAGTAACGGGCCTTCTGCACCCCAGTCACCAAAAACTGCTTTCTGTATCAGTCCTTCTGAACATCAGTCTCAAACCTCTGCTCTCTGTATCTATCCTTTTGCACCTCTGTCTCTAACCTGTGCATTCTGTATCATTCCTTCTGCAACCCAGCCTCCAATCTCTGCTCTCTGTAACAGTTTTTCTATACCGCAGTCTCCAAACTCTGGTCTCTGTAACGGTCCTTCTGCACCCCAATTTCTAACCTCTACTTTCTGTAACAGTCCTTCCGCACATCAGTCTGATACCTCTGCTCTCTACACGATCCTTCTGCACCCCAGTTTCAAAATATTGCTCTATGTAAAAGTCCACCTGCACCTCAAACTCCACCCTCTTCTCTCTATAACAGGCCTTCTGCATGCCAGTCTCCAAAGTCTTCTCTCTGTAGCAGGCCTTTTGCACCCCAGTCTCCAAAATCTGCTCTCTGCAACGGTCCTTCTGCACCCCAGTCTTAAACCTCTGCGCTCTGCAATGATTCTAGTGCACCCCAGTCTCCAAACTCTGATCTCTGCAACAGTCCTTCTGCACCACAGTCTCCAAATTCTGCTTTCTGTAAGATCCTTCTGCACCCCTGTATCCAACCTCTGCTCTCTGTAGCAGTTTTTCTGCATCCAAGTCTCCAACCTCGGCTCCCTGTAGCAGGACTTCCACACATCAGTCTCTAAACTCTGCTCTCTACAACAGTTCTTCCGCAGCACATTCTCCAACTTCTGCTCTCTACAACAGTCCTTCTGCACCCTAGTTACCAACATCTGCTCTCTGCAACAGTCCTTCTGCACCCCAGTATCCAAAATCTGCTCTCTGCAACAGTTCTTTTGCATCTCAGTCTGGAAGTTCTCCTCTCTGCAATGACCCTTCTGCACCCCAGTCTCCTACCTCTGCTCTCTGTAACAGTCCTTCTACACCCCAGTCTCCAACCTCTGCTTTCTGAATCAGTCTGTCTGAACCTCAGTCTCTAACCTCTGTTCTCTGTAACTAACCGTGTGCACCTCAGTCTCCAACTAGTGCTCTATGTAAGAATCCTTCTGCACCCCAGTCTCCAACCTCTGCTCTCTCTAAAAGTTTTATACTGCAGTCTCCAACCTCTGCTCTCTTTAACAGTCCTTCTGCACCCCAATTTCCAAACTCTGCTTCCTGGAACAGTCCTTCTGCACCTGAGTTTTCAAACTCTCCTATGTGTAACAGTCCTTCTGCACCTCAGTTACCAACGTCTGCTCTTTGTAACCGTCCTTCTTGACCTCAGTCTGAAACCTCTGCCCTCTGCACGATCCTTCTTCACCCCAGTCTGAAACCACTGCTTTCTGTAACAGTCCACCTGCACCTCAGTCTCTAACCTCTGCTCTCTGTAAGATCCTTCAGCAACCCAGTCTCCAAACTCTGCTCTCTATAAAAGTCCTTCTGCAACCCAGTCTCAAAACTCTCATCTCTGCAACTGTCCTTCTGCACCCCAGTCTCGTACATCTGCTCTCTGCAACACTCCTTCTGAACCTCAGTCTGTAAATTCTGCTCCCTTACACCACCCTTCTGCACGCCAGTCTCCTAATTCTACTCTCTGTAACAGTCGTTCTGCACCTCATTCTCCCAACTCTGCTCTCTGAAAGATCCTTCTACAACGCAGTCTTTAAACTCTGTACTCTTTAACAGTCCTTCTGCACAACAGTCTCCAAACTCTGCTCTCTGTAATGGTCCTTCTGCACCCCACTCTCCAACCTCCACTTTCTCTATCAGTCCTTCTGCACTCAAGTCTCCAACCTCTTCTCTCTATAACAGTCCTTCTGCACCTCAGTCTCCAACATCTGCTCTCTGCAACAGTCCTTTGGCACCCCAATCTCCAAACTCTGGTCTCTACAAAAGTCCTTCTACACCCAAGTCTTTAACCTCTACACTCTGCAACAGTCCTTCTGCACCTCAGACTCTAACCTCTTCTCTTTGCAAAGGTCTTTCTGCACCTCAGTCTTCAACAGCTGCTCTCTGTAACAGTCCTTCTGCACCCCAGGCTCCAAAATCTGCTCTCTGCAACATTTCTTCTGCACCCCAGTCTCAAACATCTGCTCTCTTCAACAGCTTTTCTAAACCTCATTCTGGAAACTCAGCTCTGTGCAAAGATCCTTGTGGACCAAAGTCTACAACCTCTGCTCTCTCTGACAGTCATTCAGCACCTCAGTCACCAACCTGTGCTCTCTGTAAGATCCTTATGCCACCAGTCTCCAAACGCTGCTCTATGTTACAGGCCTTCTGCTCCCCAGTCTCCAAGCTCTGCTCTATGTAACAGGTCTTCTAAACCTCAGTCTCCAACCTCTTCTCTCTGCAACGATTTTTCTGCACCCCATTCTCCAACCTCTGCTATCTGCAACAGTCGTATTGCACCCCAGTCTCCAACCTCTTCTCTCTGTAAGATAATTCTGCACATCTGTCTCCAACCTATGCTCTCTCTAATATCCTTCTGCACTCCAGTTTCCAGACTCTGCTTTTTGTAACATTATTTCTCCACCCCAGTCTCCAACCTCTGTCCTCTGAAACAGTATTTCTGTTCCCCAGACTCTAAGATCTGCTCTCTGTAACAGTTTTTCTGTACCGCAGTATCCAACCTGTGCTCTTTTTAAGGGTCCTTCTACACCCCAGTTTCCAACCTCTGCTTTCTGTATAAGTCTGACTGAACCCCAGTCTCTAACCTCTGTTCTCTGTATCTAACCATGTGCACCTCAGTCTCCAACCTGTTCTCGATGTAAGAATCTTTTTGCACCCCAGTCTCCAACCTCTGCTTTTGGTAACAGTCCTATACCGCAGTCTCCAACCTCTGCTCTCTGTAATAGTCCTTCTGCACCATAATTTCCAAACTCTGCTTCTCATAACAGTCCTTCTGCACCTGAGTCTCCAAACTCTCTTATGTGTAACAGTCCTTCTACACCTCAGTTACCAACGTCTGCTCTTTGTAACCGTCCTTCTTGACCTCAGTATAAAACCTCTGCTCTCTGCACGATCATTTTGCACCCCAGTCTCAAACCACTGCTCTCTGTAACAGTCCACCTGCACCTCAGTCTCCAACCTCTGCTCTCTGCAACAGTCCTTCTACACCCAAGTCTAAAACCTCTGCTCTCTGCAACAGTCCTTCTGCACCCCAGTCTCCAAACTCTGCTCTCTGTAACAGTCCTTCTGCACCTCAGTCTCCTACCTCTACTCTCTGTAACAGTGTTACTGCACCCAAGTCTCCAACCTCTGCTCTCTTTAACAGACCTTCTGCAAACGAGTCTCCAATCTCTGCTCTCTGCAAAGATCTTTCTTCACTTCAGTGTCCAAACTCTGCTCTCTGTAACAGTTTTTCTGCACCCCAGACTTTAACCTCTGCTCTTTTCAACACTCCTTCTGCACCCCAGTCTCCAACCTCTGCTCTCTGCAACAGTCCTTCTACACCACAGTCTCAAAACTCTGTTCCCTGTAAGATCCTTCTGCACACCTGTATCCAACCTCTGATCTCTGTAATGGTCCTTATTCATCCCCGTTTCCAAACTCTGCTTTCTGTATCAGTCCTTCTGCACCACAGGCTTCAACCTCTGCTCTGTGTAACAGTCCTTCTGCACCCTGTCTCCAACCTCTGCTCTCTGCAACAGTCCTTCTGCACGCCAGTTTGAAACTCTGCACTCTGCAACATTCCTTCTGTACCCCAGTCTCCAGCTTCTGCTCTCTCTATCAGTCCTTCTGCACCCAAGTCTCCAAACTCTACTCTCTTTAAGAGTCCTTCTGCACCTCATTCTCTAACCTAAGCTCTCTGTAACAATCCTTCTGCACATCAGTCTCCAACCTCTTCTCTCAGCAACGGTCCTTATGCACCCCAGTCTCCAAGTTCTGTTCTCTTCAACAGTCCTTTTGCACCGCAGTCTGAAACATCTGCTCTCTGTAACAGTACTTCTGTAATGCAGTCTCAAAACTCTGCTCTCTGTAACAGGCCTTCTGCACCCAAGTCTCCAAACTCTGCTCTCTTTAACAGTCCTTCTGCACCCCAGTCTCCAACCTCTGCTCTCTGCAACAGTCTTTCTGCACCAAGTTTCCATAGGTTGCTCGCTGTATGATTTTTCTGCACCCCAGTCTCCCAACTCTGGCCTCTGTATCAGTCCTTCTGCACCCCAGTCTCCATCCTATGCACTCTGTAAGATAATCCTGCACACCTGTCTCCAACCTCTGCTCTCTGTAACAGTCTTTCTGTAACGCAGTCTCCAACCTCTGCTTTATGCAACAGTCCTACTGCACCCCAGTCTCCAATGTCTGCTCTCTGCAGCAGTCCTTCTACAACCCAGTCTACAAACTCTGCTCTCTGCAACAGTCCTTCTACAACCCAGTCTCCATATTCTGCTAGCCCCAATGATCCTTCTGCACCCCAGTCTCGAACCCATGCTCTCTGTAACAGTGCTTCTGTACCGCAGCCTCCAAACTCTTTTCTCCGTGAGTGTCCTTATGTACTCCAATATCTAACCTCTGCTTTCTGTATAAGTCGTTTTGAACCACAATCTCCAAACTATGCTCTCTGTCTCAGTCCTTCTGAAACTCAGACTGCAACCTCTGCTTTCTGAAACAGTCCTCTTCAACCCCAGTCTCCATCCTCTGCTCTCTGCAAAAGTCCTTTTGCACACCAGTCTCCACATCTGCTCTCTGCAACAGTTCTTCTCCACCCCAGTCTCCAACTTCTGCTCTTTTTAACAGTCCTTCTGTATTGCAGTCTCCAACCACTGCTCTCTGTAAGGGTCCTTCTGCACACGAGTCTCAAAGCTCTGCTTTCTGTCTTAGTCCTTCTGCATCCGAGTCTCTAACCTTTATTCTGTGTAACTGTCCTTCTGCACCTTAGTCTCTAAACTCTACTCTCTGCTACAGTCTTTCTTCACCCCAATCTCCAACCTCTACTCAATGCAACAGTCCTTTTACACCCCAGTCTAAAACCTCTGCTCTCTGTAACAGTCCTTCTGCACCCCAGTCTCCAACCTCTGCTCTCTTTGTCAATCATTCTGCACCTCAGTCTCCAAGCTCTGCTCTCTGCAACGGTCCTTCTTCACCTCGGTCTCCAAACTCTACTCTCTGCAACAGTGCTTCTGCACCTCAGTCTCCAACCTCTGATCTCTGTAAGACCCTTCTGAAACCCAGTCTGCAAACTCTGCTCACTGTAACAGTATTTCTTCACCCCATCTCCAAACTCTACTCTCTGTAACAATAATTCTGCACCTCAGTCTCAAAACTCTGCTCTCTGCAAAGGTGCTTCTGCACCCCAGCCTCCAACCTCTGTTCTCTGCAACAGTCCTTCTGCACCTTATTCTCCAACCTCTGCACTCTGTAGCAGTCCTTCTGTACCAGAGTCTCCAACTTCTGCTCTCTTTATCGGTCCTTCCCCTCCCCAGTCTCCAACATCAGCTTTCTCAATAAGTCCTTCTGAACACACTCTCCAAACTCTGCTCTCTTTAACAGTCTTTCTGCACCTCAGTCTCTAACCTCTGCTTTCTGTAACAGTCCAACTGCACCCGAATCTTCAACCTCTGCTCTCTGCAACATTCATTTTGCACCCCAGTCTCCTACTGTGCTCTCTGTAAAAGTCCTTTAGCACATCAGTCTCCAACCTCTTCTCTCAGCAATGGTCTTTATGCACCCCAGTCTCCAACTTCTGTTCTCTGCAACTGTCTTTCTGCAACTCAGTCTCCAATCTCTGCGCTCTGTCAGAGACCTTCTGCACTTAAGTCTCCAACCTCTTCTTTATGTAACAGGCCTTCTGCACCCAAGTCTCCAAACTCTGCTCTCTTTAACAGTCCTTCTGCACCCCAGTCTCCAACCTCTGCTCTCTGCAACAGTCTTTTTGCACCTCAGTCTCCATAATTCGCTCGTTGTAAGATGCTTCTGCACACCAGTCTCCCAACTCTGTCTTCTGTATCAGTCCTTCTTCACCCCAGTCTCCAATCTCTGCTCTCTGCAACAGTTCTTCTGCACCTCAGTCTCCAAACTCTGCTCTCTGTATGATGCTTCTGCACCCCAGTCTACAAACTCTGCTCTCTGTAACAGTCCTTCTACACCCTTGTCTCCATGATCTGCTGTGCAACAGTCCTTCTGCACCCCACTCTCCAACCTATGCTCTCTGTAAGATAATTTTGCACACCTGTCTCCAACCTCTGCTCTCTGTAACAGTTTTTCTGTACTGCAGTCTCCAACCTCTGCTCTCTGTAACGGTCCTTACGCACCCGAATCTCCAAACTCTGCGTTATGTATCAGTCATTCTGCACCCTGTCTCTGACCTCTGCTCTCTGTAACAGTCCTTCTGCACCTCAAACTCCAACCTCTGTTCTCTGCAAAAGTCCTTCTGCGCCCCAATCTCCAACCTCTGCTCTCTGCTACAGTCGTTCTGCACCTCAGTGTGCAAACTCTGCTCTCTGTAAGATCCTTCTGAAACCCAGTCTTCAACCTCTGCTTTCTGAAATGGTCTTTCTGCACCGAAGTCTCCAAACTCTGATCTCTACAACAATTATTCTGCTCCCCAGTCTAAAACCTCTGCTCTCGGTAACAGTTCTTCTGTACCGCAGTCTCCAACCTCTGTTCTCTTCAAGGGTCCTTCTGCACCACATTCTCCAAACTCTGCTTTCTGTATCAGTCCTTCTGCACCACATTCTCGAAACTCTGCTGTCTGTATCAGTCCTTCTGCACTTCAGTCTCCAACCTCTGTTGTCTGCAATAGTCCATATGCACCAGAGTCTCCCAATACTGCTCTCTGCAACATTCCTTCTGCACCCTAGTCTCCAACATCTGCTCTCTGCAACCGTCCTTCTCCAACCCAGTCTCCATCCTCTGATCCCTGCAACAGTCCTTCTACACCCCAGTCTCTAACCTCTGCTCTCTGGAACAGTCCTTCTACAGACTAGTCTTCATAATCTGCTCTTCAACAGTCCTTCTGCACCCCAGTCTCTAATCTCTGCTCTCTGTAGCAGTCCTTCTGCACCCCGCTTTCCAACCTCTGCTCTCTGGAACGATCCCTCTGCACCCCAGGCTCCCATCTCTGCTCCCTTCAACAGTACTTGTCCACCCCAATCTCCAACATCTGCTCTCTGCAACAGTTCTTCTGTACCTCAGTCTGAAAACTCTGCTCTCTGCAATTATCATGCTGCACCCGAGTCTCCAAACTATGCTCTCTGCAACTGTCCTTCTTCACCTCAGTTTTAACCTCTGCTCTGTGTAAGAGTCCTTCGGCATCTAAGTCTGGAAACTCTGCTGACTGCAATGATCCTTCTGTACCCCAGTCTCCATCCTCTGTTCTCTGCAACGATCCTTCTGAAACTCAGTCTCCAACCTCTACTCTCTGTAACAGTCCTTCTGCACCTCAGTCTCTAACATCTGCTCTCTTTATAATCCTTCTGCAACCAAGTCTCCAAACTCTGCCATCAATAACAGTTCTTCTGGAGCCCTTCTACAAACTCTGCTCTCCATAACAGGCCTTCTGAACCACAGTCTCCAACCTCTGCTCCCTTTAACAGTCCTGCTGCACCTCGGCCTACAAACTCTGCTCTCTGTAAGATCCTTCTGCAACCTTGGCTAAAAACTCTGCTCTCTGTAACAGTCCTTCTGCACCTCAGTCTCCAACCTCTGTTCTTTGCAACACTCCTTCTGCACCCCAGTCTCCAACCTCTGCTTTCTGTATCAGTTCTTCTTCTCCCCAGTCTACATACTCTGCTCTCTGTAACAGTCCTTCTGCACCTCATATCCAACTCTGCTCTCTGCAACAGTCCTTATGCACCCCAGTCTCCAACCGCTGCAGTCTGCAACATTCCTTCTGAACCCCAGTCTGCAACGTGTGCTCTGTGTAACAGTCCTTCTGCAGCAAAGTCTCCACCTCTGCTCTGTGCAACGATCTTTCTGTACCTCAGTCTTAAACCTCTGCTCTCTGCAACAATTCTTTTGTACCCCAGTCTCCAACCGCTTTCTCTGTAACAGTTTTTCTGCACCTCAGTCTCTAACCTCTGCTCTCTTAAAAATCTTTCTGCCTTCCAGTTTCCAAAATCTGCTCTCTGTAATATTCCTTCTCCACGAAAGTCTCGAACCTCTGCTTTCTGCAATGGTCCTGCTGCACCCCAATCTCAAACCTCTGTACTCTGCAACAGTCCTTCTGCTCCCCAGTCTCAAAACTCTGCTCTTTATAACAGTCCTTCTGCACCCCAGTCTCCAACCTCTGCTCTCTTTAACAGTCTTAGTGCAACTCAGCCTCCAAACATCGCTCACTGTAAGATGCTTCTGCACCCCTGTCTCCCAACTATGCCCTCTATATCAGTCCTACTGGACCCTAGTCTCCAATATCGGCTCTCTGCAACAGTCCTTCTGCACCTCAGTCTCCAAACTCTGCTTTCTGTATGATGCTCCTGCACCCCAGTCTACAACCTCTGCTCTCTGGAACAGTCCTTCTACACCCTAGTTTCCATAATCTGCTCTGCAACAGTCTTTCTGCACTCCAGTCTCCAATCTCTGCTCTCTGTAACAGTCCTTCTGCACCTCAGTCTCCAATCTATGCTCTCTGTAAAAGGCCTTCTGCACCCCGCTTTCCAACCTCTGCTCTCTGCAACGATCCCTCTGCACCGCAGTCTCCAATCTCTGCTCACCGCAACAGTCCTTGTACACCCCAATCTCCAACATTTGATCTCTGCAACAGTTTTTCTGTACCTAAGTATGAAAACTCTGCTCTCTGCAATTATCCTTCTGCACCCGAGTCTCCAACCTCTGCTCTCTGTAACAGTCCTTCTGTACCTCAGTCTCCAACTTCTTCTCTGTATCAGTCCTGCACCCCTGTCTCCCACATCTGCTCTCTTTAACTGTTCTTCTTTACCTCAGTCTTCAAACTCTTCTCTGTGTAAGAGTCCTTCTGCATCTCAGTCTGGAAACTCTGCTGACTGCAATGATTCTTCTGTACCCCAGTCTCCAACCTCTGTTCTCTGCAATGATTCTTCTGAAACTCAGTGTCCAACATCTACTCTCTGCAACGATCCTTCTGCACCTCAGTCTCCAACCTCTGGTCTCGAAAGATCTTTCTGCACCCCAGTTTCCAAAATCTGCTCTCTGTAATATTCCTTCTCCAAGCCAGTCTCCAACCTCTTCTTTCTGCAACGGTTCTGCTTCACCCAGGTCTCCATCCTTTGTACTCCACAACAGTCCTTCTGCTCCCCAGTCTCCAAACTCTGCTCTCTGTATTAGTTCTTCTGTACCACAGTCTGCAAACTCTGCTCTCTTTAAAGGTCCTTTTGCACTCCAGTCTCCAACCTCTGCCTTCATTATCCGTCCATCTGATCCTCAGTCTCCAACCTCTGCTCTCTGCAAAAGTCTTTCTGTACCCCATTCTCCAACTTCTGCTCTCTGCAACAGTCCTTCTGCACAACAGTCTCCAACATCTGCTCTCTGAAAAAGTCCTTGTGTACCCTAGTCTCCAATCTCAGCTCTCTGCAACAGTCCTTCTGCACAACAGTCTCCAACATCTGCTCTCTGCAACAGTCCTTCTGCACCTCAGTCTCAAACCTCTGCTCTCTGTAAGATCCTTTTAAACACAGTCAAAAAAACTCTGCTCTCTGTAAAAGTTCTTTTGCACCCCAGTCACCAAACTCTTCTCTCTGCAACAATTCTTCTCCATTCCAGTCTTCACCCTCTGCTCTCTGCAACAGTCCTTCTGCACCCCAGTCTCTAAACTCTGCTCTCTTTAACAGTCCTTTTGCAACCTAGTTTCCAACATCTGCTCTCTGTAAGAGTCCTTCTGCACCCCAGTCTTTACCATCTGCTTTCTGTATCAGTCTTTCTGCACCCCAGTCTTCAAACTCTGATCTCTGCAACAGTCTTTCTGCACCATAGTTAGCAACATCTGATCTCTGCAACAATCATTCAGCACCCCAGTCTCCAACCACTGCTCTCTGTAAGACATTCTGTACTGCAGTCCAACCTCTGCTCTCTGTAACCTTCTTTCTTCACCACAAACTCCAATCTCTGCTTTCTCTATCAGTCCTTCTGCACCCAAGTCTCCAAACTCTGCTCTCTGAAAGAGTCCTACTGCACATCAGGCTCCAACCTCTTCTCTCTGTAAGATCCTACTGCACCCCAGTATCAAAACTCTGCTCTCTGTATGATGCCTTCACTACCCCAGTCTCCAAACTATGCTTTCTGCAATTGTTGACGTGAACCCCAGTCTCAAACCTCTGTCCTCTGCAACATTTTTTCTGCTCCCCAGTCTCCAGCCTCTGCTCTCTGTAAAAATCCTTCTGTTCCGCAGTCTCAAAACTCTGCTCTCTGTAAGATTCTTCTGAAAACCAGTCTCCAAACTCTGCTTTCTGTAACAGTACTTCTGAACCCAGACTCCAAACTTTGCTCTCTGTAACAGTCCTTCAGCACCCCTAGTCTCCACCCTATGCTCTCTGAAACGATTCTTCTGCACCCAAGTCTCCAATGTCTTCTCTCTGCAACAATCCTTCTTCACCCCACTCTCCAAACTTTTTTCAATGAAAGCTTCTTCTGCACCAAAGTTTCCAAAGTCTTCTCTTGGTAACATTCCTTCTGCACCACAGTCTCTAAAGTCTACTCTCTGCAATAGTCCCTATGCACCCCAGTCTTTAACCTTGTTCTCTACAACAGTTCTTCTGTACCATAGTCTTCAACCTCTGTTCTCTGTAAGGTTCCTTCTGCACCCCATTCTCCAAACTTTGCTCTCTGTAAAAGTCCTTCTGCAACTCACTCTGCAACCTCTGCTCTCTGCAACAGTCCTTCTGCACCCCAGTCTTCAAAATCTGCTTTTTGCAACAGTCCTTTTCCACCCCAGTCTCCAACTTCTGCTCTGTGTTACCGTCATTCTGTACTTCAGTCTCCAACCTCTGCTCTCTTTAACGGTCTTTCTGCACCCAAGTCTCCAAACTCTGCTTTCTGTTTCAGTCCTTCTGCACCCTGGTCTCTAAACTCTGCTCTCTGTAACAATCCCTCTGCACCTCAGACTCCTGCTCTTGCAACAGTCCTACTGCGCCCAAAACTCCAACCTCTGCTCTCTGCATCAGTCCTTCTGCACCTCAGTGTCCAAACTCTGCTCTATGTATGATCGTTCTGAAACCCAGTCTCCAACCTCTGCTATCTGCAATGGTCCTTCTGCACCCAACTCTCCAAACTCTGTTCTCCACAACAGTTATTCTGCTACCCAGTCTCCAAACTTTGCTCCCTGTAACCGTTCTTCTGTACCACAGTATCGAAACTCTGTTCTCTGTATTGTCCTTCTGCACCTCAGACTGCAACCTCTGCTTTCTGCAACAGTCCTCCTGCACCCCAGTCTTCAACCTCTGCTCGCTGCAAAAGTCCTTCTGCACCCCAGTCTCCGTAATCTGCTGTCTGCAATATTTCTTTTTCACCCCAATCTCCAACCTCTGCTCTCTGTAACCGTCCTTCTGTACTGCTGTCTTCAACCTCTTATCTCTGTAACGGTCCTTCTGCACCCCAGTCTCCAAAGTCTGCTTTCTGTATCAGTCCTTCAGCACCCCGGTCTCTATACTCTGCTCTCTGTAACAGTCTTTCTGCACCTCAGACTCAAACCTCTGCTCTCTGCAAAAGTCCTACTGCGCCCCATCTCCAAACTCTGCTCTCTGCATCAGTCCTTCTGCACCTCAGTGTTCAAACTCTCATCTTTGTATGTTACTTCTGAAATCCAGTCTCAAACCTCTGCTATATGCAATGGTCCCTCTGCACCCCAGTCACCAACCTCTGTTCTCTACAAAAGTTATTCTGCACCCCAGTCTCTAAACTCTGCTCTGTGTAACAGTTCTTCTGTACCACAGTCTCCAACCTCTGTTCTCTGAAAGGGTCCATCTGCACCCCAGTCTCCAAACTCTGCTTTCAGTATCAGTCCTTCAGCACCACATTCTCCAAACTCTTCTCTCTGTAACAGTCCTTCTGCACCTCAGTCTGCAACCTCTGCTCTCTGCAATAGTCTTTCTGCACCCCAGTCTACAGTCTCTGTTCTCTTCAACAGTTTTTCTGCACCCCAGTCTCTAACATCTGCTCTCTGCAACAGTCCTTCTTCACCTCAGTCTCAAACTTTGCTCTCTGCAACAGTCCTTCTGCACCCTGTCACCAAGCTCTGCTTTCTGTATCAGTCCTTCTGAACCACAGTCTCTAACCTCTGCTCTCTATAACAGTTCTTCTGCACCTCAGTCTCTGTAACAGTCCTTCTGCACCTCAGTCTCAAACCTCAGGCTCTCTTAAACAGTCCTTCTGAACATCAGTCTTAAAACTCTGCTCTCAGCAATGATCCTAATGCACCTCAGTCTCCAACCTCTGCTCTCTGTAACAGTCCTTCTGTACCTCAGTCTCCAAACTCTGCTCTTTGTAAGATCCTTTTGCAACCCAGTCTTTAAACTCTTCTCTCTGTAACTGTCCTTCTGTACCCCAGTCTTTAAGCACTGCTCTCTGTAATGGGACTTCTGCACTTCAATCTCCAACCTCTTCTCTCTCCAAGAATCCTTCTGCACCTGTATCCAAACAATTCTTTCTGTAACAGTGCTTCTGCATCTCAGTCTCCAACCTCTGCTCTCCTTAACATCCTCCTGAAACCCAGTATTAAAACTCTGCTCTCTGTAACAGTCCTTCTGCACACCTGTCTCCAACCTCTGCTCTCTGTAACACTCGTCTGTACCACAGTCTCCAAATTCTGCTCTCTATAAGGGTCCTTCTGCACCTCAGTCTCAGATTTCTGCTCTCTGCAACACTCCTTCTGCACCCTAGTCTCCTAACTTTGCTCTCTTCAACAGTTTTTCTGCACCCCAGTCTCCAACCTGTGCTCTCAGTAAAAGTCCTTCTACACCACAGTCTCCAACCTCTTCTCTCTCTAACCATCCTTCTGAACCCAAGTCTCCAAATTCTGCTCTCTGCAACGATCCTTCTGCAACACAGTCTCCAAAGTCTGCTCTCTGTAACAGTCCTTCTGCACCTCAGTCTTCAAACTCTGCTTTCTGTAACCGTCATCTGCATCTCAGTCTCCAAATTCTACTCTATGTATCAGTCCATCTGCACCCCAGTCTCCAACCTCTGGTCTTTGCAAAGATCCTTCTGCACCCAAGTCTCCAACCTTTGCTAACTGAAACAGTTCTTGTGCAACCCAGTCTCCAACATCTGCTCTCTGCAACAGTTCTTCAGTACCTCAGTCTGAAAAATCTGCTCTCTGAAACAATCCCTCTGCACCCCAGTCTCCAACCTCTGCTCTCTGTAACAGTCTTTTTGTACCTCTGTCTCCTACCTCTGCTCTCTGTAAGACCCTTCTGAAAACAAGTCTTCAAACTCTGCTCTCTGTAACAGTCCTTCTGCACCGCAGTCTCAAAACTCTGCTCTATTTAACAGGCCTGCTGCAACCCAGTATTCAACATCTGCTCTCTCTACGAGGCCTTCTGCACCCCAGTCTCCAACCTCTACTCTCTGCAACGATCCATCTGCACCCCAGTCTCCTACCTCTGCTCTCTAAAACAGTCTTTCTGCACCCCAGTCGCCTACCTCTGCTCTCTGTAAGATCCTTCTGCACACCAGTCTCCAACCCCTGCTCGCTGTAACAGTCCTTTTGGAACCTAGTCTCCAAACTCTGCTCTCTGAAACGGTCCTTTTGCACCCCAATCTCCAACCTCTGTTTTCTGCAACAGTCCTTCTACACCCCAGTCTTAAATCTCTGCTCTCTGTAACAGTCCTTCTGCACCCCAGTATCCAACCTCTGCTCTCTGTAACAGTACTTGTGAACCCCAGTCTCCAACCTCTGCTCTCTGCAACATTTCTTCTTCACCCAGTATCAAACATATGTTCTCTGTAAAAGTCTGTCTGCACCCCGGTCTCCAACCTCTGCTCTGTGTAATGATTCTTATGCACCCCAGTCTCAAACATCCGCTCTCTGTAACAGTCCTTCTGCCCCGCAGTCTCGAAACTCTTATCTCTGTAAAATCTTTCTGAAACCCAGTCTTCAATGTCTGCTATCTGTAACTGTCTTCTGCACCCCAGTCTTTAACCTTTGCTCTCTGCAACAGTCCTTCTGCACCTCAATCTCCAAACTCTGCTTTCTGCATCAGTCCTTCTGAACCCAAGTCTCCAACCTCTGCTCTCTGTAACGATTCTTCTGCTCCCCAGTCTCGAACCTCTGCTCTCTGCAACCACCCTTCTGCACCTGAGTCTCGAACCTCTGCTCGCTGCAAGGATCCTTCTGCAGCCCAGTTTCAAACCTCCTCTCGCTGCAACAGTCGTTGTGAACCCCAGTCTCCAACATCTGCTTTTTGCAACAGTTCGTCTGTACCTCATACTGAAAACTCCGCTCTCTGTAATACTCCATTTGCAACCCAGTCTCTAAACTCTGCTCTCTGTAACTGTCCTCCTGTACATCAATCTCCAATCACTGCTCTATTCAACAGTCCTTCTACACCCCAGTCTCCATACTCTGATTGCCCCAACTATCCTTCTGCACCCCAGTCTCCAAACTCTGTTCTCTACTAAGTTCTTCTGCACCCCAGTCTCAAACCTCTCCTCTCTGTAACTGTCCTTCTGTACAACAGTCTCCAACCTCTGTTCTCTAAAAGGGTCCTTATGCACCCCAGTATCCAACCTCTGCTTTCTGTATCAGTCGTTTCAAACCACAGTCTCCAAACTCTGCCCTCTGTAACCGTCCTTCTGCAACTCATTCTCCAAACTCTGCTCTTTGCAACAGTCCTTCTGCACCCTAGTCTCCATTCTTTGCTCTCTGCAACAACCTTTCTGAACCCCAGTGTCCAAACTCTGATCTCTGTAAAAATCCTTATGCACCTCAGTCTCCAATCTCTGATCTCTGCAACGGTCCTTCTGCACCTCAGTCTCCAACCTCTACTCTCTGTATCAGTGCTTCTGCGCCTCAGTCTCCATCCTCTGATCTCCTTAAGATTCTTCTGCAACCGAGTCTCCAATCTCTGCTCTCTGTAGCAGTCCTTCATCACCCCAGCCTCCAAATTCTGCTCTCTGTAACAGGCCTTCAGCACCCCAGTCTCCAAACTCTGCTATCTGTATCAGTCCATCTGCACCTCAGTCTCCAACGTCTGCTCTCTGCAACTATCCTTCTGCACCCCAGTCTCTAACCTCTGCTCTCTGCAACAGTCTTTATGCAACCCAGTCTACAACATCTGCTCTCTGCAACAGTTCTTCTGTACCTCAGTCTGAAAACTCTGCTCTCTGCAAAAATCCTTCTGCACCCCAGTCTCCAACCTCTGCTCTCTGTAACAGTCCTTCTGCACCTCAGTCTCCTACCTCTGCTTCCAGCAGCAGTCCTTCTGCACCCTAGTCTCCAACCTCTGCTCGCTGCAACATTCCTTCTGCTCCCCAGTATCAAAACTGTTCTCTCTGTAAAAGTCCGTCTGCACCGCACTCTCCAACCTCTTATCTTTGTAACGATCCTTCTGCACTTCAGTCTCGAACCTCCACTCTATATAACAGTCCTTCTGCATCTCAGTCTCCAAACTTTTTTCTCTGTGAGATCTTTCTGAAACTCAGTCTCTAAAGTCTGCCCTCTGAACAGTCCTTCTCCACCCCAGTCTTCAATCTGCTCTCTGCAACAGTCCTTCTGCACCTCAGTCTCCAAACTCTGCTTTCTGCAACAGTCCTTCTGCACCCAAGTCTCCAACCTCTGCTCTCTGCTACATTCCGTCTGCACCCCATTCTCCAACCTGTGCTCCCTGTAAAAGTCCTTCTGCACCCCAGTCTCCAAACTCTGCTCTCTGTAACGATCCTTCTGCACCTCAGTCTTGAACCTCTGCTCTCTGCAACGATCTTTCTGCACCTTAGTCTCCATCTTTCGCTCTCTGCAACGATCCTTCTGCACCCCAGGCTGAAACCTCTGCTCGCTGCAACAGTCCTTGTGAACCTTAGTCTCCAACATCTGTTTCCTGAAATAGTTGTTCTGTTCCTCAGTCTGAAAACTCTGCTCTCTGCCATAATCCATCTGCACCCCAGTTTCTAACCTCTGGTCTCTGTAACAGTCCTTCTGTACCTCAGTCTCAAATCTTTGCTTTATGCAACAGTCCTTCTGCACAGAAGTCTCCAACATCTGGTCTCTTAAGCAGTCCTTTAGCAACTCAGTCTCCAACCTCTGCTCTCTGCAACAGTACTTTTACACCCTAGTCTTCATACTCTGCTCGCCCCAACGATCCTTCTGCACCCCAGTCTCCAACCTCTGCTCTCTGCAACATTACTTCTACACCCTATTCTTCATACTCTGCTCGCCCCAAGGATCCTTCTGCACCCCAGTCTCCAACCTCTGTTCTCTACATCAGTTCTTTTGCACCCCAGTCTCCAACCTCTGCTCTCTGTAACAGTCCTCTGTACCGCCTTCTCCAACCTCTGTTCTATGTAAAGGTCCTTAGCACCCAAGTATCCAACCTCTGCTTTCTGTATAAATCGCTTTGCACCACCATCACCAAACTCTTCTCTATCTAACAGTCCTTCTGCAACTCAGTCTGCAACCTCTGCTCTCTGCAACAGTTCTTCTGCAACCCAGTCTCCATCCTCTGCTCTCTGCCACAGTCCTTTTGCACCCCAGTCTCCAAAATTTGCTCTCTGCAGCAATCCTTCTCCACCCCAGTCTCCAAACTCTGCTCTCTATAACAGTCCTTCTGTACTGCATTCTCCAACCTATGCTATCTGTAAGGGTACTTCTACACCCGAGTCTCCAACTTCTGCTTTCTGTATCAGTCCATCTGCACCCCATTCTCCAACCTGTGCTCTGTGTACCTGTCCCTCTGCACCTTACTCTCAAACCTCTACTCTCTGTTACAGTCCTTATAGACCCCAGTCTCAAAACTCTGCTCTCTGTAACAATCCTCTGCACCTCAGTCTCCAACCTCTGGTCTCTGCAATGGTCCTTCTGCAGCTGAGTCTCCAACCTCTACTCTCTGTAACTGTGCTTGTAGATCTCAGTCTCCAAAATCTGCTCTATGTAATATCCTTCTGCAACCCAGTCTCCAAACTCTGCTCTTTGTGACAGTTCTGCTGCACCTCACTCTCCAAACTCTGCTCTCTTTAAAAGACTTTCTGCACCCAAGTCTCCAACCTCTGCTCTCTGTATCAGACATTCTGCACCCCAGTCGCCATCCTCTGCTCTCTGCAATGATCCCTCTGCACACCAGTCTTCAAACTCTGCTCGCTGCAGCAGTCCTTGTACACCCCATTCTCCAACATCTGCTCTCTGCAACAGTTCTTCTGTACCTCAGTCTGAAAACTCTGCTCTCTGCAATAATTCATCTGCACCCGAGACTCCAACCTCTGCTGTCTGTAACAGTCCTTCTGTACCTCAGTCTTCAACTTCTGCTCTGTATCAGTCCTGCACCCCTGTCTCCCATATCTGCTCTCTGTATCAGTCTTGCTCCCCTGTCTCCCATATCTGCTCTCTGTAACAGTCCTTCTTCACCTCAGTCTTCAACCTCTGCTCTGTGTAACAATCCTTCTGCACCCCAGTGTCCAAACTCTGCTCTCTGCAAGGATCCTTCTGCATCCAAGCCTCCAACATCTCCTCTCTGTAACAGTCCTTCTACACCCAAGTCTCCAAAATCTGATCTCTGCAACAGTTCTTCTACACCTGAGTCTGGAAACTCTGCTGTCTCCAACGATCCTTCTGCACCCCAGTCTCAAAACTCTGCTCTCTGTAACAGGCCTTCTGCACCCCAGTCTCCAAACTCTGCTCTCTTTAACAGTTCTTCTGCACCCCAGTCGCAAACCTCTGCTCTTTGTTGCAGTCCGTCTACATTACAGTCTCCTACATCTGCACTCTGCAACAGTCCTTCTACACCCCAGTCTCCAACCTCTGGTATCTGCAACAGTCGTTCTGAACCCCAGTCTCCAAACTCTGCTCTCTGTAACAATCTTTCCGTACCTCAGTCTCCAACCTCTAATCTCTGTTACAGTCCCTCTGCACCTCACTCTCCAACATCTGCTTTCTGTAAGTTTTTTCTGCAACCCAGTCTCCAAATTCTGCCCTCTTTAACAGTCCTTCTGCACGCCTTCTCCAACTCTCCTCTCCGTAACAGGCCTTCTCCACCCCAGTCTCCATAGTCTGTTCTCTATAACAATCCTTCTGCACACCAGTCTCCAACCTCTTCTCTCTGTAACAGTCCTGCTGCACCTCGGTCTAAAATCTCTGCTCTCTGTAACATCCTTCTGCAACCTTTTAAAAACTCTGCTCTCTGAAACAGTCCTTCTGCACCTCAGTCTCCAAACTCTGTTCTTTGCAACACTCTTTCTGCACCCCAGTCGCCAAACTCTACTATCTGTAACAGTCCTTCTGTACCGCAGTCTCCAGACACTTCTCTCTGTAACGGTCCTTCTGCACCCCAGTCTCCAAACTCTGCTTTCTTTATCAGTCCTTCTGCACGCCAGTCTACAACCTCTGCTCTCTGTAACAGTCTTTCTGCACCTCATATCCAAATTCTGCTATCTGCAACAGTTTTTATGCACCACAGTCTACAACCTCTGGTGTCTGCAAAATTCCTTCTGCACCCCAGTCTGCAACGTGTGCTCTGTGTAACAGTGATTCTGCATCCCAACTCCAACTCTGCTCTCTGCAATGATCCTTCTGTACCTCAGTCTTAAACCTCTGCTCTCTGCAACAGTCCTACTGCACCTCAGTCTCCAAACTCTGTTCTCTGTAACAATCTTTCTCCACCTCAGTCTTCAACCTCTGCTCTCTGAAGGAGTCCTTCTGCACCCCAGACTCCAACACCTGCTCTCTAAACAGTCCTTCTGCATCCCGGTCTCCAACATCTGCTATCTGCAACAGTCCAATGCACCGCAGTCATTAAATTCTACTCTCTGCAAAAGTCCTTCTGCACCCAATTCTCCAACACCTGCTCCCTGCAACAGTGCTTCTGAACTCAAGTCACAAAACTCTGGTCACTGTAACAGTCCTTCTGCACCTCCATCTCCAAATTCGGCTCTCTGCAACAGTCCTTCTGCACCCAAGTCTTCAACCTCTGCTCTCTGCAACAGTCCTTCTACAACCCAGTCTTCAACCTCTGCTCTGTGTAACAGTCCTTCTGCACTCCAGTCTCCAACCTCTGCTCTTTGTAACAGTCCTTCTGCACCATATTATCCAACCTCTGCTCTCTGTTACAGTTTTTGTATACCGCAGTCTCCAACCTCTGCTCTCTGTAACGGTCCCTCTGCACCCCAATTTCTAACCTCTGCTTTCTGTAACAATCCTTCTGTACCTCAGTCACCAAACTCTGCTCTCTGTAACCATCCTTCTGCACCTCAGTCTCCAACCTCTGCTCTCTATAACTGTCCTTCTGCACCTCAGTCCTAAACCTCTGCTCTCGGCACGATCCTTCTGCACCCCAGTCTCCAACCACTGCTCTATGTAACTGTCGTCCTGCACCTCAGTCACCAACCTCTGCTCTCTGTAAGATCCTTATGCAACCCAGCCTCAAAACTCTGCTCTCTATAATAGTCCTTCTGCAACCCAGTCTCCAAACTCTGCTCTCTGTAGCAGGCCTTTGTACCCCAGTCTCCAAACACTGCTCTCTGAAACAGTTATTCTGCACGCCAGTCTCCAACCTCTGCTCTCTGTAACGGTCCTTCTGCACCCCAGCCTCCCACCTCAGCTTTCTGTATCATAATTCTTCACCCCAGTCTCCAACGTCTTCTCTGTGTAAGAGTCCTTCTGCATCTCAGTCTCCAAACTCTGCTCTCTGTAACAGTCCTTCTGCACCCCAGTCTCCAACCTCTGCTTTCTGCAACATTTCTTCTGCACCTTAGTATCCAACCTGTTCTCTCTGTAACAGTCCTTCTGCACCCAAGGCTTCCACATCTGCTCTCTATAACGATCCTTCTTCAGCCCAGCCTCTTCCTCTGCTCTCTGCAACGATTCTTCTGCAACTTCAGTCTCCAACTTCTGCTCTCTACAACGATCTTTCTGAAGCTCACTTTAAAACCTCTGCTCTCTGTAACAGTTTTTCTGCACCTCAGACTCCAACCTCTGCTCTCTGCAACCGTCCTTCTGCACCCCAGTTTCCAACCTCTGCTCTCTGCAACGATCCTTCTGCACCCCAGTCTCCAACATCTCCTCTCCTTAACACTCCTTCTGAAACCCAGTCTCCAAACTCTGTTCTTCGTAAGGTCCTTCCGCACCCCAGTTTCTGTATCATTCTCTGTATCATTCCTTCTCCAACCCAGTCTCTAACCGCTTCTTTCTTCAACGCTCCTGCAGCAACCCAGTCTCCAAACTCTGTTCTTTGAAACAGTCCTTCTGCTCCCCAATTTCCAATCTCTACTCTCTTTAACAGTCTTTCTGTACCGCAGTCTCCAAATTCTGCACTCTCTAATGGTCTTTCTGCACCTTAGTCTCCAACCTCTGGTTTCTGTATCAGTCCTTCTGCACCACAGTCTCCTAACTCTGCTCTCTGTTACAGTCCTTCTGCACCTCAGTCTCCAAACTCTGCTTTTTGTAAGTTCCTTCTGCAACCAAGTCTCCAAACTCTGCTCTCCATAACAATCATTCTGGACACCAGTCTCCAACCTCTGCTCTCTACAACGATCCTTCTTCACCCCAGTCTCCAACCTCTTCTCTCTGGAACAGTCATTCTGCACCCCAGTCTCCAAAATCGGCTCTCTGCAACAGTCTTTCTGCACCTCAGTCTGAAATCTCTATTCTCTTCAACGACCGCCCTGCATCCCAGTCTCCTTCCTCTGCTCTCTCTAACAGTCCTTCTGAACCTCAGTCTCCTACCTCTGCTCTCTGTAAGATTCTTCTGCAACAAAGTCTCCAAACTATGCTCTTTGTAAGAGTCCTACTGCACAACAGTCTCCAATCTCTGCTCTCTGTAACAGGCCTTCTGCACCCCAGTCTCCAACCTCTGCTCTCTGTAACAGGCCTTCTGCACCCGAGTCTCCAACCTCTGCTCTCTGTAACAGGCCTTCTGCACCCCAGTCTCCAACCTCTACTCTCTGCAACAGTCTTTCTAAACCCCAGTCTCCAAACTCTGCTCTCTGCAACCGTCCTTCTGCACCCTAGTCTTCAACTTCTGTTCTCTGTAACAATCCATCTGCACCTCAGTTCCCAAACTCTGACCTCTGCAATGGTCCTTCTGCACCCCAGTCTCTAACCTCTGCTTTCTGAAACCATTCTTTTCCACCCTTGTTTCCAACCTCTGCTCTCTGAAAAAGTCTTTCTGAACCCCAGTCTCCAACATCTGCTCTCTGCAACAGTCCTTCTGCACCTCAGTCTGAAAACTCTGCTCTCTGCAATGATCCTTGTGCACTCCAGTCTCCAAACTCTGCTTTCTGTAACAGTCCTTATGCACCTCAGTCTCCTACTTCTGCTCTCTGCAACAGTTCTTCTACACCCCAGACTTTAACATTTACTCTCTGAAAGAGTCCTTTTACACCCCTGTCCAAATGCAAAGAATGAGACCTGAACTATTGCTTACGCTGCAAAAAATCAAATCAAAATGCATTAAAGACCCAGACACTAGAACAGAAATTATGCAGTTACTTGGAAAAAACAACGTCAATACTCCAACCTACAGGCGGAGGCAATGACTTTCTCAATAGGATTCCAAAGCTCAGGGGCTAACACCAAAAGTTAGCTAATAGGATGGCATCAAATTAAGAAGGTTCTTCACAGCAAAGGAGACAATTAGAATATGAAGAGAGAACCTACAGAAAGGGAGAAAATCTTTATGAGGGGCTCTTCTAAAAGAGGGTGAATATTCAGAATATTAATAAAGAACTCAAAAAACTTAACATCTAACCCACAATTATTAAATAACCCAATTATCAAATAACCCAATTACCAAATGGAAAACTAAATGAACTAAACAGACACGTCTTAGAAGAAAATATGTGAGTGGCCAACAAATATATGAAAATACTTGCAAGTCAAGACTACCCTGAGATTTCATCTCACTTCAGTGACAAAGGCAACCACCAAAAATACAAACAGAAGTGAGTGTGACAAGAAGAGAATTGGAGAGAATGGAGCACTCTCACCCTGTTGGTGGGCATGTAAATCAGCACAACCACCACGGAAATCGGGATGGAGGCTCCTCAGGAGTAGCCATAGACCACCCTGCGACCCAGCTCTACCTCTGCTTGGTATTTATCACAGCGGATCGAAGTCATCATACTATAATGACACATACATGCCCATGAACCAGCCGAGATGACATCAGTGGACGAATGGAAAAAGAACATCTGGTATATGCACACTGGAATTTCATTCAGCCATAAAAAAGAACGAAATTATGTCATGCTGGAAGATGGATGGTTCTTCAGAATATTAAGGGAAAGAAGCTACTCAGACAGTTAAGAGCCATATGTTTTTCCTCTGTTAAAGCTAGAGGAGGAAAAGGAAGAAAAGTTGGGAAGGGAGTCTCATCATGAAAGTAGAAAGAAGATTAGTAGAGTCAAGGCACCAGGGGAGGTGGTGAGGAAAAGGGAAATATTGGAATGATATTGGCCAAAGTTCATGGTTATTTTGTGTGCCTGTTCAAATATGTGTCAGCAAATTCCACCATTATGGTCCACTACAATGCACCAATGAAGTGTGAAAAGAAGAGTTTCACATTACATGGGACAGGCACTATTCTAGGAGGGTGCCCATTTTTTCCCATCTACAAACACCACGATCATTTACCACTGTCAAAAATCTCTACAGATTCAAATGTTCTGATCACTGCTCTACCACATGGCCTCTTCTACTTCAGGGTTCCCTTATTCTCACTGAAATCAGGGAGCCCGTTTCAACGATGCCATTTGTTAATGTCTTCTCAGGCTGCCGAGGACAGCGGCTGCGGGTTTCACAAGGATCTGGTGCTGCCTTCTGAACGCATGTCTACGAGGCCTTGGCGAGGGCTGGTGCTCCAGGCCCTCCTCCAGATCTAGCTGTGAGGCCAGGGAAGGGGTCAAATAACACGCCATCTAACACCTTATTTATTTCTGATCACCATCCTCACCATTTTTCCAGGATCATATTGGTCTTTGAACTTAAGCAAACACTGAGTCCAGATTTCAGTCCATCAAACAAAGAGAGTCTAATAGCCACTCCCCGTGGCTCAGGAAAATCCTTGGCCCTAACATTTCTGGTGATTATGTCCCTGTGACTGCATTCAAGATGATCCAGCAATATGTCCTGACTTCTTTGGTCTAGAAGACTGCAACAAATTCTCTTATATATTCTTAAGGCTCCTATTAACAAAATTTGGGTGTAGGAGGACTGTTGAAGACAGCAGATGTTTGAGACTGGGGTGCAGAAAGACTTTTGCAGAGAGTAGAGGTTGGAGACTGAGGTGCGGAAGGACTGTTACAGAGAGCAGAGTTTTGAGACTGGGGGGCAGAAAGAGAATTGCAGAGAAAAGGGTTTGGAGACTTGAGTGCAGAAGAAATGTTGCAGAGAGCAGAGGTTGGAGACTTCATTTCAGAAGAATCATACAGAGAGCATAGGTTGGTAAGTGGGGTGTAGAAGGATCGTTTAAGAGAGCAAAAGTTGGAGACTCAGTTGCAGAAGAATCATTGCAGAGAGCAAAGTGGAAACTAGGGTGCAGAAGGATTGTTACAGTGAGAAGAGGTGGGAAACTGGGGTCCAGAATGACTGTTACAGAGAGCACAGTTTTGAGACTGGGGTGCAGAAGAAATTTTCCAGAAAGCAGAGGTTGGAGACTGGGGTGCAGAAGGACTGTTGCACAGAGTAGAGGTTGGAGACTGGGGTGCAGAAGGACAGTTACAGAGAGCAGAGTTTTGAGACTGGGTTTCAGAAAGATCTTACATAGAGCAAAGGTTGGAGACTGAGGTTAAGAAGAAATGATACCCAGAGCAGCGTTTGGAGACTGGGGTGCAGAAGGACTGTTGCTGACAACAGAGGTTGGAGTCTGGGGTGCAGAAGGACTGTTGCAGGGAGCAGAGGTTGGGCACTGGGGTGGAGAATGAATGTTACAGAGAGCAGAGTTTTGAAACTGGGGTGCAGAAGGATCTTACAGAGGGCAGAGGTTAAAGACTTGGGTGCAGAAGGACTTTTGCAGAGAGAAAAGGTTGGAGACTGTGGAGCAAAATGATCGTTGCAGAGAGGAGATATTAGAGACTGGGGTGCAGTAGGACCATTGCATAGTCAGAGTTTGGGAACTGAGGTGCAGAAGGACTGTTGAAGATTACAGAGGTAGGAGACTGGGGTCCAGTAGGATCTTTGTAGAGAGAAGAGGTTTGAGACTGGGGTGTAGAAGGACTGTTCCAGAGAACAGAGTTTGAAGACTGTTATGCAGAAGGCCTGTTACAGAGAGCAGAGTTTGGTGAAGGGATGCAGAACGACTGTTACAGAGAGAAGAGTTTAGAGACAGGGGTGCAGAAGGACTGTTCCAGAGAGCAGAGTTTGGAGACTGAGGTGCAGAGGGATCTTTACAAAGAGCAGAGGTAGGAGACTGGGTTCAGAAAGACAGTTACAGAGAGCACAGTTTGGAGACTGGGGTTCAGAAGGTCTGTTACAGAGAGCAGATGTTTCATACTGGGGTGCAGAATAACTGATATGGAAAGTAGATTTTGAAAACTGGGATGCAGAAGGACTGTTAACGAGAGCAGAGTTTGTAGCCTGGGGTGCAGAAGGACTGCTGCAGAGAACAGAGGTAGGATACTGGGTTTAACAAAGGCCATTGCAAATTAGCAAGCAGGGATAGGCGCGGTTGTGATTAGGTGAAATCCTGCCAGCCAAGCCCACTCTGACCCTCGGGCTGAGTATGGGAGTTTAGACGGGGAAGGAAGCGGTACAGTCCCATCCCCCACAGTGGACACTCCACCAAGGCAATCAGCAGTGAGCATCTTGAACAGCTGAAATACCCACTGCCATTCTCAGAAAGATCTCAACAACAAAACCGGTGTGTGGCACTCAGCCCATCCCCCATACATTGGGAACTCACATAAAATCTCGCCTAGCCTTGCCGGGGGATGGAGAATCAGAGTGAGCCTGCATAAAGACTAGGGGTGAACTTGAGGCACCTGACCTGCAACCCCCCCTCCCCATCTGCAGCCAAAATGAAACCTGTCTAGCTAGCGCTGGGGGAGGGGCAAGCAGGAAAAATCAAAAGGACAGAGTGCCTGGGATCCCAATCTCCAACTGTGGGACCCCGGAGATCCAGGCCAACTGATTCCTGAGGCCTGCCCTGAGGCTACAGAAGGTGTGGCGCCCCAGGGAAGCGATTAATTAGCAAGCAGGGAGAGGCGTGGCTGCGATCAGGTGGAATCCCGCCAGCCAAGCCCGCACTGACCCAGGGCTGAGTATGGGAGTTTAGACAGGGAAGGAAGCGGTACAGTCCCATCCCCCACAGCGGACACTCCACCAAGGCAATCAGCAGTCAGCATCTTGAACAGCTGAAATTTCCACTGCCATTCTCCGACAGATCTCAACAACAAAACAGGTGTGTGGCACTCAGCCCATCCCCCATACATCGGGAACTCGCATAAAATCTCTTCTAGGTTTGCCTGGGGAGGGAGAATCACAGTGTGCCTGCATAAAGACTAGGGGGAAATAGAGACACCTGACCTGCAACACCCCCTCCCCATCTGCTGCCAAAAGGAAACCTGTCTATCTAGCGCTGGGGGAGGGGCAAGCAGGAAAAATCAAGAGGACAGAGTGCCTGGGATCCCAATTGCCAACTGTGGAAGCTCGGAGATTCAGGCCGACTGATTCGCAGGGCCTGCCCTGCAGCTACAGAAGGCGTGGGAGGGAGTATCAGAGTGAGTCTGCATAAAGGAAAGAAGCGGTACAGTTCTATCACCCACAACGGAAACAAAACAATAGAGTGCCGGGGTTCCCAATATTCACCCTCCACATCCAACAAACGGCAGGCCCAGAGTACAGTTTGAACTGTGGAGAACCATCACTCAGGAGAAATCTGGTCTAGCAGGAGAAACCAAGACTAGCAGGAAAAACCAGGAGGCACGAGGCCGGCCCTCAAGACTGGGCAGCTGGAAACCGCAGGCCCGCCGGCGACAATTCACCCACTGCCCGCATAGCTGGGAGGTAGGAGAACACCTGCCCGCAGGTGACCCATCACCCGCCCGCGGCCTGTGATACTGGGCGGCTGAAGACCGCCTGCCTGCCACGACTGAGAGCTGAAACCAAACAGAGACAGTCCAGTCACACCACCTCATCAGGACACCCCGGCAAGGAACTGGGGCCAGTCATAGCAAAGCAGTGTCGTCACTGGAGCTAGGACGTCGGATCTTCCTTCACAGTGGAATCCACGTTAGCAGGCATAGTTTAACAACACAAAGGAGAGGCATCAGAGTAATACGGAACCAAAACAAATCTATAGAAGAGAGCAGAAACTCGACAATCAAATAGAGCTGGAAAGCAATGGGGACAACATGAGAAAACAAGGGAAAAAAGGAGTACAAACAATGCAAGACAACTTAATTCTACAAGAGAGAAAAGAGGCAGATTACA